>NC_064631.1:204729510-205045168 GCF_023864275.1 Schistocerca cancellata | reverse complement strand
CCCACCCACTTGAGTAGTTGTTCCCCGTCGAAGTAGCCCCATCGGGGAAGGTTATAATTACTATCTGAGACCCTAGTCTCAGCCTGTCGAAAGCCTTCCAGGTTGTGAAGGACTTGTTGCTTCCAGCCGCAAGTTCTTCCTTCAGCTCCAGGATGGGATTTGGTGCTGCCTTCTACCGCAGCTGAAATCACCTCTCTTTCGGGGTGACATTGATTGGCTCTGACTTCAAAAGGAAGCTCTTTCTTGAGCGAAGGCGTCTGAGCTGTTGTGGGTGCCCATATATGTGGTGAAGATTATCTGTCGTCCGTTTCTTCCTCTCCTCCTCGGAAGCTATTTCGCGCCATATCCCTAGGAGACAGTAGATCATCTCTACCGTCGTGGGACTCAAGCACCGTTTATAATGCGACATGACTCATTTACTGCAACATCAATGTGTCCACGTTGGCCGAATTCTTCCTCACAGGCGCGGCATGCTCAGCTCACAACAACTGCAATAGCTGTCGTTTGAATCACTTGTGGGTCACCAGCCCACTTTGTGTTGGTCAGTTGGCGAATGATATCCTTCCTAGCATTGAAGTTTCGCTTGGTGCCCAACAATGCTGTTAAATGAGAGTTCGGTCTAACTTCACTCCTATGTATTTGGGAGTGTAGCAGTGCTCTAACTCTTTCCCTTTCCAAATTACATAGAGTTTTCTTCAGGCTTCGTTATTCCTCAGATGCAAACTGCGAACTTGAGTCTTTGCTGGGTTTGGTTTCAGTAGTTTCTGTGATAATAATTACCCACTACTTCAAGGCTGCTAGTTAATTTCTCCTCCACTTTCTCAAAAGTTCTCCGTTGGGCAGCCACGATCTTGTCATCAGCACATATAAAACTGCCTGCCATCAGGATACGTTGGCTGGTCGTTGTTGCTGTACTGAACATCAATGAAGCTAATACACTGTCCTGAGCAAAACCACTATATTTTTACTCTGACTCTACCATTTTTTCCTACAACGTACAAGTGCCTGTTGCCTGTGCTATAATACATACTGCACAAATGTTGAAAATCCGAAATTATTAGTGAGCTGGTAAACCTCACACTTCCGTGAACTGTGGTTAAGAGTATCATAGTTTGCACTCTGATCAAAGAAATCCACACGTCACCTTTTTTCTTTCATATCAATCTTCGATGTGCCCAGTGCATGAGCGCCCTGGTCTAAAACCAACTTTTTCTGTAGTTTAAGTGTGTAGTTTATAGAAGCTTCAATACTATCAAGTCCTCGTTTTCCCTAAACAAAGGGTACACAATCATTATATTTTTGGAAAACTTTCGGAAATAAAATTTCTTTAAGCATACATTTTACCTCCTATGTGATCGGAACATATTTTTTCGTATGTTTATATTGAACACAGGTGATGGCCTTTCCGAAGTGGATACACCGGTTCCCGTCAGATCACCGAAGTTAAGCGCTGTCGGGCGTGGCCGGAACTCTGATGGGTGACCATCCGGGTCACTTTGCACTGTTTCCATTTTTCGGGGATGCAATCAGCCTCGTGATGCCAATTGAGGACCTACTCGACAGAATAGTAGCAGCTCCAGTCAAAGAAAACCATCGTAACGACCGGGAGAGTAGTGTGCTGACCACATGTCCCTCCTATCCACATCGTCAGCTGAGTATGACAAGGCGGTCGGATGGTCCGGATGGGCCACTTGTGGCCTGAAGACGGAGTGCTTATATTGAACACATGAAATTTAAGAATTGGGATAAGGTAATGGCAGAACTGATGAGCTGTAGATAGAACGTGGTGATCCTGAATATAAATATTTTATTCGCAAAGGATCTCTTTTAACCGTTTCATTAACGTAGGCACTGACGAAGCGTAATATTATTGCCTCTGCCCACCACGCCTGGTGGTACTCACGGAAAAAAATCGCACCACCATGAAGGAGTTGTACGCCTTAAACGAAAGTTGTTAGTCACCGTTCAGCATCCGAAAGATGATGTCCATTCAAATTTTGTGCCAGTCGCATAAGATTGGCTGTAGTACCATCAGTAGCGTCACTATGACGATCCAAATGAGGTTTGATTTAAATACTCGCTGTAACGGTCGTGAGCGTTAGTTACCTTTCAGAGTGGTTCAATCGCTCTGAGCACTATGCGACTTAACTTCTGAGATCATCAGAACTAATAAAACCTAACTAACATAAGGACTAATAAAACCTAACTAACATAAGGACTTCACACACATCCATGCCCGAGGCAGTATTCTAACCTGCGACCGGAGCGGTCGCTCGGCTGCGGACTCTAGCGCCTAGAACCGCACGGCCAATCCTTTCAGAGTGGACATGGTGAGTTGATGTTAGTCAAGAATGCATTTCAGGCGACAAAGATGCCATTATCAGCACATCACTGAGTTTGAACGAGGTTGTGTAATAGGGCTCAGAGAAATTGGATGTTCATTCTTCAAAACGGCGGAAAGACTTAGCAGGAATGAAGCCACTGTGCTGACAGTGGTGCTGACGACAATGTTCACTAACGGCCGTAAGAAGATCGGGCTCCGGACGATCAAGTGGCACTACCGAGAGGGAGGACCATCGAGTTCGGCGTGGCACAGCATTCTAAATCTGCAGCAGCAATTTCACTAGCAGCTTGAACACAGTGACACAACGAACTGTTCCAAACAGGTTACTTCAAGGGCAGCTACGAGCCAGAAGCCATGTATGTGCGTCCCACTGACCGCAAACCACCGCTATTTCGACATAAGTGGTGTCAAACGAGAGCTCGTTTGACGGCAGGGTGGAGGTCTCTTGCGTTTTCTCAGGAAGTTGGTTCTGCCACAGTGCCAGTGGTGGTCGCATGTTGGTTAGAAGGAGACCATTAAGGGGCCTGCAACCAACCTGTCTGCGTGATAGATTATACCTATGCCTGGAGTTATGGGGTGCGGTGCGATTTCGTACGACAGAAGGAGCACTCTCGTGGCTATACCAAGAAACTTGAATGCAGATTTGTACGTCAGTCTGGTGATTCGATCTGCTTAGCTGTTATTCATGAACAGCATTCGAGGGGTTGCTTTCCAAGAGGATAACGCTCGCTAACGTACAGCAGTTGTAACCCTAAATGCTCTACAGAGTGTCGACATTTTGCCTTGGCCTGCTCGATTACCAGATCCATCTACAATCGAGGACATATCTGATATCACCAGACAACTATAGCGTCATCAACAACGAGCTGTAACTGTACCAGTATTGACGGACCAGGTGCCACTGGCTAGGGACTCCATCCCACGAACTGACATCCAGCACTTGTACAACACAATGCGTGCATGTTTGCATGCTTGCATTCCACATTCCGGCGGCTATACCGTTTATTAGTTTACCAACAGTTCATATTTTCTATACCTTATCGCCCCCATACATTAGCCTGCGCTCTTACAATGTTAATTACGGAAATATGTTACCTAGAAAAAGATATTCCGAAAATTTCATTACTCTACGTTAATTATTTCTTGGTGCTGCTATTTCTTTTCATAAATGTATTTAAGAAGAGAAGAAAGGGGATGAATTCTAGCAACGATATGGGCCGCAGACTGGCAAATCCGCTGACATAAACGACTTTGAGAAAGGGTAGTTTATTACGGGCCAATGCCTGAGAACGAGCATCTCGAAAATGTGATCATCTATGGAATGTGGCTCAAGCACAGCAAACCGCCGAGTAGACTAAAAGTTGTGAGTCGTCCATGTATCACAACAAAACATGAGTGTCCTTACCCGCCGGCCGGGGTGGTCGAGCGGTTCTAGGCGCTTCAGTCTGGAATCGCGCGACCGCTACGGTCGCAGGTTCGAATCTTGCCTCGGGCATGGATGTATGTGATGTCCTTAGGTTAGTTAGGTTTAAGTAGTTCTAAGTTCCAAGAGTCTGATGACCTCAGATGTTAAGTCCCATAGTGCTCAGAGCCATTTTAACCATAGGTCCTTACCCTCTCTGTGAAACACGATTGACGACGATCTTTGGCCCGTATGATGACAGATTACAATGCTGGTGCAGCACACTTGTTTTGGAGCACACCGTTCAGGGCACATTATTAAACATGGGATTCGACAACAGACGACAGCCACATGCTCCCATATAGACCCTACGCCAACATCAGTTATGACTGAAACGGGTAAGGTATCTTCGAGGCCGAACAGTGCATCAATGGAAACTGATCGCCTGATCGGAAGAATTACGTTTCTTGTTACACCACGTTTATGGTGGTGTTCGACTATATCGTCACCCATCGCCCACGAACTACTGCCCGTAATTTACAGGAATCGCGTGACCTATGGGTAAAAATCAACTGTCACATAGCTGCGGGAACTACCGAGGACTTGTCACATCCAAGCCACTCTTAGTCGCTGCTGTATTGCGTTCTAAATGTACACCAGCATGATATTAAGTAGATATCAAATTTTTTGGCTCATCACTGTATTAAACTTCATTGTCGACAGCAAAAAGTTCAGTAGCCAGCTGTTTTTCCATGTCCGTAAAATAATAGAAATCGCTTATAGAGAGACCTGGACTAAATAACAGATGCTCTTTAAATTAGGCCTACTATGAATGACAGCTTCTGTCTCAAGGTGAAAGGCTTGTACTGACGTCGAGATCTCTAGTTTAGTTCTTCGCACAATTAGGCCTCGCTGCTTGTTCACGTTCTATCCTCGTTTGACAGCTCACACCAGGCCTGTCGCTTTTTGGGGCAATGTTTCAGAGAATGTCTGCTATAAAAACCGTTTATAAGACATAGTTTTTCTTGGAGAAGTTGAACTTTTCATTATTTGCTTCGATGGTATATGTGTTCTGTTAAGTTATTCAATGTTGTTTACGTTGGAGTGTGGTTCGTGCTATGGAAGTATTCATAAAGTTTATTAACTATTGCACAACCGTCGACAACGACAGTTTAACTGACGATTGAATGCTTTCAAACGTAACTACCAATAAACACCACTATCCGTTTAATTTTGCTACCTAATTCTTAGATCCTTTTATTCTTGATTGGGCTAAATATTTGTTAGATTTTAAGAATACTTTCACATTTTTTTTCTTAAGTATCGAACTCGTAATGAAACAGGAGCAAAACTTCAAATCGCATTTTGTACCCGAGAGCCAATTGAGAATGAATATATTTCCTTCCCATTTTAGACTGTTATCATGCCATGCAAACCACAGCCTCCGGTGCAATTTCTCTATAAAAATCAGTTTGCCGTATATGTCGAGCTAGTCACTATTACATTATGAACTACTGGACACGTGTTGATGATGTCGCTAAATACCACAATTTAATTAACTGCGTGTGCGATAGTGCCGTTGCTCATTAACTATTTCATGCCTGCGTTATTATATGCGTTAAATTAACAAATGCAGAGAAGAAAACTGACATTCTGCAGCTGTTTTGTCTCGCAGTGTTATTGAGTTTTCGGTAAACACAAATGTTATGTTTTTATTGCTTTCTTAAAGCTATATTCGTTGTAAATGCTGTTTAGCTGATTGACTGGTGTCGGAAGACAATTTATGTACTCCTCTGAGGTAAGGTAACAGCGATTATAAATCGTTCGGGAAGAGATTTCCTTTCCAAACGAAGCACAGTAATGTTCATATAGATACAGCAGGAATACTCTGTGGTAGAAGGTCATTTCGAATATTTAACATCATAAATCATTCAGTTTCATTCAGTCTTAATTGTTCGTGAATTACCAATACCCTCTTCACATCTCCTTTAATCCAGTTTTAAAACTTATTTATTTTTGGTTCGCTCATTAACGAGAAAAAATAATTTTTATAACTACAGAAAAATTAATTAGAGCATATAGATTTTCCAGAGAGATACAGCAACGCTGGATACCGTTAATCACAGTTTATTTACGGCGATTGTTCTGCACGCTCTTTACAAAATAGTTTCAATCCATAACGACGGTATTCACTCCTACAAAGGAAGTGAAATGAAGTTAACAGGCAACAGCTATCAATTCTAACCATAAGTAACATTTATAAGTGTCATGGAACCTTACTCAGCAGAAAGCGATTAGTTGACTTAGGTGCATGGCACATAGATGCCTTCTCGGCGATCAGGATTACTCTGTGTTGAACATAGAGTGTAAATGCTTACCTCGTAAGTTACATGTTCGACTGTAATTACAAATATTCTAAAATAAATTGGTTTTGTTGAATGCACAAAACAAAACAAAACCCTTACCAGGTTGGATTAATAGAAGAGATAGACATGATCCAGCGAAAAGCAGCGCGATTCGTCATGGGGACATTTAGTCAGCGCGAGAGCGTTACGGAGATGCTGAACAAGCTCCAGTGGCGGACACTTCAAGAAAGGCGTTACGCAATACGGAGAGGTTTATTATCGAAATTACGAGAGAGCACATTCCGGGAAGAGATGGGCAACATATTACTACCGCCCACATATATCTCGCGTAATGATCACAACGAAAAGATCCGAGAAATTAGAGCAAATACGGAGACTTACAAGCAGTCGTTCTTCCCACGCACAATTCGTGAATGGAACAGGGAAGGGGGGATCAGATAGTGGTACAATAAGTACCCTCCGCCACACACCGTAAGGTGGCTCGCGGAGTATAGATGTAGATGTAGATACCAATTTAAGACACATTAAGAGAATTATCCCTGTCGGATGCTTTCCTTTTTCTTTCATGGCCATCTTCGGGTGCTGTAGAACCAGCTTCAGGTGGATCAACAAAGTAGGCGAGCATTTATTCCCTGCTAACGGCTGTGCCGCAGTGGTGTTCGTCGAAGTTAAGCGCTTTCGGGATTGGTTAGCACTTGGACGGGTCACCGTCCGAGTCTGCCAACGACGTTGGCAAGTCAGGTGCCCTCAGTCCTTGTCAGGCCAATCCAGGAGCTACTTGACTGAGAAGTAGCAGCACGGGTCACGAAAACTGGCAACGGCATGGAGAGCGGTGTGCTGAAAACTTGCCATTCGCCTCCGTATTCGCATCTAGTGACTCCTGAGGGCTCAGAATGACACGGTGGCCGGTCGGTACCGTTGGATATGTTCGAATGCTTTTTTTTTTATTCATTCTCTTCGTGGAGATAGTTGTCTGTGTTATCCTTTATTTAGAAACTATCTCGCAAACGAAACATTGAGGGTTCCTATAAATGAACACTAGTGTTACTGAGTAGCACACAAACACGAAACAAACACAAATAATTCTACAGATCTTAATTGCGCAGAAACAACAGTGCACCTGTATGAAGTCAGGAATATTTTGTGTTTGTTCGTGTTTCCGTACTATGCAGTGATATAAACGTGTTTCTACAACCAGCTTCAGCGTCCCTTTTGATGGAGCATCATGTAAGTAGCTTTGTTATGACGTTGTCGCATATAATACACAACTTCTTTGTTATATTAATTATATTATGTTAACAAGAGACGCATAATAACTTATTTACAGTGAAATGACGGTTAAGACAGACAAATGGCTGGATCCAGAAAAAGAAATTCTAATATAATCCACTGATCCACCTGCAGGTTAAAAGGAAAATCTGAAACACTCCATGGAAGAACATAAAAGTGACTTACACAGATAACCGTTTAAATTATCTTTTGTTTGGTGAAGTACAGCAATTTACAAAACACAGTCCAACATGGACCATAAAATTCAACATCAGTATAACCAAAATAAAGTTAACGTTGCGTAAGCAGCACAGTGTTATGAAAGGAACCATTAAAATGTTCAAAGGCGGAAACGAGACGGCTATAGAGCGCAGCTGCCGGACAGATGACAGAGGCTACTCTGTATCACGGCTCGCTGCTGACAGAAAAAGCGGTGAGATGTCAAACGTCATTTGAACGAAAGCGTTGTGATTTGTTCAGGTATTGCGTAACTGCGCGACAACCGGCAGCGGGCACATCCGACTGAGATAGCTCGATGACATCAGGTCCGCCTGACACTCTTCAACCAAAGTCCGTTCTGACAGTACAGCAGGCCGAACTTTCCCCGATGTCATGTGGATGGAATTTCCGTTAAATTAATGTGCTCTTCTCAGTCAGATCGTAATGGGAAGTACTAGAAAGTCATGCATGTAGTGTCACTGCTACGTCAAGTGGAATAATGAATGTCACGACCTGCAGCATTCAAATGTGTATGAATCGCCGATTCATCCTAAAATATATCGCGGTTGGCAGGTTTGTTCAAGGTTTCTTAGTATTAATCACAAGTATTTTCATTCCTATTCTAATTATCTACTACTTCTAGCTCTTTATGCGTATCACTACATAAATGTTACAAAACGGTCAAGTTTAAGATTATGTCTTAATGTTATTATCTTAGAGCTCGCTGACATTATATGTCAGTGGAAGTCGCTATCTTTAAATTTAAAGAGAAAAAAAACAGAAGAAACGTAGTTTATAAAATATCGAAATGAAAATAGCTATGGTAGTAATAGTAACAATAAGAATCCGACATAAAAATTTTACGAAACTTAAAACCTTGAGAATAATGGGAAAATCCTGCAGCCATGCTGTGTCGGAGATCACAGTCCTTACATTCACCTCATATATAAACAAATTAAACACAAATTGGGACAGTTGGATTAGGCATTATACTTTATATCCTCTTCGTGAATCCAGTTTGTTTAATTTCTCTCGAGGTCAGTGAATTCTCCATGTAAAGAAATAGTTGTCATTGAAATTTGCTAATACAGACCAAATGTACAGGATGTGCTATACGTCGTTTCGCAACTTAAACCTCGATAGTTAACGAAAGCGATGGAATCAAGCAACATAACATTAATACTCCATTCGGTCACAGGCATCCTAACATATATGCATCCACATTTGAAGAATTGAAGCTACCATCTAACTAAAGACTATGCTACACTGCTCTGTTTTGACTCGGCACAGTAAGCGTGGTAACTGCATACTTTGCTACCTGTGAAGGAAATCGTCCACTAATCTGCATCGTGGCTTGCAATTTGCACGATGATGCTAACTGTTCGTTATCACATATGTGGTACATATACAGGTATCAAAGTCTCAGTTATCCTTAGAAAGAGGAGAGAACTCTTAAACAATTTTTCTCGTATGTCACAAGCTCAAACTCAAACGGTATACTTGACATCTGCCCTCTACGACAACATTATCTGAAACGGTATATGGGGCATGAGTAAAGCACAGCTTGCGAAAGGTACCGATGCTGGTTTGGGAATAGCACACTATTATAAGTGCTGAAAAAATATTTATGACACAGGTTACTTGAGTCACTGGAGCAATGAGGATACCTGGCACCCTGCGTCAACTTCGACTTTTCGCCCCGTACTCTATTTCGTCGACATCAACTCATTTTTGTTTTATTCTCGCCATGTTTATTGGTTTATGTTGATCGACACGACTTTGTAACGAAGTAAGAGATACACATCTGAAAAGTCCATTTCCACGGAAAACACTTACTTCCTGTCATTGTTTCACTGTCGCTCAATGAAAGGCTGTAGCAATGAAAGCAACAATCGTATAGCTTTTATTATTACCTCGAACAAATAAAGATCCGCAATAAATTCATCTATTTGCTGGCAGTTACATGTCTGCAATACTGGTACACACTGAAATGTCGAAAGTGGAGTTTCCCGTGGTAATTCAGTTTCTTTCATTTAAAGGGTGCAACTCCGTAACAATTCATATTGACCTGTTGGAAGTATGTGGCAACGATACACAATCACGCGACATACAGGTGGCGCTAATGCTTCCAGTATGATAAAATTAAATGGCAGACCTTCTCTCTGTGGAGAACCGGAAGTTGCAAGAGAACTGGTGGCCTGGTGCGCGAAGCCGTCAGGATCAGAGCATCACAATGGAGGAAAAGTGAAAATCTGCCATGGATCATAATTGATCACGCACGACGTTTTGGACGTGATAAATATTGCCTCTGGCTGGTCTCCGTAATTGCTATATTTCAAAATGGCGGGCCAGAATGAGACGGCAGTGGAAATGTTGCAGGTATATCGGCTCAGTCAAGATGAATCCTTCATCAGCCTGCTCACGATGGGCGAGTGCCGGGTGTGTCGTTATGACTCCGGGACAGAGGAGCAAAGGAAGCAAAGGAAATATGTTGATTCACGGTCAACGACGAGAGAGGCGAAGACCTAATCACCATCAGCCAATGTGATTTGGGGGGGGGGGGGGGGGAGGAGGTCACGGTGTGAGCATGGCATAATAAGACAATAATACCGAAATCTCCTGACGAAGATATTCTACGTTGTGAAGAGGAAGCGCTCCATTTTATTCTGCATCGGAGATAGTGCGTTTGGGCTGTCAAATTTTCCTCAGCCTCTATTCTCCTGACAGAGGTTATTCCTTCTTAACCTTTCCTCTGCGGAAGAAATCTTTCCTTGCTCTATATTTCGAGATTAACAATGATTTTCGAGGTGTAAGATTTCCTGAACCGCCAACGAAGATTTCCGCTAGTAAGGTCTCCAACATATCATCTGTAGTTGGGAAAACTGTGTCGCGTTGACAGATGAATAAAAAGGAAAACACATCACCATAGGTGATTTTCATGGTCGTACCTTCTACTTTCTCTTTGAGGTAGGAACTAAAACTTTGTGACTGCTACTCGTACATTTGTTGTGTTGTCTTACTTGGCTACTTGGGAGTCACTCCATTTAGTAGCTGAAAACAAGATAAAAGCGTCTCAGAGCACATGGGGAGGCAGATCTTTTGGAAATGTTTTTCCTCTTCTACCATTTTTACTTCTTCTGTCTCCTACTACATCTGCTAGTAAAGTCTCCAACATATCATCTGTAGTTGGGAAAACTGTGTCGCTTTGACAGGTGAATAAAAAGGAAAACACATCACCATAGGTGATTTTCACGGTCGTACCTTGTACTTTTCTTTTTGAGGTAGGAACTAAAAATTTGTGACTGCTATTCGTACACTTTTGTTGTGTTGTCTTACTTGGCTACTTTGGAGTCTCTCCACTTAGTAGCTGAAAACAAGATAAAAGCCTCTCGCAGCACATGGGGAGGCAGATCTTCTGGAAATGTTTTCCCTCTTCTATCATTTTTACTTATTCGGTCTGCTACTACCTCACCCTCAGCGCTAGCCCTTCCCCTTTTTTTTTCCAGCCCAGGGCTCGTGCCTCGGTTGCCCTACTTTAGATACGCTTTTGACTCCATCAAGGAGTAGGAAATTACGATCTCAAATAGCGGACTGGCTGAGAGTAGAATCAGTGCTGCCTGAGTGGGACACCTCGCAGCAGAGCCGGCTGCTCCTGACGGCTCCTGAGTACGGCTGCTCCCAGACGTCCGTCACAGGCCCGCAAGGCGCCGCCGCTGCATAATGCACGGCGCGCCAAGTTACGCCGCCTGCGAGGCGCATGAATGCTTAACGCACGACACGACCGCCGGGCCGGTTGCCTGGTCTGCTCTGCCCCTGTTCTGCTCCTACAGGCCTACTACTGGCTGTCCATTACAACAGTCTGTCTGTCCAGGGGAAGGCCTGAGGCGTTAACGTCGTGTTCCGGCCAAGCACCTGCGATCTGTACGACACCATCCTCAAGTAGAACGTCTCAGACATAGCGCAATGTTTCCAGTATACAATGAAATTTGAGAGCACTTCTAATGTTTCCAACATACATATACACTTCATGTGATAGGTTCAGCAGCACTATGAGATTGGTTTCTTCAATCTAGAACAACATCACGCCGTTGGACGAAAGTAAGGATATTCATAGGACATGATTTACAACTATTGTAATGAAAGGCAGAGCTCTTTGAAGGTGGATGAACGTAAGATAATGACAAAGAAAAAGAAGTCAATATTATCTGATTATTAGACTTTTTACGAACGTCTTGAGCACGTCATACTATACATGTATTTAAGAGTAATACTAGTAAGCAATATTAAATATGGCAATTACATTGAATATGTATTTGGGAACTCGAATGCAAGTCAGAGATTTCTCGGAAGGGTTCCGGGAAAATTAATTATATCTGTGAAAGAAATCGAATATTAAGTTGTAGTTCGACCTATTCAACTCTAACAATGTTTGAAATCCTTATCAAGTAGACCTGCTCATTCACATCGAACGAAATCAGAAACGCACTTCAAAGACCTTAACAGATTGGTATAATTCAGAGGAAGGTGTAACACAAATGGTCGGGAAAATTTACACGAGGGTCCTTGGAAGAAAGATAACTTGTATGTACGGAATCTTCATTCTGTCAAGACTGCGTGAGTATTCTGCTGCCGGCAACGTATATCTTGATCAGCGATCATGTGCCTAAGATACGATTCTAAGGCGGCGAGACGTATACAGACAGTCACTTTCCTCTCCCACCGTACACGAAAGGAATACGAAAAAAATCTAAAATATTGATACTATATACCATTTGCCATGCACTGCACAGTGACTTGCTAACTATGCAGAGAGAGGCAGCTACAACAGACCACCACAAATATATCCAGGAAGGGTAAATATATCGAGTTGCCCTTTTCGTCAACTTATAGCAGAGAATACGGCGAAATTTCTGACGATCGCAAATAATTTTTATCGTTTATATTCACCGAATTACGATCCGAGTTTGATTTTATATATGGAACTATGTAGCTTTTCCTGTGGCTATAATTGGAAGGAGAATCAGCATTGGTCGTATTTTTTTGTTTTATTATCTGCAAAATCGATTTTCGTTCACTTGGTGGCCATCCTCAGTGCTGTAATATACAATTAAAATTGATAGGCACTGGTATCAACAAGCTTGTTGATGTCAGTACCTACCAATTTTAATTGTGTATTACAGCACTGAGGATGGTCACTAAGTGACCTAAAATCGATTTTGCGGATAATAAAACAAAAAAATACGACCAATTCTGAGTCTCCTTTCAATTATATCCATTATCTGGTTGTGGTGCGCAGAACACTCCATGGAGTCGCCAATCAATAAAATTTTCCTGTGGCATTTGAATAAAACTTCTAGGAAAACTTGAACGACGTTACATGTGTGGGATTTGATCAAATAGTATTAATACAAAGCGCTCCAAACTACTCTCTCACCATCAGGAGATGGGATTCCACAAACGTCTGCAATACAATACCAAATGTAAGCAAACAACTAACTCGGGTATGGTTCTTGTGTTTACCTATGCACTTGAGGCCTGTCAGTCTGTGATTTGCTGCAGTAACAACCCGATAACTTATTCGTGAATGCACTGTCCCTTTTCCAACATGGGGTTCAAGAAGCGTCGATATCAGAAATCGCAAATCCCGGTGAGTTAGGAGACTATGGCATCCTTATTCATGTATCTGTCATGTCAGCGCCGGCCGCTGTGGCCCAGCGGTTCTAGGTCCTTCTGACCGGAACCGCACTGCTGCTACGGTCGCACGTTCGAATCCTGTCTCGGGCATGGATGTGTTTGATGGCCTTAGATTAGTTAGGTTTTAGTAGTTCTAAGTCTAGGGGACTTACGGCCTCAGATGTTAAGTCCCATAGTGCTTACAAGGGAAACTCCCCATCGCACCCCACTCAGATTTAGTTATAAGTTGGCACAGTGTATAGGCCTTGAAAAATTGAACACAGATCAATCGTGAAAATTTTAATTTTTTATTTTCAGACAATTATCATCTGTCCGTCCGTCCGTCAAATGTTTTCGGTTCCCATTCGAGAGGCACGTCCTTTCGTCTAATAATCGCAACGTTTCGCGGTGCGGTCGCAAAACACATACACTAAACCTATTAAGTGAACAGAGACTTCAATGAACAAATCACAACTTTGCGAAAATAAAGAAAGTAAAATTTTCACTCGAGGGAAGACTTGAACCAAGGAGATCTCGCTCTGCTGCTGCTCACGCTAACCACGGGACCATAGCGCTCCTGAGCTCACACTGTCTTTGATATTGCCTGTCTTGCGCATGGACTACTCAGTTTGTATATTTTGCTTATTTTTTCATAGCTACACAACTTCTTCCTGTTTTCTCGATTGATCTGTGTTCAGATTTTCAAGGCCTATCCACTGTACCAACTTATAACTAAATCTGAGGGGGGTGCGATGGGGAGGTTCCCTTGTTAGAGCCATTTGAACCAATTTGTCACGTCAGCGAATACTTTCATGGAACGATGAAAACCTTTTAGTAAGATTCAGCCTCGCACTATGGCACAAAGTCAACGCGTCGTCCATGTATGAGGTGCAGCTGCTTCCGACGGACTCCGCCGGTAGAGTGACCGATGATAGAGCGTCACAGCGTACCAAGTTTGCGCTTCTCCAGATAGCGCAACTTGGAGGCAACCCGCAGTACTGCCAAGTACGACAGGAAGCCTACTCGAGAGATGGCAGGGGCCGACAGCAGCTGTGACGCGGCTACATTAAGGGCTGGGATTGTACGCGGGGACGGGAGGGGAGGGACGCCACTGCCTTGGCATCACTGGGGCGGAAGCTCTGCTTCCTCAATTCCGACAGTGAAATACAACCGGGGACTCGCTGCTCGCAGCCTCACTTTGCTACTCTCAACAGAAGACGTAGACAAACGATTCGTCACTCGTGTACTGTACATCTGCTGGCGCACAATGCCACGCGGATAGGGAGTTGGACATCCCCGTATTAACTATCGTTTCTTGCTGATGTTATTAGGACAAAAAACGCATAAAATGTTCGGTAGTAGCACAGGTACACTGCACATGCTGAACTTTAACTTGATTGTACATAAACAAATGCACATAACATGGTTCAAATGGCTCTAAGCACTACGGGATTTAACATCTGAGGTCATCAGACCCCTAGATTTAGAACTACTTAAACTAACTAACCTAAGGATAACACACACATCCATGCCAGAGGCAGGATTCGAAACTGCGACCGTAGCAGCGGCGTGGTTCAGGAGTGAAGCACCTACAACCTCTCGGTCATAGAGGCTGGCAAATGCATATTAGCTACTTTTGTATGCGACAGATAATCCAAGAAATAAATTATAAATATTTCCCATCCCCTACCCTTCAGACTAAGATGTTTTGGAGATGTTCCTTGGTTGTTAGGCAAGTGCCACAACTAGATTCCCAATACGGACCACATCTTCCCCGCTCCTAGGTCACCGGGTATTTAGCTGAAAAGTCCCTTACACTTTAATGGGTCAATCCTGGAATAAGATCTACGTAGAAAACAGAAAAAAGTAGTACAAAGATATATGTTTCTATCAATGTATTAAGCAAATTTTCCGGTTCTGTCTTCGCACATCTTAACACGGTTCTTAAAGAAGGTGAAATTGCTTGCATTGTGGAAAGTAAACCGTAAACATAAGCTCGTTAATGAGACGCATACATTTACGAAATTTATATTCCACCAGAACGCACGAATACGTAATTCAGGTTCTTGCTCATTCCACCAAGAACATTATATCATAGGATGTGAGGCATATCCGTCTACTGTTACTTCGAGCAGAGCAGAGCAGATCATAGGTTCTGGCGACGCATAAGTTTGCATAACTAAGTTACAATTTTTGGTCTCACATGCGACTGTAGGATGTAATTTTGTTATGTCTTAAATAACGTAAATATAGAACCAAGTGGTTGCTGCTATTTAATTTAGTATATCTTGTGTGGGTAGATTGGATTTTAACATCTTGAAAACCGCAATATCTTTGTGAATTTTACCAGAAATGGATACAATATCTACTCAGGTAAGCTGAAAACTCAGTACTATTACTCCACTATACTGACTATATCATAATTCATATCGAAAACTTCTGTGGAGATCAAGTATTAGATAAAAGGAGCAAAAAGCTTGCAACAGATCTGGATCTGTAAACGAGCTGTATGCGAGATGATTGCGCGTGTGTGGTCGCAGTTGTCAGTACAAGTGTAAGTTTAATTTTACATTGAAATTCGTTGTACTGTTCCCAATGAGTTCAAAGCGTCTATGAAGGGGACATTGGTCTTAGAGTAGTTTTTATCAGTGGATTCAACAACAAGCAGCAGTCAACCAATTGTTTCGCAACTAACCTTTTATTTACAGAGGAAGTGATGTTCACAAGCTGTTACGTTGTTATGGTCATAGTAAACATGCTTGGCCTGATGTAACCCCACGTGCTGTTCATGACTCACCATATTAGAAACTTTTGTCATCGAATGTGTGGTTGGGGGCAATACCATGGTCGGCACGACCTTTGGTAGTGACGTTGGCTACGAGAACTTTTCGTTTACTGTGTTACGAGATAAGTAATCTAGCTAGTAATTAATTGTTTATTCTGTATATTCTGTAGTATTTACGTACATTAGCGTCCGATAGACTTGATAAATTGAAGTTTTCAGTTTTAATTTGCGTCTGAATAGGAAAAGCGAAGTTTCTGTTCAGGACAGTTTCGCGTGTACGCAAACGTTTGTTTACATTCTTGAGAGACGTTAAATTCACGGGATTATCAATTCGTCAGTGAACAATACTCAATATTTTTGTTTATTACTGTCACTTAGACTCGATACATTGAGGGAAGCTTTTTTTATACGTTTTATTAGGTCATTTTCCGCGTGTACGTAAACATTTGTTTACAGTATAGACACAAGGGTTAATAAGATTAAGTTAGTGTACAAGACTCAGTATTCACATTTATTAGTGTCATTTAGACTAGATACATTGAAGGTAGCAGTTTTTATACGTTTTATTACGAAAAGTTATACTGACAGTGAATTCTAACCTTTACTTGTATACGTTTGATTGGAGCAACCTGCGATCGTTAACAATTAAGCAAACGTAAAATACGTGGTAAATTAGTGTTACACTACAATATCTGAGTAAATCAGTGTTATAATACAACTTCTGAGCCCTTCTTACATACGGTTTAGTTAGCAGAAAGCTAAAACTCACCTCGCCGTCTGCTTGAATTCCTTAGATTGTTGTGGGCTTTAGTGAACGTGTAATGTAAGTCAATCGGTTCCTATTAAGTAGAGTTAGTATTTGTGCTTTATAGTCTGAACTCATACCCTTAGCTAAAAGTTTCGTTTTGGACCTGCATCTCTTAGTGTACAATGCTCAGTATTTAGGTTTATTATTGTCATTTATACTCGATACAGTGAAGGCAACAATTTTCATAATTCTATTAGGTCATTTTCGTGTGTACGTAAACGTTTGCTTACATTATAAATACGAGGAATAACCAGTAGGTGTAGCTTATCGTAGGTTACTGTTTAATTCGTTAGTAATATTCACTAGATATCACCGAACATTTTACTGCAGGTCACTGTTTTCTTTCTTTACTAATCACTAGATAGCCCCCAGCAGGAAAATAAGCACAAGATATAGCTACTACCATACATGTTTATTGTTTTTTATTGTTGAGTGTCCTTTCTGCCAACTAGAGTGTAGCTGTTAGCCATGTGTGCGGCAGCAGGTTTCCTTAAATTTCTTATAGCAAATCACACATTAGCTAGATGGATAGGAACTGTGTCTGTTTGGCCACTGTCCAAACGCAGCTGGAAGATTTGTTGGCCACAGTTAACAGACTCCAGAGTGCCACCTTGAGATGCGGTGGGGATGAGGTGGCTGGGGTAGCCTCTGCTGTACTATATTTGCAGGGAGGACGTCACAGCTCTCTGTCACTGAACCGACCTCAGGTGCGACTGAGCCGGCCGGCCCACTGTCACCTCAGTGTGAAGGCTTCAGGGGGGACGCAAGCTCCTGCCAAATCCCATGCACTTTGCTAATAGATTCAGTGTCGGCGGGGAGGCTGAGTGGGATCAGAATGCATCTTCTGCCAGGATAGTGGCCGCTCCTTCAACAAGGTCCGGATAGGCACGTCGGGATGGGGGTTGGTTAGTTATTGGGAGCTCCAATATTAGGCGGGTCATGGAGTCCCTCAGGAACATAGCGGCTAGGGTGGGTAGAAGTTGAACGTTCACTCGGTGTGCTTGTCGGGGTCCTTGTCCGGGATGTGGAAGAGGCTCTTCCGGTGACTATCGAGCGTGTGGGGTGCAGCCAGCTGCAGATTCTTGCACATGTCGGCACAAACGATGCCGGTCAACAGGGTTCCGAGGATATCCTTGGGTCCTTTCGACGGCTGGCTAAATTGGTGAAGGCGGCCTCTATCTCTCGAGAAGCGGAAGCCAAGCTAACTATTTGCAGCATCGTACCGAGGGTGGACCGGGGTCCTCTGGTTTGGAGTCGAGTGGAGAATCTAAGCCAGAGGCTACGTCGACTCTGTGACGAAAATGGTTGTAGATTTCTCTACCTACGCTATAGGGTGGAAGGTTGTAGGAAGCCACTCGATACATCAGAGGTGCACTACACACAAGAAAAAGCAACATGGATAGAACAGTACTTCTGGCGCGCAGATGGGGGTTTTATAGATTAGGTACCTCCCCACGGGAAACAAACCGCTGGACTCAAAAATTACCAGTTCATGACACTGGTGTGGGTGTGTCAACTGCAAAAATTGTTCGTTCGCCTAAACAGGTGATTCCAATGAATTTAAATATGCTAAATCTCATGTTAGTAAACTGCCTAAGTGTCTGTAGCAAGATCCCTGATTTATTCTCCGAGAAAAACAGTAGTAATACCAATATTGTATTAGGTACCGAAAGCTGGTTCAAACCAGACATAGCCGCGCGGGATTAGCCGAGCGGTCAAAGCGCTGCAGTCATGGACTGCACGGCTGGTCCCGGCGGAGGTTCGAGTCCTCCCTCGGGCATGAGTATATGTGTTTGTCCTTAGGATAATTTAGGTTAAGTAGTGTGTAAACTTAGGGACTGATGACCTTAGCTGTCAAATCCCATAAGATTTCACACACATTTGAACATTTTGAACAAACCAGACATAAGCAGCAGTGAAATTTTGAACTCGGATTGGACAATTTTTAGGAAGGATAGGACTGATGCTGTGGGATGTGGTGTGTTCATTGCAGTTAAAAGGTGTTGAAACGCAGTTGAGCTCAATACTGGGTCTGACTCTGAAACAGTATCGATGAAGCTGTCAATCAGACAAGGAGTGACCATTGTATTGGGATGTTTTTATGGAACACTAGCATCCGCAACAAACGTCGCAGAACGTTTCAGGGAAGGTCTTGATTACATAGGAAATAAATATCCAAATTATCTATTAGTTATAGGTGGAGACTTTAATCTGGCGTCCATTGACTGGGAAAATTACACGTTTATCACAGGAGGCAGAAGCAAAGTCTCGTAAGAGGATTTATAGGAGCGTTCTCGACATTGGTTAGAAAACCATCTCGAGATGGCAACATATTACATAGTTTTTCGACAAACAGACCTGATCTTTTTGAGCATGTTAATCTAGAAGAAGGTAATAGCGACCATAATGTTGTTGTGGCTTCTATGTCCGTGGAAGTTGCAAAAAAAAAAAAAAATCAAAGAAACAATGTAGAGTTTTCTTGTTTGGGAAAGCAAATAAAAGTGTCTTTAATGAATATCTTCATTGTCTGCTCCAAGCATTCACTGCTGGACACAAAGGTATTCAGCATGTCTGGTTGGGATTTAAAGGTATTGTCCACCACGAGCTAGAGAAATATGTGCCTAGCAAAAACATAGGGGAAGCAAAGGGTTCACCTTGATTCAACAAACATATTAGGGAGTTGCTAAGAAAGCAGAGGATTTTGCACAGTCGTTTTAAAACTTAGTCACTGTCCCACTGACAAACAGAAATTATGCGAAATGAAAGCAGCTGTCAAGATGTCAATGAAAGATTATTTTAACGATTATGAAAACAGTATTTTATTTGCAGATTCTAGAACTAGCCCGCAAAAATTTTGGTCCTACATAAAATCTATGAGCGCTACAAATAACTCAATACCTTCTCTTGCGGACAGTACGGACAATGTAAAGGATAATGATAAACAGAAGGCCGAAATTCTAAACCTGTCTTTCAAAAACTCGTTTCCGGTAGAGGACTGCAGCAACACTCCCCCTTTCAATTATCGAACAAACGCAAGGATGGCTGACATAGTGCTTTTAGTGTATCTGGGAATGTAAAACAGTTACGATCCTTAGACGCCAGGAAGGCGTCTGGCCCAGACGGTATCACTGTAAGATTTTCCCTCTGCAGCGGAGTGTGCACTGATATGAAACTTTCTGGCAGATTAAAACTGTGTGCCGGACCGAGACTCGAACTCGGGACCTTTGCCTTTCGCGGGCAAGTGCTCTACCAACTGAGTTTCATATCAGCGCACACTCCGCTACAGAATGAAGATCTCATTCTGGAAACACCCCCTATGCTGTGGCTAAGGAATCTCTCTGCAATATCCTTTCTTTCAGGAGTGCTAGTCCTGCATGGTTCGCAGGAGAGCTTCTGTAAAGTTTGGAAGGCAGGAGACGAGGTACTGGCGGAAGTAAAGCTGTGAGGAGGGGGCGTGAGTCGTGCTTGGGTAGCTCAGTTGGTAGAGCACTTGCCCGTGAGAGGCAAAGATCCCGAGTTTGAGTCTAGGTCCGGCACACAGTTTTAATCTGCCAGAAAGTTTCGAGTTTCATAATGTCAGTCTTACAATTTGTAAGAGTTTTGGAGCAAAATCTATAGAGAATATTACAGAATCCTGTGATTTTTCTGATAAAATAATTAGACGGTAATAATTGATTCACGTCCTTTACTGCCACGCAAATAACTTAGCTGCCGTCGAAAGAGCAAGAATTGTTGATATCCTTCCGCCATGATAAAACAATTCACAACATAATTAACTGATAACTTCTTCGAAACACTGGTAATTGTCTCGCACGCTTGGAATTTGGCTCAAAGGTACCAATGACCTTCCTCTGTAATGGTGGAAAAGTGTGACGTCCTGCAATGTCACACTCCGGCTCGACGGTGCTTCAAACAGCAACGTATTGGCACACCGGGAAGAAAGGTCACAGCTCAGAAGATCACCACAATTCTGTCCACCACCATCCTGGACGTGTCATACGATGGAACGGTCGTCACATCCCCTCTTATCCACATTTCAATCTTTCTTTAGGCGCCTCTGCGATGTAAGTGAGGACCTTGAAGCCCAGGGTCTAAATCACGCGGCTTTATTATGTGTGGCCGACGAAAACATTCCAGGCACACCGACGCTCAGAACCGATACGAAAATGCTCCAGGGAGTGACATAACCAGACTCAATTAAACCATCCCTTTCCTTGGGACGATGACACCCACACATTTCGTGGTAGAAACCGGCAATATGCAGCGCGTTGAACAACAGAAGACGTTTTTGACAATTTTGGATCCTGCAAACATCTCCCTGGCGCTTCAGCCCATCGTTCACTAGGAACCGCTCTAAACTTGATCTCATGCCTTTGGAACGCAGTGCGACCACAAAGTTTGCTCCCGTGTGAGGATGGAACCACTACAGACCGTTCAGAGTCCGATTCATACGTGCCAACGGCCCCGCGCTACCTTAAACAGAGTCTGAAGCACTTACAGGTTGCTGTTGTTTGTAATGGTCTTCAGTCTGATGACTGCTTTTATGCAGTCCTCCACGCTGCTTTATGCTGTGCAAGCCTGTTAATTCACGAATAACTGCTACAACCTACATCCTACTGAATCTGCGTATTGTATCTATCTCTTGGTCTCCCTGAATGATCGATTTTTACTCCCTACGTTTCCCTCCAGTAGTCAACTGGTGACCGCTTGATATCTCTGAATGTCTCCTATCAACGGAACCCTTCTTTTAGTAAAGTTGTGCCACAAATCCCTTGTCTATCGAATTCTAATTAGTTCCTCCTCCTTAGGTACACGAATCTTCAGCATTCTTCTGTAGAACTACATTTCAAAACTTTCTATTCTCTTTTTCTCTAAACTATGGTCGATGTTTCACTTCCATACAAGGCTAAACTCCAGACAAATATCTTCAAAAGAGACTTCGAAACATTTAAGTCAATATTCGGCGTTAAGAAACTTTTCTTCAGAAGCGCTTTTCTGCCAGTCTACATTTTATGTGCTCTGTACTTCGGTCATCATCAGTTATTCTGCTGCCCGAATAACAAAACTCGTCTACTGCTTTAAGTGTCTCGTTTCCTAATCTAATTCCCTCAACACCAACTGATTTAATTAGACTATGTTCTATTATCGTTATTTTGCTTTTGTTGCTGTTCGTCTTGTATCCTCCTTTCGAGACACTGTCCATTTCGTTCAAGTGCTCTTCCAAGACCTTTGCTTTCCACACCAGAATTATAGTGTCATCGGGAAACCTCAAAGTTTTTATTTCTTCTCCTTGAACTTTAATTCCTAATCCCAATTTTTCTCTTGTTTGTATTACTACTTGGTCAATGTACATATTGCATAACGCGGGGATAGGCTACAGCCTTGTCTCACTCTCTTCCCAACCACTGCTTTCCTTTCATGCCACTCGACTGTTATAACTTCCGTATGGTAAACAGCATATCGCTCCCTTTATTTTACCACTGCTACCCCCAGAATTTCAAAAAGAGCTTTCCAGTCAACACTGTCAGAAGCTTTCTCTAAGTCAACAAGTGCTACAGACGCAGGTTTACCTTTCCTTAACCTTTCTTCTAAGATAAGTCGTGGTGTCAATACTGCATCGTGTGTTCCTATAGTGCTCCGGAATCAAAACGGATGTTCCCCGAAAACCGGTACTACCAATCTTTCGATTCTTCCGTAAAGAATTAGTGACAGTATTTTGCAACCACGAATTATGAAACTGATCATTCAGTAATATTTAGCACTGTCAGCTCCCGCCTTCTTTGAAACAGGGCTTATCACGTTCTTCTTGAACACCAGATGGAAGAGTTTTTCCATGGCTAGCACTTCCGAGGCTATCAGTAGTCCGGCCTCCACGTTGTCTACTCTGGGGCGTTGTTCCGACTTTGGTCTTACAGAACTATTTGAAATTCTTGTCACACTGTACTATTTCCCATCTCATCTGCACCTACGTCCTCTTCAAATTCTATCATACTGTATAAGATGGTAGTATCTGTTCCCGAAAGAACAGTTACCGTAGATGACCGTGCAGCTTTGGTAGAAATGAAATGATAATTAAATGGACACCCTAGCTGCAAACAGGCGTTGATGTACTTCATTGGGGACATGTTGAAAATGTGTGCCCCGATCGGGACTCGAACCCGGGATCTCCCGCTTACATTGCAGACGCTCTATCCATCTGAGCCACCGAAGGATAGTGCACCTGCAGGGCCTTATCCCTTGCACGGTACCTGTGAGACCCACATTCTCAGCCGGCCGGGTGGTTAGTTAGGTTTAAGTAGTTCTAAGTTCTAGGGGACTGATGACCTTAGAAGTTAAGTCCCATAGTGCTCAGAGCCATTTGAACCATTTGAACCACATTCTCAACTGTCCACAGTCTACTTACGTAATGTACCTAATAGATATTTGCCCATCCACTCATTACTCGCGCACACTAAGGTGACCATTCCCGTAAGAGTTCGGGCAACCTGTGAGCATTCGCACAGACGAAGGTCAACAGCTGGGTAGCCTTTAACTATATATATGAAGATAGTAACTCTTCTCGAAAGAACAGATGCCACTGATGACCGTGCAGCTTCTCTAGAATACATGATAATTAACTGGAACCCTCAGCTGCCGACAGGTGCTGTCCCCATCGAGGTATATCAACAACACCTCGATGGGGACAGCTGAAAATGTGGGTCTCGCGGGGAGCGTGCAAGGGATAAGACCCTGCAGGCGCACTGTCCTCTGTGCCCTCGGTGGCTCAGAAGCCGGTACTGTAGCACAGCGTGTTCGGTCAGAGGGTTAGCTGCCCTCTGTATTAAAAAAAACTGAGTTAACCGATCAAAGACGAACTTAAACGGATGTCTTACGACGTCCGCCCGGAGCACATGCAACGAACGAAAAAACGAACAAAATGAGAATTAAAAAAAAAAGATGGATGGAGCGTCTGCCATGTAAGCGAGAGATCCCGGGTTCGAGTCCCGGTCGGGGTACACATTTTCAACATGTCCCCAATGAAGTACATCAACGCCTGTTTGCAGCAAGGGTATCCATTTAATTATCATTTCATTTCTATCATACTGCCCTGAAGTTCGTCTCCCTTGTATGGACACCCAATATAACGTACTCGTTGCAGTTTTCGGCTTTCCTTCCTTTGAGTAATACTGGTTTTACCGTCTCAGCCCTTTTCTCCTCAAAGGCCTCTTAATTATCGTGTAGCCGATGTGAATCTTTCGCTAGTGAATCACGTTTGTAAATCCTTACATTTGTCTGACCGTTCCTAGTTAGCCACTTTGTTCTTGGCCTGCTTCATCTGCCGTATTTTTATGTCTTTCCCTTTCATCAGTTGTAGGTTAATTCTACGAAACTAGGTTTATCAGTCACTGTTTGCCCGCTATACGGCAGCGACAGAACCCGTTGTGAAAGACAGCCGGCACGCGGCGACAGCTGCTGAGCCACGCTCCAGAAAGCCCTCACAGCTGCGAGCGCCCTGCGCCTGGACTGGGCAGCGCCGGCGCTGCGTTGCCGGCGGGCTGCGTCACGCCGTCCGTGGGCGGCGGCGCGGGCTTCCGGCGCGCCGCGCAGCGCAGTTCCGGCCGCCGGCCTCGCCGCCGCCGGCTGGAGCCTCCAGCGACACACCGCACAGCACAGCACAGCGGCTGCCCGCTCGCCCGTGGCCGGCGCTCGCAGGCAGCGGTTCACGCCGGGAGGCACTGATTCTGCTGAGGCCGATACTGTCATCACTGCGACCGTCCAGACTATGCTGGTACGTGTTTTAGAAAGCGTTCGTACGTACACGGTACTACTATTATTCATCCGCAGATATTGGACTTGCAGTATTACGAGAGACGCTCAATAAGTAATAAAACATTTTTTCTCTATCATTCTCGGTTGCAAAACTGTGTGTTGTGAGACATCGTGAAATATTCCTGCCTCAGTCAATATAGTTCAATGAACTCATAAGATAACGAAAAGTGTGAGGTAATCCACATGAGTTCCAAAAGAAATTCGTTGGAATTCGATTACTCGATAAATAGTACAATTCTCAAGGCTGTCAATTCAACTAAGTACCTGGGTGTTAAAATTACGAACAACTTCAGTTGGAAAGACCACATAGATAATATTGTGGGGAAGGCGAGCCAAAGGTTGTGTTTCATTGGCAGGACACTTAGAAGATTCAACAAGTCCACTAAAGAGCCAGCATACACTACACTCGTTCGTCCTCTGTTAGAATATTACCAGGTGGGATTGACGGAGGACATCGAAAGGTTGCAAAAAAGGGCAGCTCGTTTTGTATTATCACGTAATAGGGGACAGAGTGTGGCAGATATGATACGCGAGTTGGGATGGAAGTCATTAAAGCAAAGACGTTTTTCGTCGCGGCGAGATCTATTTACGAAATTTCAGTCACCAACTTTCTCTTCCGAATGCGAAAATATTTTGTTGAACCCACCTACATAGGTAGGAATGATCATCAAAATAAAATAAGAGAAATCAGAGCTCGAACAGAAAGGTTTAGGTGTTCGTTTTTCCCGCGCGCTGTTCGGGAGTGGAATGGTAGAGAGATAGTACGATTGTAGTTCGATGAACCCTCTGCCAAGCACTTAAATGTGAATTGCAGAGTAATCATGTAGATGTAGATGTACATACGTGGCGGTGCTATAGGTAGCCACCGTCGAAATGGCGTGTGTACTGGTGATGCATTCCAAGCAGAGAGCTGTCATCGAGCTTCTTTTGGCGAGAAACCAGAGCACCGTAGATATTCATACGCGCTTGTAGAATCTCTGCGGAGACCGGGCTGTGAACTAAAAGACCGTCAGTCTTCGGACAAGGCGCCTGTCATCATCGCAGCAAGGTCGCGCGAACCTGTCCGATCTACCGCGTGAGGAAAAGCTGCACACAGATGTGACTACGGCAGTGTTGCAACGTGCTGGCATTATCAGTCTGGGTGATGGACGGATGTCAGTGAAACACCTAGATGCACAGCTGATCTCCTCTGGTAGTAGTGCACATCTTCCAGTGGAGTTCTCAAAAGTTGTTGTTGTTGTTGTTGTGGTCTTCAGTCCAGATACTGGTTTGATGCAGCTCTCCATGTTACTCTTTCCTGTGCAAGCTTCTTCATCTCCCAGTATCTACTGCAACCAACTTCCTTCTGAATCTGCTTAGTGTATTTATTTGCTCTCCCTCTACGATTTTTACCCTCCACGCTGCCCTCCAGCATTAAACTGGTGATCCCTTGATGCCTCAGAATATGTCCTACCAACCGATCCCTTCTTCTAGCCAAGTTGAGCCATAAATGTCTCTTCTCCCCAATCCTACTCAATACTTCCTCATTAGTTATGTGATCCACCCATCTAATCTTCAGCATTCTTCTGTAGCACCACATTTAGAAAGCTTCCATTCTCTGCTTGTCCAAACTATTTATCGTCTATGTTTCACTTCCATAGACGGCTATACTCCATGCAAATACTTTCAGAAACGACTCCCTAACACTTAAATCAATACTCGATGTTAGCAAATTTCTCTCTTTCAGAAACGCTTTTCTTGCGATTGCCAGCCTACATTTTATATCCTCTCTACTTCGACCATCATCAATTATTTTGCTCCCCAAATAGCAAAACTCCTTTACAACTTTAATCATCTCACTTCCTAATATAATTCCCTCAGTATCACCCGACTTAATTCGACTACATTCCATTATCCTCGTTTTGCTTTAGTTGATGTTCATCTTATATCCTCCTTTCAAGACACTTTCCATTCCGTTCAACTGCTCTTCCAAGTCCTTTGCTGTCTCTCAAAGATTTCTTCTCCATGGATTTTAATACCTACTCCGAACTTTTCTTTTGTTTCCTTTATTGCTTGCTCAATATGCAGATTGATTCACCTCGGGGATAGGCTACAACCCTGTCTCACTCCCTTCCCAACCACTGCTTCCCTTTCAAGTCCCTCGACTCTTATCACTGCCTTCTAGTTTCTGTACAAATTGTAAATAACCCTTCGCTCCCTCTATTTTACCCCTTCCGCCTTCATAATTCGGAACAGGGTATTCCAGTCAACATTGTCAAAAGCTTGCTCTAAGTCCACAAATGGTAGAAACTTAGGTTTGTCCTTCCTTAACTTACCTTCTAAAACAAGTCGTAGGGTCAGTACTGCCTAACGTGTTCCAATATTTCTACGGAATCGAAACTGATCTTCCCCGAGGTCGGCTTCTACCAGTTTTTCCGTACGTCTGTAAAGAATTCATGTTAGTATTTTGCAGCCGTGACTTATTAAACTGATCGGTAATTTACACATCTGCCAACACCTGATTTCTTTGTGATTGGAATTATTATATTCTTCTTGGAGTCTGAGGATATTTCCCCTGTCTCATACATCTTGCTCACCAGATGGTAGAGTTTTCTCAGTACTGGCTCTCCCAAGGCTGTCAGTAGTTCTAATTGAATGTTGTCTACTCCCAGGGCCTTGTTTCGACTTATGTCTTTATGTGCACTGTCAAACTCTTCAAGAAGTATCATATCTCCCATTTCATCTTCGTCTCATCTCAGAAGTGTGTGACCTATAGGTTCCGTGCCACCTAACAGACAATAAAGAACAACGAAGAACCATCTATTTGGCCGAATGAAGGGTGCACACGGCTTGAAGCAGTACGTGGAGGTTATTGATGCAGCAAGGCGTTCACTATGACGTCGACCTGTAGACTGGTACCACGTGGGCATACACGTACTCCCAGTAAGGTGAAGTAGGGCCGTTGCATTGAACGAAGATTATGCTGAAAAGTAGGATTTTGAAGCCAAAAGAGTAGGAAATAATATGACGTTTGGAATCGTTAATAAAATCACCCTCCTTTCAGACAAAAATGTGTTGCATTACTTACCGAAAGCCCGTCATACATTGTTCTTCATACTGAAATCCATCTGTTGTTGAGTAGCGGTGTCATGCATTCGTACGCGAGATCCTAAAGACTTGAGTTATTCAAAAATGTTATATTCAGTATGTCCGTCTGCTAGAGCTGTTTTGTCTTTGTTTGCGTACAGCACGGGACGCCTCTAGCCAATACGGTGAACGCTGAATTTAGTTGGCCAGTCATATTGCTTAGTGCTGAAGACCGAGTTCGCTAAGGCCGCGTGGACTGCCGGATAAAGACACTCTCGGTTTCCGCTTGGTGTCTTGAAAATACTTTTGTCAGGTGCCGAATTCCATAGTATAGACACTTTCTCTGCTGGTAATGAGATGCGAACATTGAAGCTACATCTTCCAGAAATTTGATGATTGTAGCATGCCCGCACAGCATTTACATAATATTGTACTTTATCAGGTTTACTTACGTAGAATACTTTGCGGTTGTATTTGATATGAGCATTGCTTGTTTTTTGTTTCAATTCACGTCTGTGTTGCAACACGTGGCTATCCACATCCAATTTATCTTCGGTTATCTGAACATACAAGTCGTTTATCTCACTATTCTCCCAATCATTAAATAATTTTTCAGGTGTTTGTACGAATACGGTGCCATTTTTCCATAGTTTCTAAATATATATGTCTATGTAAGAACGCGTTTCCTTTGAAGGAAACTTCTATGTATTTGTATTCACTTACTGAACAACACACTAATTTAATTTAAATCCTCATATAAAATGGATTTATTACGTAATTATTTTTTAGCCCTTAGATCTTTCCGGTAATCCGCACATGAGTTCATGTCAGTGTTATTCGTCAGAATCAGACTTCATTTCTATAAATTAACTGCTTTTTTCCAGTCTGCAGAGATGCCATCTACATTTAACAGTTCCATTTACTTCTTCAAACTGACAAGCATAGCATTTGTTATCTTTAGGTTCAATATCACTTTACTACACATTGACCAATAGGAAACTTCCTTGAGGGTTTATTTTCCTTTCTCTGCAAGAAGATCTCCTGTTTTCTCAGTGACAATACTGCCCCTTTCGTTAACAAAAAGAATCTTTCCCATGGCTAAAACTATTGGAAAAATTTATATACATGAAGAACAGTATTATTTCTAATAAGTCATCGTGACGAATTCATACATTAAGGTATTTTAATTACGACTAGTCAGATGTAAGAGAGAACCTGATGTTCCTAATTAGATCATGTTAAATAAATAAATCCACATACATTATAAAAATGAACGAACATGTGTATGTATGTATGGATGGATGGATGGATGGATGTAAGTTCCACGTCTCCTCCTAAGCCACTGCACCACTCTCAGCCAAACTTGGAACACATATCACTTAGTCTCGTAAAGAACCACTGTAAGGGGACCTATCACAGGAGAGGACGTGCGAGTGAAAAAACTTGTAGCCAATACCCACTCTTTATTTACCCAGTATTTGAGAATGAGAAGACTTAGCGAACTGCAACAAACTTTACACATAGCATCAAACACTTACTAAACGTGTTCTCGCTGACAGTACCCACAAAGTGACGAAAGGAGGAAAAGTCTATTACCCAATACATTTTCCCTGCTCATGCAGTACAACTTACGCATCAAGCATAACGTTTTGATTACTTATTTACTACAAAGTGTGTTAGGGACACACTTTGGATGGTATTCACGTACACAACAGAATGTACCTGAAAAGTTACGTAATTCTACGACACATAGTTCACGATATTTGATGTCATAAATAATCCACCGCCTTGTTGTTGGTGGAAAGATTTGCGTGCCCTACCTATACAGATAGCCGACAACGGAGTGGTATCTCTTGAGAGGCCAGACAAACGTATGGTTCCTGAAGAGTGGCAGCAGTGTTTTCAGTAGCTTCTGTTGGAACAGTCTGGATGATTGACTGACCTGCCCTTGTAACATCAAACTGAGCGAGGTGGCGCAGTGGTTAGCACACTGGACTCGCATTCGGGAGGACGACGGTTCAATCCCGTCTCCGGCCATCCTGATTTAGGTTTTCCGTGATTTCCCTAAATCGCTTCAGGCAAATGCCGGGATGGTTCCTTTGAAAGGGCACGGCCGATTTCCTTCCCCATCCTTCCCTCACCCGAGCTTGCGCTCCGTCTCTAATGACGTCGTTGTCGACGGGACGTAAAACACTAATCTCCTCCTCTTGTAACATCAACCTACAGATGTCATTTTTCCGAAGGCTCTACTGTACGGTTAAATGATGATGGCATCCTCTTTGGTATATTATTTCGATTATTTCGGAGGTAAAATAGTCCCTCATTGTGGATCTCCGCGTGGGGGGATTCACTAAGTCACTACACAGAAGGATGTCCGTCATTAGGAGAAACAAAACTGATGTTCTACACACCGGAGGGTGGAATGTTACATCCCTATATCGGACTGTTGGATCACAAGATTTAAAAATGAAGATAAAGAGGTAACAGTTAGATAATGGGAACTAATGAAGTTCATTGGCACGTGGGACAGAATATTTGGTCAGATGAATAAAGGTTTAAAAATTCAAAATTAAATAGTGGCAATGCAGGCGTAGGTTTAATAATGAATAAGAAAATATGAATGCTGGTAAGGTACTATGTACGGCGTAGTAAACGCATTATTGTCGCGAAGATACATACGAAGTCCACACCATCCACAATATTACAAGTTTATGTGACAACTCGTGGTGGAGATGATGAGGACGCTGAAGAAATGTATGATGGGACAAAAGTAATCATTCAGATAGTTACGGGAAACGAAAATTTAATAGTGACGTGTCACTGAATTCTATAGCAGGAAAAGGAAGAGAAGGAAAAATAGTATGTGAATATGGACTCAGCGAAATGAATGAAGGAGGATGCCGCCTGGTAGAACAGAGCACAATTTAATCATGGCTAACATATGGTTAATGAATGATGAAAGAAGAATGTAAACATGGAATAGACCGGGAGAACCCAGTATGTCTCAGATTGATTCCATAATGGTAAGACAGAGATTTTCCAGGGGCAGATGTGGACTCTGACCACAACTTATTGCTTATGAACGCAGATTAAAACTGAAGAATTTGCAATAAGTAGGAAATTAAGGAGATGGAATATGGATAAGTTGAAAGAACCAGATGTTGTTGAGAATTTCAGAGGGAGTCTTAGGCAACGTCTGATAAGAACGGGGGAAAGGAATACAGTAGAAGATGGATGGATATCTTTGAGAGGTAATAAAGTGAAGGCAGCAGAGGATCGTATAGGTAAAAAGACAATGCCAAGGAGAAGTACTGGGGTTAAATAAGAGATACAGAACTTAATTGAGAAAGGAGAAAATTTAAAAATACACTAAATGAAGTAGGCGAAAGATAATACAAACGTCAGAAGATAGAAGCATCTTCATCGGTATGAAAACCTCAGCTGGAAAACCAGTGCTAAGCGAAGAAGGAAAAGCTGGAAGGTGGAAAGAGTATATGGAGGACCTATACAAACGAGTTTAACTTAAAGGCAATCTAATAGAAATGTAAGAAGACACAGATGAAGATGACATGGGAGTATAAGACAACGAAGAGAATTTCAAAGCGGACCGACAGACCGTTGAAACAAGGCCTCAAGACTAGATAACATTTCGTCGGAACAGCTGTTCGGCTGGGAGAAGCAGCCATGACAAAACTTTTCTGTCTGGTGGGCAAGATGTATGAGACTGACGAAATTCTCTCAGTCTGTGAGAAGAATGCAATAATTCTACGGAAAGCAGATGCTGACAGGTGTGAATATTACCGAACGATCAGTAACTGTCGCAAAATACTCATACGAATTCCTTGCACAAGAATGGAGAAATTGGTAGCGCTGATCTCGGGGAAAATCAGTTTCGATTCCGGCGAAATGTAGGAACGCCCTTGGCAATACTCACTCTACGATTTATGTTAGAATATAGGTTAAGGAAAAGGAAATATGCGTTCATAACTTTTGTAGACTTAAAGATAGCTTGTGACAATGTTGTCTGGAAAACTCTCTTAGAAATTCTGAGCGAAGGGCAACTTCCAACTTGTACGGATCCAGACAATCGAAGGGCATCTACGGGAATTACTGATTAAGAAGGAAGTGACACAAAGTTGTAGCTAATTCCCAATGTTATTCATTGTGTCACTGATCAAGCACTAAAGAAAATCAAATGGGAGAAAAAATGGTGTAGGAATTAAAGTCCATACAGGAGAAATAAAAACCTTGAGGTTTCCACATGACATCAAAGACATCAAACGACTTGAAAAAGTTGTTGAACGGAACAGACAGAGCCTCGAAGGGAGGATACAATGAGAACATAAACAAAAGAAAATCAAGGATAATGGAATGTAGTCGAATTAAATCAGCTGATGTTGAGGGATTTACATTAGGAAATGAATAGTAGATGAGTTTTGTTATTCGGGCTGCAGAATAACTGATGATAGCCGATGTAGACAGGATATAAAATGAGTGGCAAGAAAAGCGTTTCTCAAGAAGAGAAATTTGCTACCATATAATATAGGTTTATCTAATAAGAAGTTTCTTCTGAAGATAATTGTTTGGAGTGCAGCCATGTACGGAAGTGAAATACTGAAAAGATTAGACAAGAACAGAATAGAAGTTTTTGAGATGTTGTGCTACAGAAGAATGCCTGAGATTAGATGGGTAGAATACTTAGCTCATGAGGACATATTGAGAATAACGGGGACAAAAGAAATTTGTGGCACAATTTTACTAAAAGAAGGGACAGGCCTATACGATACATTTTGAGACATCAAGCGATCGCCAATTTAGTACTAGAAGGAAGCGCGGGGAGGGGGGGGGAATCGTAGAGGGAGAGGAAGAGATGAATTCCGCAATTAGATTCAGAATGATGTAGGTTGTAGTAGTTACTAGGAGCTTAAAAGGCTAGTACAAGATACAGTAGCATTGAGAGCTGCATCAAACCAATCTTAGGAATAAAGACGACGACGATAACAACAACAACAACATTTGCATGAAAAACTGCCGCACTTCCCACGTCCTTTAAATGTATTACTCCTTTGCTACTTACTCTATTCGCAACAGATTTCCCCTACACTATCCACATATGTGGCTGATTGTACCTGGAAAAATTTATCATTGTATGACATACAGCAGCGACTGCAAACATCACTTCAGTTGTAAGGTTCTTTTTATTTTTGAACCTAAAATCATGACCGTTTTAGGGCTCATACATGCCCAGAAGATGGAAGCAAAAACGTAGGTACAAAGAAAGCAACTATGAAGAAACCATGAGAAGAAGTACTTCAGCTGACCAATGAAAGAGGGAGGTACAAAAATGTTGTTGTAAATTCAGGAATACAGAAATACAGGTCGCTGAGGAATGAAGTGCTGGGTAGTTAAGACGAAATAACCGCGTGAAATATGTTAAGAAATCGAAAAATAAATTGTTGTCGGAGGGCCTGACTCAGTATATAGGAAAGTCAAAATAACATTCGTTGAAATTAAAAGCAACGGTGATAAAATTAAAAGTGCAACGGAAAATAGACTTAAATTCATAGGAAAGAGTAGATAGGTGGAGAGAGTACATTGAAGGCCTCTATGAGAGGGCGCTGATGAACTCGATGTTGAGCGCCCATAATCCCCCCCCCCCCTCTATGAGAGGGAATATTTGCCTGATGTGGTAGAAGAAGGAACAGGAGTCAATTTAGAAGAGATAGGGAATCCAGTATTAGAATCAGAATTTAAGAGAGCTTTGGAGGACTTAAGATCAAATAATACAGAAGGGATAGATAACATCCCATCAGAATTCCAAGTGGAAGTGGTAACAAAACGACTATTCACGTTGGTATGTAGAAGCTTGAAGTTTTGTCATGGTGCATCAAACCAGTGATGTGGTGCGAAGGAGCATCGAGTTGAAACTGAGGCACATCATTGCACTTGGTTTTTCCACAGCGTCAGCCATGAAATTAGCTCCTACAAACAAGGTTAAATGTAGCGAATGTGCGACAACTGTTATTACCCGCACGTAATTTCGTTCCCGCAACACCTGCAACATGATGGCAGGCAAGAGCAGAAGACGGAAAAATCTGTTTATTCTCCGAATAAATCTTAATTTAGAGGAAATGAAAAATTGACACTGTGTTTAAGTCTTATACCAACACGGCAGCTGAACATTTTAAAGGGTCGATTGTAATTAGTTCTCTGTTAAACACGAGGAGGAATGTATGGTGGTACCATTTCTCATATTTGCAACCGTATGATGCCTTGGATCTCTGTAACTCTAAAAATATATTGAACTATGAATAATCCTATATTAAATGTTAGTGCTCCTGCAGCCACAGAAACGTTGTTCCGTAACGTTTCAATGTAATTATTTCAACACTGCTATACATTTTTATAGTTCTACCCACAAAATCAAACGCTTTAACACAGATATACTCAAAAGTTTTAAAAAATTTAGTAAAACTGTCTTGATCGTAACAGAAGTTTATTTTGGTTGGTAACCGGTTTCGGTCTATAATTTAGAGTATCTTCAGGCCGTTGGTAATACACACTAAGAGGAATTTGTACAAAAAGGAATGGTAACATTGCCAAAAACGTCAAGAACAAGGGCTACGATATAAAAAGAATAAAATGTCAGGAAAAAGCCGCATGACGGCTGCTAGTGGCGATAGAGTCAGCAAGATCCATAACAACACGGACGTCAACTGCTTAAAATGACAACATTACTCGAGAATATATTATGTATGTCCCGCCCATCGTGTACGACATTACATCATTGACAGCCAATCATGTACTTACTACGTGAAGTACCTGTATGTTAAGTTAAACTGTATAGGTAAAATATACAAGTAAAATCGATACAAACTGTATAAGAAATTACGTACACAACGGCACAAGAAAAATCTTTTCGTAATCGTTTTAATTAAAAAATGTAAGGACAGACATGATTTAATCGGTTTTGAGCTTTGACTGCGCTGAAGATGGGATGGGTATTTTTATAATAATAATGTCGTGTGATGAGGGCCTCCCGTCGGGTAGACCGCTCGCCTGGTGCAAGTCTTTCGATCTGACGCCACGACGACGACTTGCGCGTCGATGTGGATGAAATGATGACGATTAGGACAAAACAACACCCAGTCCCTGAGCGGAGAAAATCTCCAACCCAGCCGGGAATCGAACACGTGCCTGAGGACTGACTGTCTGTCGCGCTGACCACTCAGCTACGGGGGGCGGACGGTATTTGTATAAACTCATTGATAGCAGTACGGAAGGCTGTATTGACTACCATGGCAATGGCTTGCCGATATCGATAGTTGCACTCCAGCGAGGCTCATGCAAGATGCCGTGGGAAAGGACGGAACGCTGAATAGGCGATGTCTATCCGATGGCTTGGAAGGCGATCGACGTGTTTCAGCTGTGAGAGACGATAGCAATGACGTAGGACATGGGGTGTATAGGAAACCTGCTACCTCGGAATCGCTAGACAACATTCAAACAAATCGTGTTAATGAGTTTTATTACAAAACTATTACTACATACTAGAAGGTATCAGATTTTAAATCATAAGACATTTCCAGGGGCAGATCTGGATTCTGACCACAAACTATTGGTTATGACCTGTAGATTACAACTGAAGAAACTGCAAAAAGGTGAGAATTTAAGGAGATAGGACCTGGATAAACTGACTAAACCAGGGGTTATAGAGAGTTTCAGGGAGAGCATAAGGGAACAATTGACAGGAATGCGGGAAAGAAATACAGTAGAAGACGAATGGATAGCTTTGAGGTATGAAGTAGTGAAAGCAGCAGAGGATCAAGTAGGTAAAAAGACGAGGGCTAGTAGAAATCCTTGGGTAACAGAAGAAATATTGAATGTAATTGATGAAAGAAGAAAATATCAAAATGCAGTAAATGAAGCAGGTAGAAAGAATACAAACGTCTCAAAAACGTGCAAAATGGCTAAGCAGGGATGGCTAGAGGACAAATGTAAGGATGTAGAGGCTTATCTCACTAGGGTAAGATAGTTACTGCCTACAGGAAAATTAAAGAGATCTTTGGAGTAAAGAGAAACATTTGTATCAATATCAAGAGCTCAGATGGAAACCCAGCTCTAAGCAAAGAAGGGAAAGCAGAAAGGTGGAAGGTGTATATAGAGGGTCTATACAAGGGCGATGTTCTTGAGCACAATATTATGGAAATGAAAGAGTAGGTAGATGAAGATGAAATGGGAGATACGATACTGCGTGAAGAGTTTGAGATAACACTGAAAGACTTAAGTCGAAACAAGGCTCCCGGAGTAGACCACATTCCATTAGAACTACTGACAGCCTGGGGAGAGCCAGTCCTGACAATACTCTACCATCTGGTGAGCAAGATGTATGAGACAGGCGAAATATCCTCAGACTTCAAGAAGAATATAATAATTCCAATCCCAAAGAAAGAAGGTGTATGACAGATGTGAAAATTACCGAACTGTCAGTTTAAGAAGTCACAGCGGTAAAATACTAACACGAATTCTTTACAGACGAATGGAAAAACTGGTAGAAGCCGACCTCGGGGAAGAGCAGTTTGGATTCCGTAGACATGTTGGAACACGTGAGGCAATACTTACCCTTATCTTAGAAGAAAGATTAAGGAAAGGAAAACCTACGTTTCTAGCATTTGTAGACTTAGAGAAAGCTTTTTACAATGTTGCCTGAAATGCTCTCTTTCAAATTCTAAAGGTGGCAGGGGTAAAATACAGGGAGCGAAAGGCTATTTACAATTTGTACAGAAACCGGACGGCAGTTATAAGAGTCGAGAGACATGAGAGGGAAGCAGTGGTTGGGATGGCAGTGAGACGGGGTTGTAGCCTCTCCCCGATGTTATTCGACTGTATATTGAGCAAACAGTAAAGGAAACAAAAGGAAAACTAGGAGTAGATATCAAAAGCCATGGAGAAGAAATTAAAACTTTCAGGCTCGCTGATGACATTGTAATTCTGTCACAGCAAAGGACCTAGAAAAACAGTTGAATGGAATGGACAGTGTCTTGAAAGGAGGATATAAGGTAACGTCAACAAAACCGAAGCGAGTATAATGGAATGTAGTCGAATTAAATCAAGTGATGCTGAGGGAATTAAATTAGGAAAGGAGAAGAGCGCATAACTAATGAAGATGTACTGAATAGCATCGGGGAGAAGAGAAATTTGTGGCCCAACTTGACTAGATACGGGATCGGTTGGTAGATCGTGTTCTGAGGCATCAAGTTATCACCAGGTTAGTATTGGACGGCAGCGTGGAGGTTAAAAATCGTATAGGGAGACCAAGAGATGAATACACAAAGTAGATTCAGAAGGATGTAGGGTGCAGTAGGTACTGGGAGATGAAGAAGCTTGCACAGGATAGAGTAGCATGGAGAGTTGCATCTAACCGGTCTCAGGACTGAAGACCACAACAACAACAACATTAGAAAATTAACAAATACTATACTTTGTGTTACACAGATGTTTCGCAAGCAAAAGGCGACAGACAAAATAAGAAATCTCTTCTGTATAGCCGGCCGCTGTGGCCGAGCGATTCTAGTCACTTCAGTCCGGAACCGCGCTGCAGCTACGGTCGCATGTTCGAGTCCTGCCTCGGGCATGGATGTATGTGATGTCCTTAGGTTAGTTAGGTTTAAGTAGTTCTAAGTCTAGGGCACTGATGACCTCAGATGTTAAGTCCCATAGTGCTTAGAGCCATTTGAACTATTTTTTCTTCAGTGTAATAATTCCCAAGTCCGTGTTACATTGAAGTGAATGGAGTAGTCGCTGCTTATTTTGAAGCTGCTCTCCAACTGGGCTGCGTCCAGTCGGGACCTGCGCTTCTGTCCTCTCCATGGAGGCCGCTGCTGTTGTGTTATCATCCCGGAGGGGGGTCGTTCAGAGTGCGATTGGCTGACGTCGTCTGACCGTCCTCTCTACTCTACCTTTCCCGACTGGCGTGCCGGCGCTTGACTTTACGCCGTAACATCTTGTAGAATAGTTATATAATATTCATACAGCACAGATTTTAGGGGGTAATACCTTTTTTGTTGTGTAGCTTCATGGGCGTCATTCTCCCGTTTCTTACGAAATCTTGCATGCAGCTGTTAAAAACAGTCGACGATATGGTACATCGCTATCAGACGCCTTGATTTATAATTATGTTTTCTGTTTATGAAGCTACTGTATTTGTGAACGTTTTGGTGTCTGTGCATACGGTTCTGATAACTTTGTCCATTATTTTCCATACCCTATTGCTAATGATCGAGGGTTTTTCGAAGTCAATGAAAGCAGCAAGTGTTTCTAAGCTGACTTCTCGTCGTTTCTCTGTGGCATTCGTGTTGCTAAAAATATCGCTTCACGAGTGTCCTTTCCTAAATCCACTTTGATCTTCACTCGTCTGTTATTACTTTCAGGCGATTGTTGGAAGTATAAATGCTGATATATTTACAGTAAGCTCCGAAAGTCCTGCCATCCACCATCTGTTTGTGACAGAATGTGTATTTATATTCCATACATCTTTTCTTTCTTCTCAGATACCGGACACCAGTGCCGACAGTGTGGAAAAATGCATTCCGGCAATTGCATGGGCTCATGTACGTGCGCACATTGTGAAAACCACAACAGATGCACAGAGGGATATTGTGGCAAAATTCCATAAACAGGTTCCACCAAAGAGAAAGATACTGTGATGGCAAGGGAACTGGATCGGATTTCGATGGAAAGAGGGCAAGTCGACCATCAACACGACAAAAATCATGTATAGCAGAGGCGGATTCTGTGACCGCGTCTCCCATTTCATCACTGAAATTGTTATTCGAAGAACTACTATTCTGACCCACATGAAAAAAATCTGGAATTAAAATCTTACAGGCTAAAATTCTTAAATGAGTAGAGTGATGATGGCATGAGGCAAGGACATGAAGTTCTCTCAAAATTATTCGACGCGTTTCTGACGCTCCCATAGCGGGCCAATGTTTCCTTTTCAGACGAATGTGCAGTTTATCGATCTTGTCGGTATAGGAGTATTTTTTTTTATTTTATTTATTTATGTGTATATTTTGAGCAAGGAAACCCATATTATTATGAAGAGTTGCAGAGTAATTGCCAACTGTCTTGCAGCAGTAGTAACGTCGGTTCCTGTCACATCAACATAGTTAAGCGCTGTCGGTCTTGGCTAGCACTTGGATAGGTTACCGTCTGAGCTGCCGAGTGCTGTTGGCAACCGGAGTGCACTCAGATATTGTCAGGCGAATTGAGGACCTGCTTGACTGAGAAGTAGCGACACCGGTCACGAAAACTGACAACGGCCTTCACGCCTAAGAACTGAGGACGACACGGCGGCCGGTGGGTACCAATGGGTCTTCAAGACCTGTCAGGTCGGTGTTTTTTTGCTTAGAGAATGATCCCCTGCATGTTATGATTTGGGCTGCAATGTCCAATAAGCACCTCACAGGGCAGTATTTCTTTGACGGTGCATATGTTGCGTGAATCATATTTCAAGTGCCCCAGAGACTGAACATTCTTGGTGACAGATGGCTTCAAAAAGATGGAGCTCCGACCCCACGCTCTAGGTGTTAGAAAATTCTTGGTAGAAATACTATCCCAGAGATGGATATGGAGAGGATCAGTGCATTTTCCAGCGGCAATTGAGTGGCTGCCGAGGAGTACAGATATGACATCGTCTGACAGTTCCCTGTGGGGCATTATGGAGCAGTATGTTACGAAACAACGTTCATGCTTTACGCTCCAGCTTGATTCGACAATGGATGAGATGGAGCAAGATTTTAGGGAGTCATTCAAGGAAATCGCACTGTCTGAACTTCGGTAAATTTCACACAGGACCTGGAATCGCAGCATTTTGTGGTGTCCCATAGTAACGTTATGGATAGCTGAACAACCTGGAACGTAAAGCATGAACGTTTGTCCAACATTTTCTATGAAATTCTCGAGATAAATAACTACACATTCTGAACCAAAAGAGGGGGGGGGGGGGGGGGGAGAGCAGGACTTTCAGACCAGATTGCAAATCATTTCCAGAGTAGCCCGTATCTATGCTTTAAAGCACACCAAAATGACGTGTGCTTCTTGTCAAGAGCGGACAGCACATCGAGCTAGAGTGTCGCCAAATGGTGACATCACGAACATCACAGATAGGAGGAGCCACTACACAATGACAGAGGACATTGCACCACTTGACACTGCCAGACCACAGAAGTATTTTATTAAAACTTCTAACCCGTCAGGGTAAATTACAGGTGTCTTACCCGGCGGTAAGAGGTGGCGGCCAGAACACAGGTATCAGGAGCATGCCGCTGGGTCGCAGCCGGCGCCACGGTGTGTTATTGCAGTCGGTGCAGCGGTTTGCGAAATGTGAGCGCGGTCGCAGGCAGACGGCGGAGCGGCTGCCGCGTTAATAATTCAGCCCGGGAATTACACGACACAAAACAGGCGAGCAGGTGGCGCTGCCGGCGCTCCGGGCGAGAATTAAAGCGGCGGCGGCGGCGGGTCTGTCGGTCGAGCCTGGCGCCTTCCATGGTCCCCGTAGGCAGAAGACTGGATTAACGGCGGTCGCTGGCCACCTTGCCGCCAGTAGCTGCTGTGCGAGTACCAGCGGGCTTGAAACGTGTCGACAGACACCGGTCGCCACTCTCCTTGGTATGTTAACTGAAAAGTCCATCTTCTGACGTCGACTCGATTCTCACTAGAAGTGAGACTGCCTCCTTATTTGTTTATCAGTCATTTAAATACCACTATGGAAATCCGCAAATGTACAGAGTCATGCCCTATGGGGAATTATCTCATATAAATAGCCCAGATTGTTTTAACAACAAACGGGTGAAAATCGCTTTCAAGACAAACAACAAACTGGAGCAGAGGCTGACACATAACTGACACAGATGAGAAATGGATGGGGGAAACACAGAAAGAATGAAACAAATTGTCAGGATTGTGAAATGAAGTATGTGTGGTAAACTAGAAAAAATTATAAAGAATTTTTTTTTCTTTTTCAGTCGACAGTTTTCTCACTCATTTGATGCTGCCCTTCACGAATTCCACTCCTGTGCAGACCATTCCATAGAAGAGTACTAATTTCACCCTACGTCCTAGATTATTTGCTGGATGTATTCCAGGCTCTGTCTTCCTATACAGTTTTTATCCTCTACAGCTCCCTCTAGCACCATGGAAGCTATTCACTGATATTAAGTTTCTCGCTGATATAATTCGGTTTACTCTCAATCCACACTCTCTACTCGTTCCATTCAACACATCCTGTAACAATTTTTCACTTTCACTTCTTCACTTTCACTTAGAAAGGCAATGTCTTCAACAAATCTTATCATTGATATCCTTCCACCATGAATTTTAATTCCACTCTTGAACATTTCTTTTATTTTCTTTCTTTCATTTCCTTATCGGGCATCAAAGTACCAGTACTGAAATCGGCAGAAATGTAGGGCATTACATATGGGGAATAATCTCATATAAATTGTCGAGGTTTCTTTTAAACAACAAGTGAGTGAAAATTTCATCCAGTATTCAGGACGGACAACGAACTGGAGTAGTGGCTGACGCCTAAGCCTGGCACAGGGGAGAACTGAATGGTGAAATGAAGTACTTTGGGAAAACAGGAAGATAATTAAGTTTTAATGAGCATATGAATAAAGAAAATGGCTCATTGATGGTGGTGAAGCACCTTAAGAATGAACAGCTTTCGTTAGGTACTATCACAGCATGAGGGTATTGCACCTTGAGGATAGGGGGTGGTTTGTTATCAAACCTAGAGGAAATGGAGATTTTCTGCACTTTAAGAAAGGAATGCGGCATCGTGTTAAATGAAAGACAGAAATGTGCAAAGCGTATTTCTGGGCCCACTTTATCGGTATCCTCCCTGGGAAGCAGCAACCAACGTATCCGACTTAGCGGCGTTAGGTGCAATGTTTTTCTTTGTTTTGGTCATTGTATATGGATACACGCGTTGCAACAGAGTTGTAGTATGATTTTTAGAGTTTACTTGGAGTTGCAGAACAATTTTTGTAGTTTTTATGGTGGGCTGTGACGCACGCTTTTCAGGAAACTTTTCGTGAAATCGGCGGCCTTCAGTTTACAACTGAGCCTTGAGAGTGTAACACCCAAACATGAAACGTTCTAGGAAGACTTTTATGTTTGACAAAGCACACTGGCTGCTGGGTGTCTACTTTTAGTAGTACCAAACGGCAGGGAAAATTTAAAGTATGTTACAGTGTAGGACGATATGAGTACTTTTGTATGGTTGTCACTACGTAGAGTATTGCGATATATTCACTTGTTTTCTTCTTTAAACCACTTGATAACAGTATACCATAGTTCCCAAAACACGTTGCGGTAAAAATATCATCCGTTTGAGAAACAGGTGCGTAACATTCTCAGTATCGATTCATGACACTATCGTACAATTGCTTCACAACAGATAATGACAACGGATAATTAAACCACCAAATAAACTGTCTTGTGAATGGATTGTTCCTATCTGTGTGTAGAATCTGGAGATGTGTCAGCAAAGTGCGGAGTGATCCACCCACACAAATCTGTATACTGAAAAGCCAGATAAATGAAAGAAGCATCGCACAATCACACAAACTCTTGAATCCAAGTTACAGCCGGGAATAATATACAGAAGAACGAAAAAGGAAATTAAGGATCTGTTACATGACAATTTGACTATAGGAAACGAGAAATCCCTATAGATGCCCCTTTGACGTTACATTTGATAGTGGAAGCAAGTCTTACGAAAAACCATGACCGATTAGAGTTGCTTTTCTACAAAAAAGATCAAGAAGGTAAAGTTGTGGAAGATGTATGAAATATGCAGAATAATTGTTTTATGTGTTTAGGCAAAGACGAATAATACACAATGTGTAGGCGACAGTGTTGTCCCTTGATATGCATTTCAGACTTTCAGCTCTAATCAGCCCTGTAACAGAAGTTTACATTTTCTTATTCCTATGCGAAATGATGATATTCAATTTCTGTGCACTGCAGTCCCTTTTTTATTAAATTATAAAATATACTCCGGATAATTAAGGTTTTTGTAAACTTGAAAACTTGTTCCAAATTGCAACACTGTCGTGTACCTAGGAAAAAATATTCTACTGAATTTCAAAAACGATGAAGTCGAAATAAAAGTGTCAGTACTCACTTCAATCGTTTATCTGTTACATTATTACTCTACTACACAACAGTAATCAGTAAAATCAGATCATTCAAAACTATTATGAATAACAAGTCACATATTAAATACATTTTCAAATAGAAGCTAGTGAACACTAAACCCAACTTCCATTACAGAAACACAGAAACATAGTGCATTTACAAGTATTTTATGTTCCATGGTAACGAACTATTTTTTGTATAAGCTAGAAGATGGTGAACGCCGAGGGAGTATGGCTTGGTTATGAATATCTTATATAAATAGTCCTAAACATGTATAGCATTTATTCATCATAAGTATCTGTATCTGAAGAAGTAAAAACATAGTAAATAGCTTTAATATATCATACTGCAATGACGCGCAATTGCGAAACATTTCCAGCTACATCTGAAATGATGCAATATTAGAGACTTTACTAGTTTCATACATAAATGATTTTATGTATATACTGAAAGGCTGAGAGAAAATTTTCGAGTGAAATCGAACCCTGGTCTCCTGCTTACTAGACAGGTGCGTTGGTAACTAAGCCACCTTGGCGCAGCGGTTCACACACTGTGTATTATTCTTGTCAGCAACTTGGATACATGAGCCGTTAAGGTGATTTTGCCCTAATTCTCGCACTTGTCGGCTCTTATTATCTTAGGAATTGTGTGAATGAAGTTTTCCCGAAAGTCAGAAAGTGTATCCCCAGACTCATAGAGCCTACACAAGAACCTGAATAATTGTTTAGTTGCCACTTCCCCCCAGTGATCTTTGAAACTCTGATGGAATATTATCTCTCCCTTCTCCCGCATTCGATCTTAAGTCTTTCAAAATTCTTTTAAATTCTAATACTGGATCCCCTACCTCTTCTACATTGACTCCTGTTTCTTCTTCTATCACGTCATCAGACAAGTCTTCCCCCTCACAGAGGCCTTTACTGTACTCTTTCCACCCATCTTCTATCTCTTCTACACTTAACTGTGGAATTCCCATTGCACATTTAATGTTACCACCCTTACTTTTAATTTCACAGATGGCTAGTATGATTTTTCTGTAGGTTGAGCCAGTATTTCCTAGAGCTATTTCTTTTTAGATTTCCTCACTATTTTTCATACAGGCATTTCGCCCTTACTCTCCTGCACTGCCTGTTTATTTAGTTCCTAAATTATTTGTATTCCTGTAGAACTGAATTTGTGGGAACATTTTTATACTTCCTTCCTTCATCGATCAAGTGAAGTATTACTTTTGTTAACCATGGTTTGTTCGATTTTACTTTGTTTGTACCTGTATTTTTCTTTGCAACTCGTGTGGTTTCTCTTTTTAGAGTTGTCCATTCCTCTTCAACCGAACGGCCTACTGAGCTATTCCTAATCGTAGTATCTATAGCCTAAGAGAAATGTACGCTAATTCATTCTTCATTCCTTAGTACTTCCGTGTTCCACTTCCTCGAGCACCGATTTTACCTGACTAGTGTTTTGAACTTAAACCTACAGTTCATCGCTACTAAATTGTGAGCTGAATCTATATTTGGTCTTGGGTATGCTTTACAATCCAGTATCTGATTGCGGAATCTCGGTCTGACTATGATATAGTCTGAAATCTTCCCCTACCTCCCAGCCTTTTCCAAATATACCACTCCTTCCTGTGATTCTTGAACAGAGTATTCGCTTATATTAGCTAAAATTTATTGAAAACTCAATTAGCCTTTCTCATCTCTGAATCCTAGCCCATATTCTCCCGTAAGCTTTTTTCTACTCCTTCACCTAAACCGCATTCCAATCCCCCATGACTACTCGATTTTCATCTCCCTTTACATAATAAATAACCCGTTCAATATCCTCATATACTTTATTCATCACCTTCGGCTTGAGACAACACCATGTATCCCTCAACTATAGCTGCCGGTGCCGCTTTACTGTCGATTCTGATGAGAACAAACCTATCACTGAACTGTTCACCGTAACTCAGTCTCTGTCCTATCTTCCTATTCATAACGAATCATACTCCATTTGTTCTATTTTCTGCTGCTGATAACATAACCCTGTATTCATCCGACGAGAAATCTTTGTCTTCTTTCCATTTTACTTCACTGAGTCCCACTATATCTAGGTTGTGCCTTGTGCCTTAGCCATTCCCTCTTCACATTTTCTATCTGCCTTTCCATCTTCAAACTTCTGACATTACACGGCTCGACTAGTAGGACGTTATCCTTTCGTTGCCTAATCGATCATTTCCTAATGGTCACCTCCCTCTTGGCAGCCCCCTCCAGAGATCCGAATGGGGGATTAGTCCGAAATCTTTTGCCAATGGAGAGATCATCATGACACTTTCTCAATTAGAGGCTGCATGGCTTGTGGATACACGTTATGTGTCTCTTAAGCAGTGGTTTACATTGCCTTCGGCGTCCTTATGCCATTAATCATTGTTGATTCTTCCGCCTTTAGGGGCAGTTTCCTACCCCAAGGGCCAGAGCGTGCCCTGGACCTATGTCCGCTCCTCTACCCTCTGTGGCGAGGCCGTTGGCTAACTGAATGAGTGTTTTTATGATGGAAGTCTTCAGCCGCCATTGCTGATGATTTTTATTCAAAATTTAAACGGTGGCGCTATTGGAACTGGGGTGGAGGTCTTCTGACTACTAATCAACTACGCAATGCCTAGACCACACGATCCCTTTAAAGACACCCTTCATGGCACCCCATCGGACGTTTTCGTTTCTTGCTGAGCTACTGTGTGTCTGCAATATTTTCCTCGGCCAGCCATAAGAAAATCATGTGATATAAACGGTGATCGTCGTCGTTCCTACTTCTTTCGCACAGACATGAAAAGAAGGAATGAAATATAGGTTAGATGGAGATGAAACGTCCTTCCTCCTTGTGATACATCGATGGTGGCGTTGGGTGAAATTATGGTAAAATTTGTTGCCAATGTGACATCATTAATCCACCTTACTTCTAAATGAACTTCTGAGCTCTGGTCTTTCATTCGCATACATCGACACCCTACTGTTTGAAACGTTGGCAAGAGCGCAGGTGACGAAGAATGGTGCCGCACTTTCGGAGCATTAGAGAGCCAAATTTCAAACTTCAGCGTCGCAATGGGAGTCATTCATAGATATTCGAAAAGTGATTCTTTAATTGTGTTGTGCTGTGTAGCTTCGTTTGTGTCTACTTTTCAGTGATTAGCTATCGTAATAATCGTGTTTAGTCTTCAGAGTTCGAGTGGTGAAAATTAAAGGGAGTTCTTACTGCGGTGCGAGGTACACGCTGCCATATCTACGCCGTTCGGTGAAGACCACGCGTCTACGACACGTGCAGGCTCGCTGGGTATCGTGTGGCGAAGGCTGCCCACGAATGGTCAGCTGTGGCAGTGGATGCGCAGCGGCGGCAGATCCATTAGCAGAATCAAACGGGCATCCGACAGCGCCGGCTTAAATCCCTCTCTGGAAGCCACCCGCGGCTCCCACCATTACTAAATTAAACAAAGGTCGCCCCGGTCGGGGCAATGAAGGATCGCTGTCGAGCTGTCGAGCATGGCGATTAGTCTGCCCTGAGTCAACAAAGACAGGTCAGGGCGAAGAGTGTCCGATACACTACCTACACGTTGTCCTGTTCATGATGGTCAGTTATGGGCCATTAATGTATGCATTGTAGAAAAACAATGTGTCTTCAGCTGCCGGTGTAACACAAGATTTTCGATCTGACGTCACTTCGCCGGCCTGAGAGTCGAGTTTATGGCTGATTTCTGCAAGTTGGGCCTTTTTATGTACATACAAAGCTGAGATGACTAAATTTCAGAGGCTTCTTCCAAAAACAGTCAAACGTGATCAGCGGGATTAAGATTTCGGACCTCCGGGATAGTTTTCAAAAGCTCTTACCTGCAGAACACTATTACAGCCAATATTGTTAAACGCAAGTATTTACAACTACAGGTTGCAACTATAGCATCTTTAGATTCAGTAGAAGCTGCTGACAGCGTTTATAGCAGCTCACTGGCGACAGTGGTAAAATGTGGGGAGAAAAAGTTTTTTTTTCAAGTTTTCCTGAAACCAGACTCCAGTTCTAAGAGTTACACAACATGAAAGAATAGAAATAGTACATCCTATCCGAAAATTTACTCAGTCTCTACACTGAGCAAGCAGTACAGCAAACCGTGCGGAAACTAGGAAACGGAACTAAAGTTAAGGAAGAAGAAATTAAAACATCGAGATTTGCTGGTAACATTGTATTTCTGTCACTGGTGGTCAAGGACTTGGAAGAGCACTTGACGGAATGGATAGTCGCCTAAAAAGACGTTATAAGATTAACATATAAAATCTAAAACTATAGTAATGGATCAAAATCAAATTAAATCAGTCGACAGTGAGGGAATTATATTAGACAGTAACGTACCAAACGTACTAGATGGATCTTTTTTTGTTACAGCAGCAAAAGAATTTATGATGGCAGAAGTAAAGAAGCTATAACATGGAGCCTGGCAATAGCAAGAAAAGCTATGCTGACATAAATTTCTTAACATCCATTTTCTCCTGAAGATAAATGGCGTGTGGCCTTGGACGGAGTTGAGGCGTGGATAATAATTCAGTCAAGAAGAGAATCGAAGCTTCCTTAATGTACTGCCCCAGAAGAGTGTAAGGATTAGTTACTACTAAAGCGAATTAGGAGAAAAGAAATTTGTAGCTCAGCCTAACTAAATGAGGGAATCGGTTGATTGAATACATTCTGAGTCATCAACAGAGAGTCAGTTTGGTAACGGAACGAGTGTGTGGGGTAATATTTTTAGAGGGAAACAAATGCTCGGATATACTACGCAGTTTTTCTCCTTTTAAATTCACTCAAAAAAAAAGTAAAAAAAAAAGACGCAGCGCGAAAGAGTTATCCGGATCTTTGTCTAAGGGCGTCGAAGTGGCGTCAAATCGATAGTATGAAAACAAACGTATGGTGTAAAGGACAGCCTGATTTCATAAACTGTACACTGTAGGCACATCAAAATGAACTTAACGTAAAATTGTGTTTTACCGATTGCTACTAATACAGCGTAAAAATATTTTTGTGATTTTTGTAGGTTTGCAGAGCTAGAGATGGCATTTTAGTCCTGTCGAAACTAGTAATCCACGCTAATAAGGCAACAAAAAACTTCCACCCAGAATCTCTCTTTACACTGGACAAATTCCGAAATATGCCTAAGATGACACTACCTCATAACAAAAAAGAGAGTAGGACATTAATAAAAATATCTCGGTATCCTCATGGCAAGACTGTCACAGAACTGTTCATGGCAAGACAGTCATAGAACTGCGATACATCAAGAAGTGCCCCAAGTGTTCAGGTTAGCTGTCGGCTACGTACTTCCTGTTATCAGTCAGGATAACATAGAACCACCACCTGACATCAGTCTCTTTAATAATCATAGATGTTATCTAGGTTATTTTAAGACGCTTATTTAGCATTATCGGAGACAATGCAAAGTGAATCATAAAAAATGTAAATTATACAATCTCAGTCATATAAAAAGAAAGTACTTCGTCAATTTATGAGACCTGAAAAATTATTTCCAATAAGCTAGCTAGTATTTAACATTCGTTACAGGCTAAATAAATGGCGTAAGTGGGACTCAATGTAGACAACATTATGAAACTCGTTCACTTAATAAGACACGACAGAATGCCAACCTCTATGACTTGTAATATCATGAATTACAGTAAAATGGTTGACCAACTTCCTTTCAAACATCCTGCAAACTGGAAACATCCCACATCTGATGAAGAAATCAAAAATATTAGCCATACTGAAACCAAATAAAGATCCCACAAAAGTGGAAAACTATCGTCCAATAGCACTCTTAAGTATCACTTATAAACTCCTTGAGCGTCTGATCTACAACAGAATCTGTGAAACAATCAACCATCATATTCCTATCGAGCAAGCAGGATTTAGACCTGGGAGAAGTTGTAACGATCAGGTACTATCTCTCACTACGCACATTGAAAATGGGTATGAGAAGAAATCAGTAAGTGTGGCTGCCTTTTTGGATCTATCTGCTGCCTATGACACTATTTGGCGAGAAGGACTCCTTTTAAAATTTGTGAGTGTTATCCCATGTCGTAAACTCACGGCCTTACTCAACAATATGCTAAGCAATAGGTACTTTCAGATCTACTCAGATAATGATAGGAGCAGAATGTTTAAACTAAATGACGGCTTACCTCAAGGGTCTGTTCTGGCTCCCCTCCTTTTCAATTTGTATATACACGACTTACCAGAAACATCTTCAAGGAAATTCATATATGCTGATGATATTTGTCTGGTGACTCAGTGCTCCAATTTTGCTGATGCTGAAACTATCTTATCCACTGATCTGGAAGCCTTAGACAAATATTTCAAGAAATGGTGCCTCCACCTAAATCCTCAGAAAACAGTTATATCTGCATTCCACCTACGTAACAGACAGTCAAATTACAAACCAGAAGTTGTATTCAGAGACCAAGTGTTGCCATACTGTAGTACACCAAAGTACCTGGGATTAATACTAGATAGAACTCTGTCTTTCAAGCAGCATTTATCAAATGTGGCTGCTAAAGTTAAAACTAGAAATAATATTCTTCAGAAGCTTGTTGGTACATCATGGGGAGCCAATACTAACGTCCTGAGATCTACAGCATTAGCTCTGTCATATTCTGTTGCTGAATATTGCTGCCCAACCTGGATCAACAGTGTTCACACTAAGAAGATAAACGTGCAACTCAATCAGGCAATGCGATTAATCACAGGATGTATTCGGAGCACAAACACGCTGTGGCTGCCTGTTCTAAGCAATATCCCACCTCCAGCCCTAAGAAGATCAGAAGCTCTCCTAAAGACGTGGAAAAACATTCAGCAGAGCCCCCAGCTCCCCATCCATCAAGATATTGTACAAGGAACACACCAACGCTTGAAATCGAGGAAACCACCATGGCGCACAGCACTCGACCTTGAAGGATCTGCTTTCAACATTAACAGTTCATGGAAACTGCAGTGGGAACAGTCTTCAGTAGCCAATAAACATCTAGTCGAGGACCCTTCCAAGCAGACGCAAGGATTTGATCTTCCAAGGCGTCAGTGGAGGATCATTAACCGCATTCGAACTGGACAAGGCAGATGTGGCTATCTACTGCACAAATGGGGATGGGTTGGCTCTGCAAATTGTGACTGTGGTGCCCCCTCACAGACGATTCATCACATTGTTGCTGACTGCCCTCATCGTACTTTCAGAGGAACTTTAATGGACATTCACCGTACATCGGATGAAGCAGTCAAGTGGATTGAAGAACTAGACATAGAGCTGTAAAATTGTACGAACTTGTGATTGTACATTTTAGTCCTGAAAATATTGTATATAAATGTAAATCAATGTACACATCATACGATAAATAAATAAATAAAATGAATTATACTTTTCGTCTCTCATAAGATACGATATAGAAATTTCAAATAATAGTGCCGTTTTGCATAACTGCTTACTTGTGATTTATACATCGATACACTCATAAAAGTAGTAGCATCTAGGCATATTACAGTAAATGGATATCGGAAGGAATAAGCCACGACCCGAGGACTTTGTTTCTAATATAAGGTTGACACATATTCACAATGAATGCACACATATACTTTTTCTTATACATTGATAAAAGTATGAGATCAAGAGCAATAGTGAAAGACAACTTTCAGCTGGTACAAATTGTTTTTGTCGATGCCAACTATGCCACTCGATGTCTATGTAACAACAGAACAGTGTGACTGTCGATATTTAGTGCTACAGTAACATTACAGAATGATACTACGACACTTGTTGGTCTTACAAGGCAATATACAGAGTAAGCGGACAGGGATATAAGGAATAACAAGCGATACAAGTGGGAGGTGTAGAAGTACTAACAAACGATATAAGTTTACATTCCAGCGTTGTTACTAAAACTACAAAATTATCGCAAATATTTTGCTAAAAATTAAGGGCACTGTCTAGCCTAACATTTTGCGGATTTATCTGGAGCGATACCCTTATGGCGGCGGTCCTTATAATCACAGTATAGAACAACCTGATACGGCCCCTGACGTCTTAGTCAGAAAGAGTAAAGTATTGTAAAGATACTGTAAGATAATAACATCAAAAGGAATATTTCCCGAAATTCGTACATCTGCTATGGAAATGAAATGAAATAATCCGTGGCGTAGTTACCCGGGAAGCCCCATCCGTGAAAGTTTCGCGGCTGGGTACAAGTCTTATTTCCGGTGACACAGCACAGGGCGACTTGCTCTTCGGTAATGATGAAATGAGGATGAAGACAAGAGAATACCCAGTCCACGTGCGGAGAAAATCTCCAAGCTATCAGGGATTCGAACCCGGGCCCGCTGCATGGGAGGCAAGCACGCAATCACTCAGCTGAACTACTACGGAAATTAAATATGACGCCTTGGAATCTTCCGTACTTTCGAGTTACGCTATGGATCCATTCGGAGGTGGAGGACAACAGTGTTTAACGTCCCGTCGACAACGAGGTCATTAGAGAGTCTACTCACACAACTCTTCAACTGTCGATGGTTGACGGAATGACGAGTGTGCATTCTGCTTATGTTTACATTTGTTCTCTGTCAGCGTCAGGCCGTGGATACGTTCTATTATCCCGAGTACCTGCACTAAGCGCTGGGAGCGTCAACGTCAGTGTTGTGTTTTGTAATTAATAACGTTGTGTTTTAGTGAATGGTACACTGTGATACATTTTTGAATAGGTCTTTAGGAGAGCAAATGAGTCACCCGAATAAAAAATACAGGGTGCCATTTAAATAAGTCATACTTCTGTTCATATCTTCGTAAAAACAAAGCTACAACGAAGGCAATCTTGCAGACGTCCTCCCGACGGCTAAAGAACATTAGCTTGAAATATTTTGTAATATGCGCCAGGACAAACAGTTATTAGCGAATACAAAAGTAGTTTAAGATAGAATGAAGCCCATGTAGGTGATTTATTTGAGTTTTATGGGCGGCCGAGGTGGACGAGCGGTCGCCGGCACGGTAGCTCAACGTGTTCGGTCAGAGGAGTAGCTGCCCTCTGTAATAAAAAAATATGAGTTAATGGATCAACAACGAACTTCAACGGATGTATTTCGACATTCGCCCCGAGCAGATGCAACGAACAAAAGCGAACAAAATGAAATTAAAAAAAAAAAAAAAAAGCTGTTCTAGGCGCTACAGTGTGGAACCGCTCGACCGCTACGGTCGCAGGTTCGAATCCTGCCTCGGGCATGGATGTGTGTGATGTCCTTATGTTAGTTAGGTTTAAGTAGTTCTAAGTTCTAGGGGACTGATGACCTCAGATGTTAAGTCCCATAGTGCTCAGAGCCATTTTTTTTAGTTTTATTTATTTCCATGTATAATGATACCTAAGCGTAAATCATAAATAATTTGCATTACTTATGAGCTGTACGATGGTGACATAGTTATCTCAATGTGGAGAAACAGGCTTTGTAGACCGTAGTCTAGATAATTGTGATTTAAAGTAAGACTTTAGCATTTTTTATGAGAGGGATGGGTTTTCAACATATTTGTAGTAAGTGTAACACTATTAGGCCCTGTACACTACACGAAAACAGCAGATTGTTTTAATGTATGTAACGTAAAACGAGGATACATATGGCTATAGTAAAATGTATTTCTATGAAAACTGATAAACGAGAATACTTAACATTCGAGATATTAGAGCTCGACATGAAGGTGAGTATTTGAACATAAAAAACTCCTCCCGTACAGGCCATGAAGGCCCAACGGTAACAACCGGCCGCCGTGTCATCTTCAGTCCACAGACATCATCGGATGCGGATATGGAGGGGCCTGTGGTCAGCACACCTCTCCCGGCCGTGTGTCCGTTTACGAGACCGGAGCCGCTACTTCTCAGTCAAGTAGCTCCTCAGTTTTCCCTCGCAAGGGCTGAGTGCACGACGCTTGCTAACAGCGCTCGGTAGACGGGATGGTCATCCATCCAAGTATTAGACCAGTACGACAGCGTTTACCCTCGGCGATGTGACGGAAACCGGTGTTACCATTGAGGCAGAGCCCTTGGCCATTTGAACATAGCTATGAGGCGAAGAATGAATGAGTGTCCATCAATTACCTGTACAAGACTACATCATGAAGAACGGTAAGAAAGTCGTGATGTACAGAAGTAGATAGCTAGCATCGGATTATGAGAGTTCGCCAAAAGTACTAAAAAACTGTTTTTGGTGAGATTCTAATTGGACGTTCAATTTTCTATGCCGTGACTTTTAATTCCCGGTATATATCTGCATGTTCTCTAACGGCTCCAACTTCCATCCTTTCGGTACTTTATGCATCACCATCATATTCTGTTTAATATCTGTTATTTATATTGTAATGTGTAGCAAACGCAGTTTTATTTTATCTATTAATGTTTTCACGAAGTCTAATGGAAAACAAACGTCATCTTTGCGCAGTATAAAATTTATTGCAGTAATTACATTCCAGTCTGTACACACCAGAACCTGTGTAGGTGTCTTTCTTTCTGTCAAGACCTTCTTTTTATCACTACAGTGACTACAGTTACTATAGTCACCTACAGCACTGTATCGAATAGTTCCAGAGCATAGCTCTAAAGTGTGGAGAATTTCCTAGGTCATAATTAATTCTCATAATAGATAGCCCATTTACAGGACACAGTTCTTTTGATGCCATTATCTTATATTATCGTGATATTACTGTCATGTAGAAGAAGGTGTAATTGGATGAACAACGAACACTAATTTCAGTCAATGAAGGTTTATTCAGCACTTGCACATACAAGAGCGCGGAGCAAACAACCTCCGGCCAGAACACATACGGTATATATACAGTTACAGAACATCCCAGTAAAATGATTCTTGTCATTTGTGGATACTTCTAGAATGTACTCGAACCGAATATAGAAATTAAAATTTTATACATCAGATGAGTTCTAAACTCACGACCCTCCATGCAACTGTCTAGTGGATTTTATGTGGGGTACGTAACGAAAAGAAATAAAACAAATCATAGCCATCCCTACGGGGCACCGCCACTTGTGTCCCTGCCAAACAAAAATGAACTCTTACCTCTTCAGGCGTCGCCTTCCTCACTATACGTAACCACCCTCTATCTAAAATGTGAAGAAAACTATACTATACAGGACTAACACGTGTGTGTCACAAAACACCATGAAAGGAAGGGGGGGGGGGGGGAGAAAGGTATTTCTAGTAGGGTGCAGAGTTTTTTTTTATTAGATACCTATGTGTGAATAGCCATAGATAGTCAAGCCTGGAAAACTAAAACAGAATGAAGACACCATCGAAGATAGTAAATATAAATAACATGAAAATAAATCTAAACTTCGTAGTCAGGCTTCCCAGCGACTGCGCCCACTGATAATGATAGTTGAATGTATGATCGTTTGCACTTCGTTCTGACCTCATCTGCCACTGCCTGGAACATCCTCACTACACGGGCTTTGGAAGGCACTCCATAGGTAGTTTGCGAAGCAGTGTCGATATGTGGTGTGCCCGACAATAGCATAATGTCTTTCTTGAAAATAGTGCCACAAGTCAAGTAAATTCTCGTGTCCGTCACGATAGAGGTAATGGACCGCATGTCCACGTATCCAGGTGATGGAGTTGGTCCGAGTCTTGGGGTGAAACGTCTCATCCGGAAACAATAACGTGCGTGCAGATATATGCTCCGGCGTAACTCGCAAAAGATAAGTCGGCATTGGCCGCACTTGGTGCCAAACCGGGTCCGCCTCTCCACAGTTGAGGCGGTGGTCGTCATAATCTACTGTATTACAACCCACAAAATTGGGAGATTCTGCCATGTAGATATTGTAGAGACGTTCTTGCGTCACCAGCTTCCCATTAACGACTACGTACCACTGTGAAACAACATCGGAATCAAGCATGGCATCGTGCACAGTCTTCCACACCACACTCCACCGTACATCAGGATATTTTAGTTCGACCACATTATGGGGCGGCGTTGTAGCATGTCGTGATATAGGCGTCGAGTTGAGGACATAAGTAGTGTCGTTAGCGCTACACTGGAATAACTTTGCTCTAAAATGAAACGTATATAAAAGAGGGGTGCTGGGATTTCCTGTAGTGGCAGCGGCGCTCTTACTGAAGCAGGTCGTAGCGCCGTCAGGGGCCTGCTCGTGAGGCTTGTAGGACATCGGCGCAGCAGACACAGATGCAAACTAACATAGAGGGCAATGGCCCTGTCGTGGACGTTAACTAGGCCGAGTCCACCTTTTTCCTTGGGGTGGGTAGGAGATACGTATCTGATATTCAGTAACATACCAGCGCTGACGAAGTATCCCAGCGCTGCCATAATGCTACGCGCCAAGGGGTTTAGAATGGGTAGCGTTTGGGCGATATGCGGTATGCGGGACGCAAGGTATCTTTGACATAAACCGTCCGCTGAACGATGTTGAGGGACGGCAAGCGCTGATTGGCAGTTCCATCCCGAATTTGGTTAAGAAGGCGTCGATAATTGAGCGTCGTCGCGCGTCACACGTCATTCATGAAATCTAAGCCCAAGCAGCGGACAGTAGCACTGAAGCGTAAGGGGGTAACGTGTTCCTCTGGTAGACCAATCCCGATGCTCAAGGCGACGGACTTGTCAACGTTGATTTGCCTACCAGAAGCTGTACCGTAGGTTGCAATCCAGTCCAAAGCCGCCGCCATATCAGCAGCTCGACGTATGACGATCATGAAATCATCTGCATATGTGGTGCAGCGATAGACGGAGCCACCAAACTGTATCCCAGTGAGCCTGTCTCGGAGACCACACAACAAAGGTTCTAATGCCAATACAAATAACAATCTAGATAATGGACATCCTTGTCGTACTGATCGGCGCATCGGAATGGGTAACGCCATTCTTCCATTAACAAGAACTAGCACCATGCAGAAGGCCTGTCAGCACTGTGATGAAGGGGTCGGCGTATTCCATGCGCCGTAGAACGGCCGTGAGGATAGTATGGCCCACACGGTCAAACCCCTGGCTAAAATATTGTCGCAGAACAAGCTGAGTAGCACAATTACCGTGGTGTAGTGGTTATCTAATACCAGTCTGCTTTCGGCTGCGGTGGGGCGAGGAGGTCCGCTGTGTCGCACCATGCGCGACCGTCAGTGCGACTATGGAACACACATGGCACCACGATAGGATCAGAATTATCATCCAACCAGATCACGCGCGTCCTCTGCCTATGAAATAGAACAGTTCATACGCAACGATTTACGGGACTGTAAGGGTTTTTGAGCTCCCCTTCGAGGCCCCATAGGAAGTTGTCATGGACGCCCACCGACCATATGGCAATGTCATCAGCCACGTTTCAGAAAAATGGCAAACTTTATCGACGTATAAGGTCTACAGTGGTGTGCACCAAATTAAACTTGAGCTCAAGACACATGTGCCGTCCCATTTGAACATCGATGGCTGTCGTGCAATCATTATGTATGACGGTTAACCGCGCACCTGTTACGGATGTGGGCAGGAAGGTAATGTTCGATCGGGCTGCTTACGACGTAGAATTACGCAGACACCAGTGGGAGACTCCGTTTCGCCGACGGGGGCAACAATCCTGCCCCTCACATACGGTCAGACGACGAAGTGCACCATAGATGAGGAAGAAACAGGCGGTCGGGCACATCCATCGACATCAGAAGGACCAAGGGAGGAAGAGGAAGGACCCCAGATGCCAACCCAGATGTCGCCCCCTCCACAGCAACAGCAGCAGCAACAGCCCCACGGAATCCAGACGCAACATAACATTCAGGACGCGTTGGACGTGGACGCGAACATTGTCACGAGCGCGGCTTTCCTAGCGGAAGGTGATACGACGCTGGATTGCATACCACATCCGGATACGGATGTCCACGTTCGAAAGCAACCTTCGGCTCGACGACGAAAGCTACTTCGGCGGAACCCTTTTGACGACTGCCTCACACGCTCGGCCGGTCAAGAAAGTTACAAATCGTCAGACGGTATGGATGCTGCGCATGGATCTAAGTGGCGTAGATGGTTCGCTTTCCCATACCACGTGTGCTCATTTACTTCTTGCACGACAGGTGCAGCAGGCCGCGTCGATGGATGGCACGCCGTCCACCTCTTGCAAAGACGACGTGGGTGAAAGAGATTTAGGTGCCGATCAGTTACACAGCATCGTGTTACACCCACAGTGGTCGGACGATGTTGAAGAACTTCCTGGACAGATCACGGGTGACAGGGAAGGGGGTGGCATTGGGGATGCCATTCCTAGCGTGAAAGACTCATAATCTGTAACGGGTTCGGTGGGCCCGGCATCTCTTGCAGCTATCTTCGATTCCCATGGCGTCTACCCTAGGTGAAGAGGCTAGACAGCACACCTTTCGCCTTGCCACAATCAATATCAATGCGATAAGGGCACCATACAAACTGACAATGCTACAACGCACGCTCGATGCGGCGAACATCGACGTGGCCCTCTTACAGGAAGTATGTGTCGCTAGTTTCCCTGACTTCTACGGATATACCACCCTCATCTCCCACGCCTCTTCTACCGATTGTTGTGTGTCTGTCCTGCTACCGGAAGGCTTGGTGGCCACGGACGTACTGTACCTACCGAGAACTGTCAACGGTGTACGACTCATCAATGTATATGCCCTTCAGGATCAGGGAAACAGAGAGATCGGGCCCGTTGTTTTCAGAAGATATTACGCTTCTCTGAATGGGCCGCATAGACGATATGATGATCGGAGGAGATTTTTACTGTACTTTATCTCCGTCTGATCAGCAGCCACACCATGTCCCGTGTGCGGAATTGGCGATGCTAGTACGTGACCTCCATGTGCTCGACATGTGGCCCCACATCCATGGCACAGCTCCTGGTTACACCCATTATATAAGTTGTTTGTCAAGTGGGTGAGACAGGATTTACGTCGCAAGCACCCTTTCGGCGGCGACGAGAGGAGCAGAGCTCTGGCCCACTGCATTTACCGACCACACAGCCTATATTTCCACCATTGTCCTCCAACCCGCACGTGTGTGGCGCAGTAGGCCGCCCTGGAAACTGAACGTCACCAATCTGGACGAGCCGGCAAGTAAAGGTGCTATCAAAGAATCGTGGAACATGTCCTTACACTGTCGTGGTCGTTATCGATCGATTCTCAGTTGGTGGATTGAGTATGCGAAGCCTGCTCTTAGGCGCACTTTCATGGCCTACGGCCGGGAAGCGGCGGCAAGGAGGAGGAACACGGAAAACTTTTATTACACCATCCTACGAGAATGTCTTGCTATGGAGCCCTCACCTGACAGGCAGATCATTGTCAATCACGCGAAAGCGCAGTTCGTCTCCTTAGCATGCCATCTTTTACGGCGTGCTATTATACGGTCGCGTGCTCCAGACCTGCTACAACCAGGAAGGCCATCTATGCACCACGTGCTCTTAGAGCGCAGGAGGCGCCGTAGGGCGCTGGTAAACCACATTATAACGGACGACGGTTCACACGTGGTAGAACAAGCAGATATAGCAGAAGCCTTCTATGGGCATAACGCTCACCTTCATTCTGCAGTTTCTCCCTGATACGGTAGGAACCGTTTCTGCACATGTCCACGGTACAGTTCCACCAGACATGGTACCGACTTAACTGGGAGATGTGAGAGAAGAGGAAGAACTCGACGCCATTGGTAAAGGTGCTCCCCATAAATCACCAGGAATCGTCGGACTACCATTAGAGTTCTATCGAGCCTTTAACCAACTGTTAGTACCGTGTTGGGTTGAAATTTGTCAGCAACTGCATCTCTCTCCAGGTATACCGTTGCCTGCACCGTTCTTGGAAGGTTTAATGTTTGTTACTAAGACGTCCGGTACTGTATTAGGTTGTCTTATACTGTAATTAAAAGGCCCACAGCCATAATAGTGCCGTTTTACATATTTACATACTTCTGATGTATGCATCCATACAACATACACGACATAAAAGTAATACACAGTACAATATCCGCTTGGCTCTGGCTAAATTCACAAGAAACTGTTCTTTGGACCAGCAATGGCCTTACGTTTTACTAAAATATTGATGATATTTCTGTGGTCTTGTCATAACTTGGGAGTGTAAACATATATTGAAAACTAGTAGTTCCCTACCTGCCATTTTTCTCACTTGTTATTCCTTACATTCCTGTCTAATTAATATGTGTATTGCTATATAAAGCCAACAAGTGTCATAGTAATGTTCTGTAATGTTACTGTAATATCAAATCTCGATAATCACACTGTTCTGTTGTTACACAGACATCGAATGAAACAGTTGGAATCAACAAACACAATTTATGCCGGTTGAAAACAGTCTTTAATTATATCTCTAGATCTCATAGTTTCATCACTGTATAAGAAAAAGTGTGTGTGCATTCACTGTGAAATATGTAAGTGTCAATCTTAAATTAGTATCTTAGATCTCGGGTCATGGCATCTTCCTTCCAATATCCATCAATGAATGGTGCAAGACGGTATTATTTTTATGTCGTGTTTTGTGTATGGATGTATACATCAGAAGTATGTAATTATGTAAAACGGCACTATTATTTGAAATTTAAATACGATGGCTTATGAGAGACGAAAAGAATAATACATGATATTACGAGTTGTTGAGATGGACGTTCTAGCGTTATCTTATTACATGAGAGATTCTCATGCTGTTGTCTACGTTGAGTCCCACCCACATCGTTCATTTATCATGTAACAGATGTTAAATGCTAACTAGGTTATTGGAAATAATTTTTCCAGTCTAAAAAATTGACGAAATATATTTATTACCTAACGTACTTTCTTTTTATATGACGGACATTGTATAATTTACTTTTTTTACGATTCGTTTTGCATTCTCTCATGTACTGCTAAATGGGTGTTTTAAAATAATCTATATAATACATATGATTATTGAAGGGGCCACTGTCGTGTGGTGGTGTTCCTCCGTGTTACTCTGTTATCCTGACTGGTATCCGGCAGTACTGGCCGAAAGCTAAACCAGAGACGTGGTCACTTTTTGATGTACCGCAGTTCTATGACTCCGTCTTGCTATGAAGGTATAGCTATATTTTTAATGTTCTACTCTCTTTTTTGTTATGATGTTATGTTATCTTAGGCACATTTCGGTATTTGTGTATTTACCATAGCAAATTATGTGTCGGTATTTTGTTTCATTTAAAATTCTCAGTTCCCTTCGATGGGACGAAAACAAATGTGTGGTAACGCACAGCATGTTTTCATAAACAGTAGGCTGTGAATACGTCCAAATGAACTTATGCTAAATCGGTTTTTTACGACTTTTGCTGATACAGTGTAAAATATTTTTGTAATTTTTTGTAACTTTGCAGATCTGAAAATGGCTGTTTAGTCTTGTGGAAACTAGTATTCCTGTGAATGTACACGCGGTCGAGGCAATACAATCTCCATACCAGAAACTTTGTTTCTTTAGTATCTGTTTCTCTAATTACGTCAATAGTGCAAAGTGCATCTTTCGTCGGTCAGTGATCGGAAGGGGGGTGGAAGTGTATTATGTAGGGATAGATGGTAATCAAGAAACCCTTAGATTCAAGAGGGGGACGGAAAGAAAGAAAGAAAGAGGGAGAGAGACGGATATACTGGTTATCTGTTTCTGACTGGCTGTAGGTCGGTAGGTGAGTATATAAATGTTTTCGAGGTTTTAATCTAATTTAAACATCATAAATATTATATAGAGAAATGTGTACTTGTTAATAGCATGACTACCCAAACATAGGCGATGGATACAAAACAGTTCGAACCTATTAATTCATGTTCAGGACACGAACTACACAGTGTTTCCGAAATTTCCTCTGTGGGAAGTTCGTCTGCAACCCTCCTCTAGGGTCGCTGACTGCAGCGTCTGATACAGGGCGCAAGTTTCGATTAGGGCTGGAAGCCAGGACTATCCGTTGGGTGGGTATCTCTAATCAACGTTAGCCAACGCTGAAGTTAGAGCCCGATAGAGCAGAGTGGGTAGAGTAAGTTAAGTCTCGCCGGGGTAGAACAAAACCACCGACCGCAAGATGACATGACGTGAGTGAAAAGGATTGTGTCCTGTCCTACTCTGATAGGCTAGCTTATACATTTGAACCTCGGCAGCCGTTGACTTTATTTTCAAGAGCAAAAACATCCAGTGTCACACCACTGCATCTTTTCCGACAGAGATATTTTCTGCAATGGCAATAATAAATTCACATTTAATTCTGTAATAATAATACCGTCGATTAACAGCTTCACTGCGATACCAATAATCAGTTCACATCTAATTGTGTCAATAGCAAATGACAAAGGCAATCGGCAATGGTTCTTAAAGTCTTGGACTCAAACACGTTTGATCAACTGCTCCAAACACCAGATGACAACTTTTGCTACTTATTACAAAAACATCTTGATGATGACTTTTTACCTGATCGTTGAGCTTGATTTAAAGAGCCAACGCTTTTATTAATTACTATTATTATCCAATGTTTTATTTAGCGTAAGCTACATTATCTGAAATTAAACCTAGGTTTTTGTAAACTTGATTTGTGACTGTTATGCAAGGTAGTATCTCGAAAACAGTCATTGTTGGTTGTGTTCCACAGCTTTGATAAAACTAAGAAATGACATATTGTAACACTTTGAGCTGCTAAATAATTTATTTTTAATTGTATGACAAAGTATTGGCTACAAATGTGTTATTTTAACTGTTATTTTTGGAGATATATGTGACACCTGTTACTAACAAAAACTGCACTGGAAAATCGTCTTTGACATTACTATAATAATTGCATAGAGCCTACAGTTGAATATTAGGGTTAATAAAGAAATTAAGGATATAGCTGAGTCGTCGGACCAAGATAGGTGCTATTGTTACATTTTCCTTACATTGTGTTCGACAGCTTCTATATGTTCTATTAAAGATAATTTATTCATATTGCCAAACGTCACAATCAAATAACTCTTTATTCTTTTCTGACAATCTGCGACATAGCGTGATATTCCCGAAGACAACTGATAGAAATGATGAAAATAATGCGCACCATACGGCTATATATTTGAAGCAGTGGAAGTGAAGCTAGAAATAGTCCAACACGTACACCGTGTTTCACGAGAAACAGTACATATTTCAGGAAGTAATGATATAGACCAACACGAACAAAACATTCCGCAAATCACCTGTCCAATTTTCATTAGTTACAGATTTAGAATTTAACCCAAACAAATCAGGCAGATAATGAGGTCAAAGCTCTTTCTTCTTCAATGCCATCTCCGATTTTAATGAAACTTTCGGTTTCTCTGACAACACCCTTAGATCGTCTGAGGTGGTCGAGATATTCTTTCACGAGAGCAGCAGTATTCATAACCTCTCTATTATACACTTTTTGTTGTGCAATTCGAGTTTCAACCACCCTCTTAGCTAAAAATATAAAACAATTAGTTCTAGTGACCTTGCTGGCCGAGAAAAGTGACTATTTCTACCGAGACATATCTTGGAGAATGTTAGGTATACATGTGGTGTCACGTGACGACTCGTATGTGAGAGTTGCGTCATGCTGGAACAACGTGTCCACCCTTGTAACGAAAGAAACCTCTTGCAGCAAGGCTGGGCATTCTGGATATATGGACTCTGTAAGACAATGTGGTAACACAACGGGCCCAATGAATGGGATGTTTGTCACAATACACCACACAAATACAGAGAAGCGCTCCTGAAAGTGTGTCTCCACAAACGCATATGCGTTTTCGACGGGACATCGATGTGAGTTACGACTGCTGCCGATGCAGTTAACATCCAAAGTGAGTTCTCTGGTGAACAGTACCAACAGGCTTTTAAATAAAATCATTACCTCCATCTGACTGTACGAGTTTATTAATTATATATTTACTACGGCGATTTCAGCTGCATGTCCACATAACTTCTGTAATATTTCAACGAGAACCAGTTTTCCAAACAGGTCTGATGCTTACCGACATTTGTCACCTTCTTCTTCTATTTCATACAAACACAGTTTGCACGTTTAGGTGAAATATTGTATTGCGCTGTATTGTACTGTATGGAACTGTGGACCTAGAAACGATGGAGAGGCTTCGTCCCCGCCGTAGCCCTCAGTGGTTCACAAACCCATAACAGGCGACAACAGTCCACTCACCCCACCACCGCCACACACCGAAACCAGGTTTACTGTGCGGTTCGGCCCCCAGTGTAGCCTCAATGATTGCCTGGTAGAGCAATTATGGTGTAAGCGTACGTGGAGAAAGTGTTTGCGCAGCAATCGCCGACCTAGTGTAACTGAGCTGAATAAGGGGGAACCAGCCCGCATTCGCCGAGGTAGATGGAAAACCATCCACAGACTGGCCGGCACACCGGACATCGACACTGACCTGCCGGGTGGATTCGTGCCGGGAACGCATACCCTCCCCGCCCAAAAAGCAGTGCGTTAGATCGCACGGCTAACCGGGTGGGCAGGTGAAGAATCACTGTAGGGAACTGTACCAGTATCACAAGATAAAACCCGAGCAAACACTTTTGAATCTGGTACTCTATGATTAGCTAGTGGCTTACAGTATTCTCTACAATCATCAGCAGCGTTTTTCATTGGAAAACCATTACACAAAAATGATATATGCAGCTCATACTTCGTAAATACGTGAGGCACGCTTATACAGTACAGTAGAACTAGCCAGCATATCATAGCCACAGACACACTTGGAAAATTCGTGTACGTCAGCTCATACACAATTTCACAACTAGAACTTCAAAACAAAAATTACAGTCAATAAATAATGTCAACGCACAAAATGAAAACTTATCTCAAATGCCGATCCCAAAAGAAGACTATTAACTGTGGAAATGGATTATGTGCGTAGGAGTGACAGAATGTCAAAAATCGAAAGGAAAACTAATGCCGGCAGTGGTGGCCGACCGGTTCTAGGCGCTACAGTCTGGAACCGTGCGACCGCTAAGGTCGCAGCTTCGAATCCTGCCTCGGGCATGGATGTGTGTGATGTCCTTAGCTTAGTTAGGTTTAAGTATTTCTAAGTTCTAGGGGACTGATGACCTCAGATGTTAAGTCCCATAGTGCTCAGAGCTATTTGAAAACTAATGATGAAGTAAGAGCTAGAATGAAGGCAAATGATACAGTGATAGATAGAATTGAAAGAAAATCAATAAAATGGTAAGACACATAATGAGAATGCCAGATCATCGGTGGCCAAAGATGATTTATGAATGGAAACCACCCGGCAAACGCAAGCGCGGAAGACAACGACGTTCTTGGACAGACGACGTAAATGGAATAATGGAACATCGCAGCATCGACAAGGAAGTTGTGCTGGATAAAGAGGCTTTTGCGGAGGACATGAAGAATACAACAAGATGTCGTTATTAATTAATCTTTGTATTGTTTAATCCTGTAATGAAATTAAAAAAATCTCAGCAACCAGTTGTTTCCCACTAAGAAAGAAGCTAGCTACATGTTATGTGGACCGTTTTACCCGAACCTCCTAAACTATTTACTATTCCTCTTGAACACGCTATACATACAGGAGGCTTAGTGGACACTTGGCTTAGACCACTTTGACCTGTAGAATCTGTCAGATGATGAGGCAATGTCGAAAATAGTCATAGCAAATAAAGCCTGACTTCAAAGAAGCTCTTGGCAGTATAAAGAGGTTTGTCTCTATCAAATTTAAGGAAAAGGATGATATTATTTCTCTGTTAATAGTGTGGCTGTGACAAGTGCATTAACCGGCTGCACTGCTTTCGTTCGATCAACTTCGATAAAAAGTTCAGGTTTGGGCTACAATCACGTCACATTTCTGTATGTCATCTACTGCCACGCTGATACGTTGTACGAATGAGACGATTAAGTGAAATGAGTAGGTACTGAGAACCACGAATCCGCGTCAGTAAATATTCAGTATGGCTGCTTTTCAATAGCATGCTGTTTACCTCATTAGGATGCGATGAAAAGTACCGAGGTGACAGGCACCAACAATGAATTCAAGCTATGATAAGGATGGCGCAAATCGTTTGTACTGGACGAGACAACGAATGAAGAAAAATGTGTTACAAACTGCGGCAAGAGACTTGACGACACCTGTCTCTGGAAATTGACAGGAGAGGACAGGGACTTCATTTACCAATGAATGCGTACCATTGCTTGGACGCAGGATCATTATGTTATCGGGAGTATGTAAAGAACAGTACAGAGTAAATATTGATCGTCAAAGAATACCAACGTGAGCTATAATCCTCATTACATGATGTTTTCGTCTCCAAATTCTTTGCTTCCGCACACCACGTGTTACTTTAATTCTTTACATGAAATTTCAAGCGGATGTTGCAGGACAATTTCATCGTACTAGTGTGTTTCGTTCAAAACAGACCTATGTTTGCAAAGATTTCAATACTGACTATCTTTTTAAAGAATACCCAATAATTCTAATAGGTATTGAACACTCTATTGTGATCTGATAAAGTCGTTACAATCTCATCAGCACTATTGTCTTGACTGTCGTCAGCGCAAAGGGAGAAATATTAATATTCTACAACTCTATCACCAATCCTCACACTCTTCCATATGATAGCTCTAAAAGACGCTCTCTTTGAAAGGAGATTAACATTTGTTACACTTTACTAATTTAATTTTGGACGATCTCAGTTTACGAAGTAGTCTTAATAAGCACTGGAAGCGCTGTAAGGTGGGTGAAAACTTCGTAATCAATGATAATAGCTGCGAATTGATGTCCTTACGAATGCAAGATGGGACAAAAAAAGCGGGATGTATTACTTAGCCTCTGTCAGTGGAATGGTGTTATTGGCAACGCTAAATGTTCATCACACGTTTCAAGTAGGTACGCCAGCTGGATGATGGGGCCCTGGAATGGGCCTGAACGTGCTGTGGTCGTGAAGGTCTCTCACAAATACGGCGACAGAGCTGCTGCTGCTAGACAGCAACACTGTCTCCATTTCAACCTTAGACCGAATGAGCCTGTGCCATCAACAAATCCAGTCAGGTTACGGGTGAAAAACTTTGAAGCTACACTTAATTTAAAATCACCAGGGAGGCCCATAAGTTGTCGCTATCAAGAACGCACGGAGGACGTCCAACAGTCCTAGGCTTACTGTGAGACAAATTGCGGCAGTACTGGGAATGTCCATTCTTAGTCTGCACTGCATTTTACGGAATGATTTAATGTTGCAACCGTACAAGGCACATGTGCGACAGTTAAATGAAAGTGATTATACACTCCTGGAAATTGAAATAAGAACACCGTGAATTCATTGTCCCAGGAAGGGGAAACTTTATTGACACATTCCTGGGGTCAGATACATCACATGATCACAATGACAGAACCACACGCACATAGACACAGGCAACACAGCATGCACAATTTCGGCACTAGTACAGTGTATATCCGCCTTTCGCAGCAATGCAGGCTGCTATTCTCCCATGGAGACGATCGTAGAGATGCTGGATGTAGTCCTGTGGAACGGCTTGCCATGCCATTTCCACCTGGCGCCTCAGTTGGACCAGCGTTCGTGCTGGACGTGCAGACCGCGTGAGACGACGCTTCATCCAGTCCCAAACATGCTCAATGGGGGACAGATCCGGAGATCTTGCTGGCCAGGGTAGTTGACTTACACCTTCTAGAGCACGTTGGGTGGCACGGGATACATGCGGACGTGCATTGTCCTGTTGGAACAGCAAGTTCCCTTGCCGGTCTAGGAATGGTAGAACGATGGGTTCGATGACGGTTTGGATGTACCGTGCACTATTCAGTGTCCCCTCGACGATCACCAGTGGTGTACGGCCAGTGTAGGAGATCGCTCCCCACACCATGATGCCGGGTGTTGGCCCTGTGTGCCTCGGTCGTATGCAGTCCTGATTGTGGCGCTCACCTGCACGGCGCCAAACAAGCATACGACCATCATTGGCACCAAGGCAGAAGCGACTCTCATCGCTGAAGACGACACGTCTCCATTCGTCCCTCCATTCACGCCTGTCGCGACACCACTGGAGGCGGGCTGCACGATGTTGGGGCGTGAGCGGAAGACGGCCTAACGGTGTGCGGGACCGTAGCCCAGCTTCATGGAGACGGTTGCGAATGGTCCTCGCCGATACCCCAGGAGCAACAGTGTCCCTAATTTGCTGGGGAGTGGCGGTGCGGTCCCCTACGGCACTGCGTAGGATCCTACGGTCTTGGCGTGCATCCGTGCGTCGCTGCGGTCCGGTCCCAGGTCGACGGGCACGTGCACCTTCCGCCGACCACTGGCGACAACATCGATGTACTGTGGAGACCTCACGCCCCACGTGTTGAGCAATTCGGCGGTACGTCCACCCGGCCTCCCGCATGCCCACTATACGCCCTCGCTCAAAGTCCGTCAACTGCACATACGGTTCACGTCCACGCTGTCGCGGCATGCTACGTGTTAAAGACTGCGATGGAGCTCCGTATGCCACGGCAAACTGGCTGACACTGACGGCGGCGGTGCACAAATGCTGCGCAGCTAGCGCCATTCGACGGCCAACACCGCGGTTCCTGGTGTGTCCGCTGTGCCGTGCGTGTGATCATTGCTTGTACAGCCCTCTCGCAGTGTCCGGAGCAAGTATGGTGGGTCTGACACACCGGTGTCAATGTGTTCTTTTTTCCATTTCCAGGAGTGTATAAAGCGAATGACTCTCTTGAATGGTTGACTGAAATTAGCAACAATGATGCCTTCTTAAATTTGCTGTTGTTGAGTGACGAGACACACTTTCACCTCAGTCGCTATATCAACACACAAAACTGCCGTGAATGCGGCAAGGATAATCCTAACGAAGTCCGCCAACGACTCATACACAGCCAGGAAGAGACAGTGAGGTGCGTTGTCCCTTCAATGTAAATAATCTGCCTTTTCTTTTGAGGATGAAGTACCACAGTCACGACCAACCAAGACCTCATTGCTTCCATGCCACGACGCGTCGGCACTGTTATCCTTGCCAAGTGCGGACGTACCACCCCCATTAGATAGGTGGTCATAATGTTCGGGCTGATTATTGAACGTGAAAAATAATTTCAATGCACCACAAATTAAATTCCAGAGGCATGAGGTTTTAAACGTAGGTGTTCGATTCTTCAAGGAAGGGGAGGGCTTTATTGGTTACACTTTTAAGCGTCAAACACGGAACACTACGATAAATGTAAAGCTAAATTTAAGCGAAAAGGAAGAGGGAAGCTTCCAAAAGGCATAGCTTTTGCTTGATGCTGGTAATCATACAGCCGGAAAAATAACACATTGCATTCGGTACACTGATGACTTAGCTCCAAACATTTTGAACCTAACGTGAACAGCAGTTTTGTTAAGATGACAAAGTTTTGGAGGCCATGCAAGAGTACAGCACAGACTCCTCCTAGACGGAATTAGAAAGAATGTCAAGAGATGAACCAAGTACCTTGTGGTTAAGGAATTTATGTCGAGAAAAGAATCTCATTTCTCTGCAACCAATTCCTTAAAGCAATGTCTTTCCTCCTTGACTTGCCCTCTTGTATGTCCAATTTTAGTTACAGCACTTACATCAAGATGTATCGAAGGTATCTGATAAGTAGGTATTCGATAAGCTGAATTTACGTCATGCTGCAACGAGGGACAAAATTTAATCTTTCAAAAAATATTCATCGCCGCAAAATAGAAACAACCTCAGCTTGACCGTACAATAAACTGAGACGCAAACATAGCATTTTATTAGTGCAGCCACCAGACGACTGCTATAACTGATTTCCTACTTAGACGTAGTGAAGAGGAATACTTATCTACATCACAAACCCCTGAAACGTATTTGAACACGAGACTCATTTACTCCACAGTTACATGCCGTTAATTAAAATGTCTCCCGGTGGAATGGAGAAATGCCCACCTTCGGTAAACATGATACTCCGCTCATGCCAAGACATCACACACACACACACACACACACACACACACACACTGACAAACATAACACATACACACACACACACACTTTCCTACATGTAATTTGCTGCTAACGTCCGCAGAGTCCTTTGCTTCCTCTTACGATGAGAGCGATTCGAGGTTTTTTAATACGTTTCCCGTTAAACGGGGAGACCTGCGGCGGCAAACAGCGCGGCACTTCTCTTTCTCCCCCTACCTGCACTCCGCCTCCCCGCTCCCCTCTAGTCTTCTCTCAAAGGCTGGAATCGAATTTTGGAGGAGAGAGGTGGCGAATGAGAAGTCTACTGAGAGGGGTACAGCAAACGGAGAGGCCGTCGTAAAAGTGTGAACCAGATCCCGAGACAGAAATGTGAAGGACGGAGAAAGAAAAGTTTGTGGGGAGAGGAGGAGGAGGACAGAGAAGAACTAGAGAGAGAGAGAGAGGAGATAGAGGGAGACAAAGAAAGCGAGTCACTATATACCTCCACGACGAGGCGATCAATCTTATCTCGAAGCTCTCACAGTACATTAATTCGATAAACGTTCGGCAACAAAGCCTAATAGGTTTCTTCCTTCCGGCCGTGGCGGGGCTGGCAGGCTGGCTTCCTTCCTTCCTGGCCGCTGCTCCCAGTGTCCCCTCCTGGTGTCGCTCGGTAGCTGCCAGCTGCTCAGGGGCGCACCGTCGTACAGACACAAGGGTTTCAACAGTCACCGCCACAAAACCAAACTAAAATGTGAGATCGTTTGTACGATTTATGTATAAGAGACTTTAATTAATGTTTTAAGGCCACATACGGGGTGATTCAACTGCCCGTACCACGTCTTTTTATGTAATCCGCAATATCATCCATCTGGCGCTCGAAAACCATGCGTGATATTTTCATATTCTCTCGCTCGCTATGAGCAAACCATTCGTTCTACTTAAAAAATGAACAGGATCTTTATGTAATAAATTTAATGTAGTTAAATTTAGTACTGGGATACTCTTCCGCTAGAGGCCGCAGTTTTTGAATTATTACGGAGGGGGCAAGAGTAGTGGTTAGCCCTCTGGACGCCATAATGGTTTCTTCGAAACGGCACGGCCGCTTTCCTTCTCCATGGTTGCCTAATCCAAGCTTGTGCTCTTCTCCAATGACCCCGTTGTCGATGGGATGTTAAACATATCTCCCTCTACAACTTCCATTTCTTCGAGGAAAACATAAAAAAGTGACCTTGAAATGGACGGTCACTCCCACATCCAGGCCCCACGGGACAGGATTTCCAGCATGTTTTTCGAGGCAATCCCTCCTTCCACAGTACAAAAATTTGTGACCACGAATTATTTCTCACTTTCGACATCTTTTGGCCTTCACTGACTGGCATTATTACGCCAACGGCTCAGTCGAGCGCTTACAAATTATAAAATTGAAGTTTGTGTAAATTTTACGTCATCATTTTGTGAATTTTAACGGCATAAGTTAAATACAGATAGCCTTGGGAGAGCCAGCCCTGACAAAACTCTATCATCTGGTGGGCAAGATGTATGAGACAGGCAAAATACCCTCAGACCTCAAGAAGAATATAATAATTCCAGTCCCAAAGAAAGCAGGTGTTGATAGATGTGAAAAGTACCGAACTATCATTTTAATAAGTCACGGCTGCAAAATACTAACGCGTATTCTTTGCAGAAGAATGGAATAACTGGTAGAAGCGGACTTCGGGAAAGATCAGTTTGGATTCCGTAGAAATGCTGGAGCACGTGAGGCAATACTGACCCTACGACTTATCTTAGGAAATATATTAAGGAGAGAAACCTACGTTTCTAACATTTGTAGACTTAGAGGAAGCATTTGACAATGTTGACTGGAATACTCTCTTACAATTTCTGAAGGTGGATGGGGTAAAATACAGCGAGCAAAAGGCTATTTACAATTTAAGCAGAAGCCAGATGGCAAGTATAAGAGTGGAAGGGCGTGACGGGGAAGCAGTGGTTGGGAAGGGAGTGAGACAGGTTTGTAGCCTATCCCCGATGTTATTCAATCTGCATATTGAGCAAGCAGTAAAGAAAACAAAAGAAAAATTCAGAGTAGGATTTAAAATCAATGAAGAAGAAATAAAAACTTTAAGTTTCGCTGATGATATTGTAATTCTGTCAGAGATAGCAAAGGACCTGGAAGAGCAGTTAAATGGAATGGACAGTGTCTTGAAAGGAGGATAGAAGATAACATCAGCAAAACCGAAGCGAGCATAATGGAATGTAGTCTAATTAAATCAAGAGATGCTGAGGGACTTAGATTAGGGTACGAGACACTTAAAATAGTAAAGGAGTTTTGCTATTTGAGAAGCAAAGTAACTGATGATGGTCGAAACAGAGAGGATATATAATGTAGACTGGCACTGGCAAGGAAAGCGCTTCTGAAGAAGAGAAATTTGTTAACATCGAGTATATATTTAAGTAGCAGGAAGTCGTTTCTGAAAGTACGAGGGTCAGTCAAAAAGTAATGCCTCCTATTTTTTTTCTACGTTTAATTGTCAGGAAATTTAAATGCAATTACATAGGTTGAAAACCACAACATTGAGGATCATTTTGTCATTTTTCAATGTAATCTCCGCCCATCTCTACAGTTTTGGTCCATCTTTGAACAAGGGCATGTATCCCAGCACGGTAAAAATCACAGCTCTGCTTCCTAAGCCATTGACGCACGGATGTTTTGACGGCCTCCTCATCTTCAAAATGAATCCCACGATGAGCTTCTTTTAGTGGCCCGAACAGATGGAAGTCTGATGGTGCCAGGTCAGGGCTGTATGGGGGATGAGGCAAAACTTCCCATCCAATTTTGACAATCTCGTCAGAGGTGTGACGACTGGTGTGTGGTCTTGCATTGTCATGCAAAAGAAGAACATCTGCCATTGATTTTGTTGGGCGAACTCGCTGAAGACGTGCTTTAAGTTTGTTGAGGGTTGTGACGTATTGAACAGAATTTATTGTGCATCCCTGCTCCAAAAAATCAACCAGAATCACACCCTCTGTATCCCAGAAAACTGTTGCCATAACTTTCCCTGCCGATCGCACAGTTTTGAATTTTTTCTTCCTCGGCGAGCTTGTGTGACGCCACTCCATTGACTGCCTCTTTGATTCGGGTTCAAAAAAATGCACCCATGTTTCGTCCCCGGTCACAATTTTTTTCAGAAACTCATCTCCCTCCAAACGGAAGCGCTGCAAGTGTTGGGAGGCTATTGTTTTCCTTGCCTCTTTATTCTGATCGGTTAACATTCTTGAAACCCACCGTGCACAAACTTTTGAGTACCCCAATTGTTTAATAATCGTGATCACACTGCCTTTACTAAGAGAAATAATGCGACACACTTCATCTGCAGTCACCCGACGGTCACCACGAATGATGTCATCAACTTGCTGAATGTTGTGTGGAGTCACTGCACTCACCGGCCTGCCGCTCCGCTTTTCGTCAGTCAACGGTGTTTGCCCTTCAGCTTCCTTACAACGACGAACCCATCGTCTAACAGTGCTGACATCCACTGTCACAACACCATACACCTTCTTCAGTCTTTCATGAATGCGTATGGGCGTTTCACCTTCTGCATTCAAGAATTCAATCACGCAACGCTGTCTCAAACGAACATCGATGTCGGCCATCTTACAAACTTCTGCTGTGCTGCCACCTGTTGACACAGAAAGTTACTACTGCAGTGGATTGCAGAAGAAGGTTTGAGGAATGGCGCCAAATTCAAATTTTTCACTTAACTTAATTTCTTTAAGTAGAAAAAAAATGGGAGGCATTACTTTTTGACCGACCCTCGTATTTGTATGGAGTGTAGCCATGTATGGAAGTGAAACGTGACCGATAAATTGTGTAGACAAGAAGAGAATAGACGCTTTCGAAATGTGGTGCTACAGAATAATGCTGAAGATTAGATGGGTGGATCACATAACTAATGAGGATGTACTGAACAGAATCAGTGAGAAGAGAAATTTGTGGCCCAACTTGACTAGAAGAAGGGATCGGTTGGTAGGACATGTTCTGAGGCATCAAGTTATCACCAGTTTAGTATTGGACGGCAGCGTGGTGGGTAAAAATCGTAGAGGGAGACCAAGAGATGAATACACTAAGCAGATTCAGAAGGACGTAGGTTGCAGTAGGTACTGGGTGATGAAGAAGCTTGTACAGGATTGTGTAACATGGAGAGCTGCATGAAACCAGTCTCTGGACTGAAGACCACAACAATAACAACAACAACAACAAAAGTTTTATAATTCCATCGTTATATTCGTCAGGCTTTCTGACTACGAATCTACTGTGGTTGTGACGGTTCTGTTTGATGAGATTGTCAAAGTCATTAGTTTTAGTGTAAAGTTAACAAAAGTCTTTTTCGTACGTTAGCCTCACAGGCACGTTTTAATGAATACTATATTATTCTTAACGAATCAAGTTAGCCAAGATCGCTTGCAGTTCTTGTCATACTACGAATTGTTTCGACAGATCTACACTGTCATCATCAGATCTGGCAACATTACTATGCTTGTCACAATGCTGAAAGTCCCATAGTGATGTTGCGTCAAATGAAGCATGGCAGGAACATCGTCATGTCACAGATAATAGGAAGGAGCATCAACATGCCACAAATAATATAACACACATTTAAAGCATACAACATGTATGCTGATGCCCCAGCACGCACTGTGGAAACCGGTCATAGTAATAAAAAGAATTACTAGAGATCTTGCCTAATTTTATTCTTAAAGAATAATATAACTTTCAGATAGCCCCCAAACCAACACAATTTTCAACATACATTTGACGGAATATCTGATCTTCCTGGCCTCATATTAACCCAATCAATGAACATCGAAAAAGGTCGAATATCGTGAATAGTTCCATTTAGTCGGAAAGTTTTGTATTGTGGGAAGAGGGAGAGCAACAAGCAAAATATTAAAAAGCCTGAGTGGTCAGGGATTAATGTGGCGGTGGAGGTGCCTTTCAAGGTCTCTTTTGTATGGTTTTTCTTGAATAACTTGAAAAATTTGGCCTCCAGCGAAAACGTGTCCCACCACAAAATATAACTATATTAAGTTTCTCACAAAAAGATCTTTTTCTTTTTTCCTGTGGGATTATTTGTTTGCGCCTAGTGAGCGAGAGAATATGAAAATCACGCGAGAGCTATTTGAAGGCCAGATATAACATTGCGGTTTGCATAAAATTATGCCGGTAGAGGTAGCTGAAACACCCCGTATAATACACAAGAAATGAGATGACATCTCATACGTCCTCAATTATTTGCTTGACGTATTCCAATCTCTGTCTTCCTCTACAGTTTTTGCCCTCTACAGCTCCCTCTAGTACCATGGAAGTCATTCCCTCATGTCTTAGCAGATGTCCTATTATCCTGTCCCTTCTCCTTATCAGTGTTTTCCACATATTCCTTTCCTCTCCCATTCTGCGTAGAACCTCCTCATTCCTTACCTTATCAGTGCACCTAATTTTCAAGACTCATCTATAGCACCACATCTCAAATGCTTCGATTCTCTCCTGTTCCGGTTTTCCCACAGTCCATGTTTCACTCCCATACAATGCTGTAATTCAGACGTACATCCTCAGAAATTTCTTCCTCAAATTATGGCCGGTATTTGGTATTAGTAGACTTCTCTTGGCCAGAAATGCCTTTTTTGCCATAGCTAGTCTGCTTTTGATGTCCTCCTTGCTCCGTCCGTCATTGGTTATTTTACTGCCTAGGTAGTAGAATTCCTTAACTTCATTGACTTCGTGATAATCAATCCTGATGTTAAGTTTCTCGCTGTTCTCGTTTCTACTACTTCTCATTACCTTCGTCTTTCTCCGATTTACTCTCAAAACCATACTGTGTACTCATTAGACTGTTCATTCCGTTCAGCAGATCATTTAATTCTTCTTCACTTTCACTCAGGATAGCAATGTCATCAGCGAATCGTATCATTGATATCCTTTCACATTGTATTTTAATTGCACTCCTGAACCTTTCTTTTATTTACATGATTGCTTCCTCGATGTACAGATTGAAGAGTAGGGGCGAAAGGCTACAGCCCTGTCTTACACCCTTCTTAATACGAGCACTTCGTTCTTGATCGTCCACTCTTATTATTCCCTCTTGGTTGTTGTACATATTGTATATGACCCGTCTCTCCCTATAGCTTACCCCTACTTTTTTTCAGAATCTCGAACAGCTTGCACCATTTTATTTGTCGAACGCTTTTTCCAGGTCGACAAATCCTATGAAAGTGTCTTGATTTTTCTTTAGCCTTGCTTCCATAATTAGCCGTAATGTCATAATTGCCTCTCTCGTCCCTTTACTTTTCCTAAAGCCAAACTGATCGTCACCTAGCGCATTCTCAATTTTCTTTTCCATTCTTCTGTATGTTATTCTTGTAAGCAGCTTCGATGCATGACTTGTTAAGCTGATTGTGCGATAATTCTCGCACTTGTCAGCTCTTGCCGTCTTCGGAATTGTGTGGATGATGCTTTTCCGAAAGTCAGAGGGTATATCGCCAGACTCATATATTCTACACACCAACGTGAATAGTCGTTTTGTTTCCACTTCCCCCAATGATTTTAGAAATTCTGATGGAATGTTATCTATCCCTTCTGCCTTATTTGACCGTAAGTCCTCCAAAGCTCTTTTAAATTCCGATTGTAATACTGGATCCCCTATCTCTTCTAAATCGACTCCTGTTTCTTCTTCTATCACATCAGACAAATCTTCATCCTCATATAGGCTTTCAATGTATTATTTCCACCTATCTGCTCACTCCTCTGCATTTAACAGTTGAATTCACGTTGCACTCTTAATGTTACCACCGTTGCTTTTATTGTCACCAAAGGTTGTTTTGACTTTCCTGTATGCTGAGTCTGTCCTTCCGACAATCATATCTTTTTCGATGTCTTCACATTTTTCCTGCAGCCATTTCGTCTTAGCTTCCCTGCACTTCCTATTTATTTCATTCCTCATCGACTTGTATTTCTATATTCCTGATTTTCCCGGAACATGTTTATACTTCCTCCTTTCATCAATCAACTGAAGTATTTCTTCTGTTAGCCATGGTTTCTTCGCAGCTACCTTCTTTGTACCTATGTTTTCCTTCCCAACTTCTGTGATGGCCCTTTTTAGAGATGTCCATTCCTCTCCAACTGTACTGCCTACTGCGCTATTCCTTATTGCTGTATCTATAGCGTTAGAGAACTTCAAACGTATCTCGTCATTCCTTAGTACTTCCATATCCCACTTCTTTGCGTATTGATTCTTCCTGACTAATGTCTTGAACTTCGGCCTATTCTTCTTCATTACTATATTGTGATCTGAGTCTATATCTGTTCCTGTGTACGCCTTACAATCCAGTATCTGATTTCGGAATCTCTGTCTGACCATGATGTAATCTAATTGAAATCTTCCCGTATCTCCCGGCCTTTTCCAAGTATACCTCCTCCACTTGTGATTCTTGAACAGGGTATTCGCTATTACTAGCTGAAACTTGTTACAGACCTCAATTAGTCTTTCTCCTCTTTCATTCCTTGTCCCAAGTCCATATTCTCTTGTAACCATTTCTTCTACTCTTTCCCCTACAACTGCATTCCAGTCGCCCATGACTATTAGATTTTCGTCCCCCTTTACATACTGCATTACCCTTTCAATATCCTCATACACTTTCTGTATCTGTTCATCATCAGCTTGCGACGTCGGCATGTATACCTGAACTATCGTTGTCGGTGTTGGTCTGCTGTCGATTCTGATTAGAACAACCCGGTCACTGAACTGTTCACAGTAACACACACTCTGCCCTACCTTCCTATTCATAACGAATCCTACACCTGGTATACCATTTTCTGCTGTTGATATTACCCAATACTCATCTGACCAGAAATCCTTGTCTTCCTTCCACTTCACTTCGCTGACGATTACTTTATCTAGAATGAGCCTTTGCATTTCCCTTTTCAGATTTTCTAGTTTCCCTACCACGTTCAAGCTTCTGACATTCCACGCCCTGACTCGTAGAACCTTATCCTTTCGTTGATTATTCAATCTTTTTCTCATGGTAACCTCCCCCTTGCCATTCCCCTCCCGGAGATCCGAATGGGGGAATATTCCGGAATCTTTTGCCAATGGGGATATCATCATGACACTTCTTCAATTACAGGCCACATGTCCTGTGGATACACGTTACGTGTCTTTAATGCAGTGGTTTCCATTGTCTTCTGCATCTTCATGTCGTTGATCATTGCTGATTCTTCCGCCTTTAGGGGCAATTTCCCACCCCTAGAACAAGAGAGTGTCCTGAACCTCTATCCGCTCCTCCGCCCTCTTTACTATTCACTTTATTGAGCGCTATGACTGTTTAATCAGAATATATCGTTTGGTCAGTTGATATTGGTCGTACTGAGATGAGTACATTTGATAGCCGCCAAGGGCAGTTTTCCAGAAAAGCAGTGATTCAGATAAAACTATCTATGTTGTACAACGAGAGACTGTGGATCATTGGCAGAATATCGGGAAAATGCAATCAGCCTACAAAACAGATTGCATACAAAACGATCGTGCGACCTGTACAATAGTTTGCGAACATACTACGCTTGATTTATTTATATAGTACCCAACAAACGCGGCATAGCCCGGATACTTATTCGGCCAGTGTTCTATTAGAGACGAAAACAAAAAATTAACTGTGTCTGTAGAGAAGACTGAAAAAAATTTCATTTCCATGTATTCGTGAACACTCCACCGAAATCATGAAATGTTCATACAAAGAAATATGAATATGTACAAATGTACAAGCACAGTACCAAAATTAAGATCACGGGCAGTTTCTGTGCGATGGAAGCAACGTCTTCGCTTGTCTACTACGCGATTTCGTAAACGTTTCAATGGCCACGTCTTTTCATAGCTCTGCAGACGGCTACCTTCCTCGGCTACAACAGTTTGCACTTCGCAGTTGAAAGCTGTCAACAGCGCTGCCGGGTGCCAAGGAGTTTCTTAAGTAGACTCCGTTGTAAGATTGTCTTACTGACACACACACACACACACACACACACACACACACACACACACACACACACACACACACTTATATATTTATATACATGTGGATTTTTTTATTATTGATGTACAACAAATGGGTCTTCTATCTAGAAACTGCAGTACATCATAAGTGTTGCTCTGTAATTTTACCTAAAATATATTGATACAGAAATGCCGTGGCCCAGATAATTCTCTAATAGCTGTTATAAGAGTAGTTGCTAACAAAATTTAACTGCTTACTACCGTGCTAACTAAGAACTCTGTTCTTTCATTTTCCTCCTGTCATAAGTTGCAACACAACAGTAATAATCATTATTGCCTTCAGTATATACTGTTTCAAGTTTGTAATTCTACAGCCCTACAAAAATAGAATAATCGTAAACCCATACAGGTGCGGAGAGTGCACACTGTTCTAGAGACTTCTGCTGAATACAGTAACTACTGTGGTTCCTGTATTAATAACATTTACAGCTGGAACACTGCGGACTTTCAATGTATCTGGGCCTGGAGAAGATGCTGTTGTCGTTGAACCAGTAGCCTCAGTAAGGTTTGCGACCTCCGGCACTTGCACATTATTTCTATTGCACGCTATGGAGAGACCAACCAGCTCCAGTTGCACACATTGTGAAGGAAATGGGCACCAACGAGACTTTCACTGTTGAAATTCCGAGTGCGGACGTTATAGAAAGATTTGAGTAACTTGATTCTTCCTATATATGACTCAAGAAATAGTCACGACAAGAAAAGTGGGAAAATTAGAGCTCACATGGAAATATACCGACAGTCACTCTTCGCACGCGTCACTCGCGAATGGAACAAGGAATGGGTGAAAAAGTAATGATACCAGAAGTACCCTTTGTCACACGCCGTAAGGTTTCTTCTGGAATATCTACATATGTGTGGATATAACTATAGACTGTCACGTGGCTGAGTATAAATCAGTGCCCTCATAGCAATAAAACCCTGATTCATAACACATAACAGTTTTTGGAGTGACAGCATGAGAAAATTTAGATGAAACAATGATGTCCATTGATACTATGAATGAACAATTGAGTTATTACACAATAATTAAAACATTACAAGTCATAACTTATAGAGTGCAGCAATCAGTCATCCTTTTTTAGATTTTATTAAGGAAATCCAGATTTCGGCTAGTAGCTAGCCATTCCCAACGCACTATTTTCTATTGTCAATGCATGTAAGTCCCAGTTGTTCAGGCGTCAGTCACAGTTCTTTGAATACTATACTACTATCGCAGTTCTTATTATACTCCATCTACATCTACATATATACTCTGCAATCCACCATACGGTGCGTGACGGAGGGTACCTCGTACCTCAACTAGCATCTTCTCTCCCTGTTCCACTCCCAAACAGAACGAGGGATAAAAGACTACTTATATGCCTCTGTACGAGCCCTAATCTCTCTTATCGTATCTTTGTGGTCTTTCTGCGAAATGTAAGTTGGTGGCAGTAAAATTGTACTGCAGTCAGCCTCAAAAGCTGGTTCTCTAAATTTCCTCAGTAGAGATTCACGAAAAGAACGCCTCCTTTCCTCTAGAGACTCCCACCCGAGTTCCTGAAGCATTTCCGTAACACTTGCGTGATGATCAAACCTACCAAGAACAAATCTAGCAGCCCGACTCTGAATTGCTTCTATGTCCTCCCTCAATCCTACCTGATAGCGATCCCAAACGCTCGAGCAGTACTCAAGAATAGGTCGTATTAGTGTTTTATAAGCGGTCTCCTTTACAGATAAACCACGTCTTCCCAAAATTTTACCAATGAACGGAAGACGACTATACGCCTTCCCCACAACTGCCACTACATGCTTTTTCCACTTCTACTATTATATTATATTATGTTATACAATAGGGACTTACATGCATTGGCAATAGAAAATAGTGCGTTGGGAATGGCTAGATACCAGCCGAAATCTGGATTTGGATAATAAAATCTAAAAAAGGACGTCTGATTGCTGCACTCCATAATTTATGTCACATATCAGTCGCTGTGTGCACCCACTTTCAGAATGGAAGGTAACCTGATAAAAAAATGTATGAGTTAATGGAAGAACAAATCGAAGCGATAGAGAACGACCTCCTGCAATAGATGGAGCTTGGCCTTGGTGTGTGTTTATACAGAACACAATACCGTCAAATGGTCGTGTAGACTAGAAAAAGCGGCCTAGACAAGGAATACGAAATAATGCTGACAGTACATGAAGCAAGACGATTCGGATGGTCGTCAAAATATCGCACAGAAGAAAAAGTTGAATCGACAACTTCCAAGAGCACTCGAAAGAACACCATTAAAGACCAATAAAAAAGTGCGAAGTCTTCTACGGGCAGTGTCTGTTTAAATTAAATGTCTTTGGCTATTAGAACTCGTAACAATGAAACTAAAACCATAATTAAAAGTGACGTTTTTATCGCATTTGCGATAGTCTTTTTCAGGGTGATTGAACTGCTATTTTCTTTGGATTGTGTTCCCCAAATTCAGTCCTATTAATGTCTTCAGGAGGCAACCGACGCCACTTTCACGGAGGTCATTGGATATTTCACAATCAAGATGCCTGTACAAAATGGTAGGGTTACTGAGCAGTTGGTTTCCAGACAATACTTTATCATCAGGTTTTACTCAGAGCTGCATTTCCCTGCAGTAAGATGGTAAAGCACTATAGGTATTCTCCGTTGTAACGTTACAACCGAAATCGGATGATATATAGGGATGACCAGCTTCAGAAACAAGTAGTCTGTTAACCCTAAGGAAGACTGCTGTGACGACGATCAATACGTCGATTTTAATCGTGGTTTACTTTCACAACTACTCGACCTAATACTAAAAGAATTTTATTTAAACCTATAAAATCTATTGAAACTAGACATGCAGCACGTAATCTAACATTCATAAATTTTTATTGAATTTCTCTTGACCGTCCGTGTGCTGTCGTGACAAGACATGAACTGGACTCGGTATCAAGTAAAGAAGTGCCCAATTGAGATATGCGACCTCAGAGGACCACCAAGTCAACTTATCATCATGGCTTAAGTCGTATGTGTTAACGTCTATGATTTATTTTATATATTTTCTAAGCACTAACCTTACTTGTATTCATTCATGCTCTTACCTTAATAACTCCTTTCATTGCTAAATTGTTTATGATTGTTATCTTGTACGTTCTTCAATGATATGACCTTAACTTTCCATACACTTTTCCTGGTAAAAATATAATATTTTGGATTTTGCATTGAGAAATGAACTGTACGTTGTTTTTATGTAGCGATTTCTATTGTTATTATATATCTAATGCGTGCATGCTTCTGTGCCTACTGCGTGTCACTGAAATACCAAAAGCAGTGTATATTTTGAGACCATTACTGAGACACGTCATTATGTGACAAGCTGAACGTGAGTTTCCTCTAGTACTGATGCATCTCTCGTCTCACGTTTTACACTACCGATTTGAATTCTGTCTTTCCTGATCGCTTTAATTTCTGATGATAAGGATGCTTAACAGCTGAAACCGGTCAACTTTTTCTCTAATTCTTACATTAAAGACAATTTCAGTGAAGATATTTGAAATAAAACTTCTACTGAACCATCTGGACGTTTATCCTATAGCTTGACCATGTCCAAATTTTTATGACACAGTCGCACGACTTCCTCATAGCGTCTATGAGGGATTTAACTTTAGTGATGCTCACGGTGTTACAACTTAATAGTGCTTTAGACATGCTCTAATAAGCACTCTGGCGCTTTGTTGGATATAGTCAACAAATTTCGTTGTTATCAAAAACACCGAAATACCGGTACGGAATCCGAATCTTCCGAAGTTTGTAGTCCTACACGTTTGCCGATTAAAAACTTACGATATGGTGTCATTGACGCTAGTAATAGAAGCAGCAGCTGAAGAGGTCTCTATGACACCCCGGATACGAAAGGTGCCAAGCGATTTACCCACTCACTTTAAGCTATTCCAATTCAAAGTAAACATTTTGCTTGCAACAACAATGAACAAGGATAATGGTCATTGGAGAAGAGGAGACTGTCAGACACGGGTAGTAGGAAATTAACAGCGAGGTGGAAGGAGAAGACGGGCAGATAGAGGGGAGGAGAAGATGGAGAAAGAGAGAGAGAGAGAGAGAGAGAGAGAGAGAGAGAGAGAGAGAGAGAGAGAGAGCGGGTGGGAGGAGGAGATGGACAGAAAAAGGGGGGAGAAGGAATTGAGGCGTACCCTCTAAGACAAAAACAGCGACCCACAACGAGTTAATTATCCACATGGGATGGAAATCGGTATAAGTGACGCACATGTACAGACAAAAAAATGATTATAATTACAGAAAAATTTGAGGATTATTTGATAGAAAGATGGTCACAAGTTCAGCAAGTCCATAACGCGTTGGACCTCCTCTGGCCCTCATGCAAGCAGTTATTAGGTTCGGCACTGATTGACAGAGTTCGTGCCAAATTCTGTCCTTTTGGCTATAAAATCTCAAGCTTTTCATAATGCTGAAAATGTTCTCAATTAGCGAGTAATCCGGCGTTCCTGGTTCCCAAGATAGGGTTTAGCAAACGTGAAGACAAGCAGTTGAAACCCTCGTCGTGTGCGGGTGGGCATTACCTTGCTGAAATATAAACCCATAACGGCTTGTCACGGGGTCAACAAAACGAGGCGCCGAACATTGTCGATATAACCGCTGTGCAGTAAGTGCATCGCGGGTAACGACCAAAGAGGTCCCGATTGTCGAGCCGTATGGTGGGGGACGCTCAGGTTGGTATCCCACCGCTCTCCGGGGAGTCTGCAGAGACGGCTCCACTGGTCATCGGGACTCTGTACGAAGCGGGACTCATCAATGAAGACAGTTCTACTTCACTCAATGAGATTCCAGGCCGAATGTGCCCGACACCTGCGGGGTGGTTGGTCAATGGCAGTCAGCGGAAGGGGCGCCCCCTTTCTCTGTGAGCTGCCTATTAATTGTCCTTGTGATCACTGAAGCACCACTTGGACCTCGAATTGATGATAATGATGAATGCGGGGCTCTGAGTGCCTCTCTGATGATTGGTCTGTTGTCACATCCTGTCGTCTCAGTAGGTCTTCCACTTCCTTCTTGTCGATGAATTCCACCTTGGGTCACCCATTCTGCTAACATCGTCGAATAGGGGCACCCCTCCAATTCAAATGTCGAGCCATTCGTCCATTAATCCAAACCTGAGCCTTTAAGCCCAACTACACGTCCTCTCTCAAATATCTTGTATATTATTGATGCGGCTATGTGCGAGGCACAGTAACTGTCCAACAGAGCACACATAATGAAATTTTCGAAGACTCTATAAGCTAATATCAGGATATGCCCTGTTTGCTAACCATGCCAGATGTGCGGTGAAATGGCGGTGCAGCGTCACGGATTCATCCCATCGGCAGCCAAAGTTTACAATTTTGAATTTTCCGTCGATATCTCAATGAATATCAGTTTTGACCAACTTGCCTAACTCCTTCGCGGTACATCTTCTCTTTCTCTTTCTCTCTCCCTCTCTCTCTGTTACCACAAGAATTTATTTATACTTAAAATTCCAGCACATATTTAGCAATATGCTGGGTTTGCTAGTAAATTTTATACACAAATCTGCTTCGCGAATCAGTCTATATGTTAGTGTTCCGTACATAGTTCCGCGTAGTCAGCCCGTACACAACTTTCCCACTAGAGCGCGCCCCGCTAAGCACAACAGCGCAGGCGCAGCGCTCGTGTGTCTCCGTACTACGAGATGGCGCTGCCATAGAGATGGACCAAATTCTGCTTCCGCCGATCAGCGTATTAATATGTAAAGCAGCCAATGAGATTGCTGCTAACGTAGAACCTTTTCTCCTCGCGGACCACACTCGCGCAGTGATACATGAATGCGCGAGGTATTATAACGAGTGTACAGACCTCCGATTAGTCAGTCTGCAACAGTCTGTACGAGTTGTACATTTGTCTGTACCAGTCTATAGTCAAGTTTCAGTCTGCGCCCAATAAGATTACCGTATTCCTGTACACTGCCACGAAGATAAATGTATAGACACTTTTGTCAGGTATCAGAGATATATGTGAGAATAAGATTAACGTACCAATACCAAAGGAACTTCAGATTGTCAATTGTAAATAGCATCCAGAACCAAGTTAAGTTATTTTTATGCTTGTTATTATTTTAACAAATGTGTGTGAAAATTAATCAAGTTCTGTTTAAAGTTGATCACCGTCAATCTGCTACTCTAAGCGTGCAAGTGGCATTTCTATCGTCTGACCTAACGGCAGAAGATAAACACGCCACAATAAGACCACGAGACATATTGCTGACAGTCGCCTACTTCGTTAGAGCGACAAGTCAAATAATCTGATGGTGTGTGCACTGAAGGTCTTACAGTAGGCTCACCACAGTTAGTTAAAGACGTATTAACGCTACAGTAATCCGTGAGATTAGCCTCCACGTACACTGCAAGGTACAGAGCTTTTGTTTAACTAAAAGCTGTATCAATCATGCAGTAATCCGTGGGATTAGCCTCCACGTACATTGCAAAATACAGATTCAAATGGCTCTGAGCACTATGCGACTTAACTTCTGAGGTCATCAGTCGCCTAGAACTTAGAACTAATTAAACCTAACTAACCTAAGGACATCACACACATCCATGTCCGAGGCAGGATTCGAACCTGCGACCGTAGCGTTCGCTCGGTTCCAGACTGCAGCGCCCAGAACCGCACGGCCACTTCGGTCGGCGCAAAATACAGAGTTTTTGTTTAAATGTTAGATTGGTGAGCAAGGACGGGCAAAGGACAATATGAATCATACATGCGTAGGGGTACGGGCCGTTCACGTTTGATTAAGATTTCAAGTGTTATCAGTGGCGGCAAGCTGTTAAGGCGCGGCAAGCGGCTCGGCCGGCAGCGCTCGCAGACAGCGCCGCGGCTGCGACAGTAATCACGGCCGAGTGGCCGACATGCATATTGCATTACGCAGCGCTGCCCCAGCACGCGGGCACAGTGGTCCGCCGCCACCTCGCCGCAGCTGGCAGCCGGGCGGGCGGGCTCCGGCAGACCACTCGGTCTTCCGGTGGTCCTCCAGACCGGGCAGCGCCCGCTCCAGTTGGTCCTAATTACGGTCCCGATTGGGCCTAATTGGACTGGGATGCCCACAGAGGCGCCGGCGCTGACGTCACTACCGTAGCTGCGACTGTGCCAGCAGCCGCGGTCGGAGGCTGCGACCGTCAACACCCAAGAGTTCAAAGTGGCACGTTATGATTACAAAGCCTGCTCTGCGAATGGTTCGTGGAGTAGATATCTGCACTCCACAAGCCACCTTACGATGACTAGCACTGGGTACTTCTTATAATTTTGCTGTCACACACCCGAAATCTGCGATTGAAGACCGGGTATGGGTAGTCCTCCGTCACATTAATGAACTTTTCGCGGTGTGTACCAAGTTACTACTCCGCTGGCCGTTAAAATTGCTACACCACGAAGATGACGTGCTACAGACGCGAAATTTGGCAGGAAGAAGATGCAGTGATATGCTAATGATTAGCTTTTCAGAGCATTCACACAAGGTTAGCGCCGGTGGCGACACCTGCAACGTGCTGACATGACGAAAGTTTCCAACCGATATCTGATACACAAACAGCAGTTGACCGGCGTTGCCTGGTGAAACGTTATTGTGATGCCTCGTGTGAGTAGCAGAAATGCGTACCATCACGTTTCCGACTTTGATAAAGGTCGGATTGTAGCCTATCGCTATTGCGGTTTATCGTATCGCGACATTGCTGCTCGCGTTGGTAGAGATCCAATGACTGTTAGCACAATATGGAATCGGTGTGTTCGGGTGGGTAATACGGAACGCCGCGCTTAATCCCAACGGCCTCGTATCACTAGCAGTCGAGATGACAGGCATCTTATCCGCATGGCTGTAATGGATCGTGCAACCACGTTTCGATCCCAGAGTCAACAGATAGGGACGTTTGCAAGACAACAACCATCTGCTGGAACAGTTCAACGTAGTTTGCAGCAGCATGTGTAAAAATGTGTGTGAAATCTTATGAGACTTAACTGCTAAGGTCATCAGTCCCTAAGGTTACACACTACTTAACCTAAACTAACCTAAGGACAAATACACACACCCATGCCAGAGGGAGGTCTCGAACCTCCGCCGGGACCAACCGCACAGTCCAGCGCCTTTGACCGCTCGGCTAATACCACGCGGCGCAGCTGTATGGACTGTCAGCTCGGAGACCATGTCTGCGTTAAACCTAGAGGCTGCATCACACACAGGAGCGCCTGCGATGGTGTATTCAACGACGAAACTGGGTGCACAAATGGCAAAACGTCATTTTTTTGGATGAATCCAGGCTCTGTTTACAGCATCATGATGGTCGCATCCGTGTTTGGCGGCATCGCGGTGAACACACATTGCAAGCGTGCATTCGTCATCGCCATACTGGCCTTTCGCCTGGCATGATGGTATGGGGTGCCATTGGTTACACCTCTCGGCACCTCTTGTTCGCATTGAGGGCACTTTGAACAGTGGACGTTATATTTGAGATGTGGTGCGACCCGTGGCTCTACCCTTCATTCGATACCTGCAAAACCCTACAGTTCAGTTGGATAATGCACGACCGCACGTTGCAGGTCCTCTACGGGTCTTTCTGTATACACAAAATGTTCAACTGCGGCCATGGCCAGCACATTCTCCAGATCTCTCATCAATTTAAAACGTCTGGTCAATGGTACCTCGTCACAATACGCCAGTCGCTGCTCTTGATGAACTGTGGTATCGTGTTGAAGCTGCATGGGCAGCTGTACCTGTACACGTCATCCAAGCTCTGTTTGACCCAATGCCCAGGCGTATCAAGGCCGTTATTACGGCGAGAGGTGGTTGTCCAGTGTATTGATATCTCAGGATCTATGCAACCAAATTGCGTGAAAATGTGATCACATGTCAGTTCTAGTATAATATATTTGTCCAATGAATACCCGTTTATCATCTGCATTTCTTCTTGGTGTAGTAATTTTAATGGCCAGTAGAGTATAATTAAAATTCAGCTACTCACAGAGGCCCAGTGAGGTCTGTAACTACCGTATGACGGCGAAACATGACAGATATTCTTATGTTACTGGAGAACGGAAAAATAAAGGTTCCAGTTTTGGCCTACAGGTGCAAATCTGGCGGTGTACAGCATCTCGTCGACGTCTGCGATGCTCTTGTTGAACAAACTGTGTAAGCGGCGTTTAATAGTAACAACAACATTATGTCTTTCTCACTCGTTTGAGCTTGTCCGCGCCCCTGCTCTGGTCTACATACACGTCTTTCTTGCATTCTCAGCGCTAGACTCGCACCTGGTGGCAAATATTGGAACTACTTTTTTCCACGGTAAATCGGTTCCGTATTAACGAATTAGAATATCAGTCCAGGTTCGCTGACATGCGATAATTACAGACCACACTGGACCTCTTTGTGTAGCCGCACTCCAGTTATAATCATCCAGTATGTAGGATGTTAGATGACTATCAGCTTGGTTTTAGGCAGAGGCACCAGACAGGCACATCTGACGTTGCGCTTGATAACAGAAGAAAGACATAAGAAAAATCAAGCCACAATCACAGGATTCGTCGAGTTAGAAAAGCGTTCGACAATGGAAAATGGTAGTCAAACATAAAATATTCTATAAATCTTTTAAAAAAATTTCAAAAGTTATTTCAACTGCTGTCACAGATAGCGTGGTACCTTCAGCTAACTAGTCTTTTCTCTAATTAGTTATCTGATACTGTTATCTGTTTGCCGGAACATATATACTTGTCCTTACGTTCGTTTTTGGCTGTACATTGCTCATTTTACCTGTAGATTTAGAATGACAATATTATGGGCGATGCAATAGTGTTGTACACTCCTTCACCATCTAAACTATTACAAGTGCAATGTTAGTCGTCGGCAATTGTTTTAAACGTCAGCCAGTAGCCGTTTTACATAACATTGTTAATTAAGGCAATTTTTATTTTTGTTTGTCTGTTCTCAGATCTGAAGGTGGTAGTTAGCCTACCAAAATCGATCATAACTTTCTACAAAAATTTTAATGTTAAATGCGATTGAGACATTATAGTGAAAAATTTTGAAAGTTTCAAAGGGTTTTATAGAAACTTGATCACCACGAAACGGAAGATGTGAACGAATTCTGCCACCGTGAAGTAAAATAGCAATTGACAGACGAAGTAGGAATGATATAAAAAGCCGAATAGTACACATAAAGAGGGCGTTCCTAACTGAAATAATTCTAGTGAAATGAGGTATCCACTTCAATATTAAGTAAAAACTTTTGACAATGCACATTTAGGGCACAAAATTGTATAGAAGTGTACCATGGAGCTTGGGAACGTGGTTGAGATGCGGTGCCATACAAGAAGTTTCAAAATTAGGTCAATTGATGAGGTAAATAATAAAAACACTCTCCGCAGTGTTGGCGAGGTGGTACCATGTGGAAAACTGACAAGAAAAAGGACGCTATGATAGGACATGTACTGAGAGATCAAGGAATGATGTCGATTGTACAGCACACTGGGAGACAGAGAGTAAAATATATCCAATAAATAATTGACAGCGTTTGGTTTAAGTGCTATTCTACGATGAAGGGTGGCCGGCCGCATCAAACCAGTTAGAAGTCTAGTGACCCAAAGAGAAGACCCAAAAAAGTAGTAGGAGGGGACAATACATTGGACGACTTGTCTAAGGACGTCCACTACCGTAATATTTTCAACAAACCACGCCGAGACGTACAACGCATTTCCAGTAGCATCTGTCATTAGAGTTCAATGATCATTGTTGCCGTTATGCTTTCGCGCTTGTTAAATGAACCCATGAAGACTCGTGTTGCTCTTCTCTGGAGCTTCCGTTTCTTCTATCAGACCAACCTGATATAGGTCCCAGACCCAGCAGCAAAGGCAAAACAGCGAGTTTTGCAAGACTTGACAGTTTCGAACATTATTCCAATTTTAAATTTTCTCCTCACTTACTGTCTCATGTTTTTAAAAACCATGAGATATTTTCCACTTATAATTCGGCGATCAAGTCTAATGAAGTGCTAAAGGATTTTTCCGCCTATTTGTGCTTTATTCGTACCCTTCAGAAATGAGGCTACACGCCAATTACAGTTACTGATTTTCACGCAACCGGCGAATTTACTTCCAGAATACATTCGACAGTTACTCATGAATTCCTTCATAAGTGTTTCAGTATCCATCCGTAAGTCGTTGCAACTTTCCCTGTGTGTAGGGCACGTACTTTTTGATCCAGCTTGTAAGATTTTTCGAGATAAGTAGATGGAGAAAACTACTACCTCAAACAGACTGTGACGACAAAATGAGCCTTGCATTTGAAACGAACTCTGCCTTCTTATTCGGTGCAGTCGAGAGATGACAGGGACTTAAGCTTTATGTGTCTGTGGAGGAGTGTCGAAGAAGAAATTATAAGATTGATTATGTATCTAGCATCTCGCGATATGACTCATAAGGAATGATGTAAATGTCATTGAATTTAATATAATTTCACTTCGGGTTTCTCATTAGAAGAAAATATCAACACCTATTTCAGTTTTGGGGTTAATTTTCGTTAGTATGACATAAACGACGTACTTCCTAAGTCGCAATGCCTAAAACCCTCGGTCCCACGAATCGTTGGTAAACATTGTCTCCATATTCCGAGAAAAATTGTTTCTTGGGCAAAATAAACTTTTACGACAAGACTGTCAAATGTTTATTTTTTACAGGTAGAATGTAGTGTCAAATACCAACATGGGGGTTCAGTGCAGTAACAACAAGGAAATGACTTTTATTGAACGGGGCAGAAATTCAGACGAAGCAGAGCTGCCTTCTATTTATTCATAAATAAAACGCGGAAGCAAACCGCATTGTTTCATATGGAAGCAGTTGTGAGAACCCTCCATAAATCACATACGTCACATCAAAAATGAATGTAGGAGGAGCTGATCGAACCTATGACCCAAAGGTCAGACGACAGACGCTACACTAGAGTGGACGACAGTGCATGGCACCATTACATTTGGTGTTGTACATTTGATGTGGTAGAACCATCCACTGTGCCTCATTCATTTCCTGGATTTGGAATGTCAGAGTGACGTGGAAAAATGAATATACGTTTCGTCTAATCGAAATCAAATTTTTTTTATTCCACGACTTTTTCGCCTCAAATTACTTTTGACTTTGTAATATTTGTAATCTCTTTCAAGTACACGAATACGATCAGAAGCTCATAAAATAAACACTATTGCATTTTCGCAACAGATCAGAGAGATTTGGACATAAAATTTAGTTTGTAAGTGGAACTACGTTATCGTTTCGCGTCAGAATACTAGATCTGCATGAAACAAATTTGTTGCTATTAGTTTGTAGATGTGACAATAGATTAAGAAGAATGTGAGAATCCTTTTTACTATTGTTTCGGCCGTTTGAATTGCTTGACGCTCTGTCAAGGGTGGCGTAGACATAAATCATCGCTTGCGCCGGCGCTAGTTGCCTTGGAGGGTGGCGTGAAGTTCCGGGCATCACCCATTTCAAACGACCGCAGTACCAACACACACACACACACACACACACACACACACACACAAAATGACGCAAGATAATACCGTAGTTCTAGGAAAAGATGATGATTTATTTATTTATCTCTGTAACTTGTGGCAACGGCCTTGCCGCAGTGGGTACACCGGTTCCCGTGAGATGAACGATGTTAAGCGCTGTCGGGCGTGGTCGGCACTTGGATGGGTGACCATCCAGGCCGCCATGTGCTGTTGCCACTTCTCGGGGTGCACTCAGTCTCGTGATGCCAATTGAGGAGCTACTCGACTGAACAGTAGCGGCTTCGGTCAAGAATACCATCATAGCGGCCGGGAGAGCGCTGTGCTGACCCCACGCCCCTCCTATCCGCATCCTCCTTGGGGATGACACAGCGGTCGGATGGTCCCGGTATGCCACTGGTGAGCGTAAGACGGAGTGCTTACCGAGTGCTGTACTTATAAAGTTGAGAATTTTTCGTTAATCGTCTCTACCCATATAGCTAAAAAGAGGTTACAAACGTCTTCCACACTCAGGAAGGTGTCCTCCTGCTTCTGTGCCCTGAAAAAGTTTTGCTACATGTTTCCACAGGATGTGAAACATAAACTTATCCAATTACTCTTTTCATTGAAACTCCAATGTTTCAAATGCCAAGAGTGGAAATAACACCAGACGATTAGACGTAATCTCGAAAGCTAGTGTGCGTTACATCTGCAACATGCATCCATTTGTGCTTCATGCGCCCAGTTAGGCTAGTTGCTCCAGAAAAACTTTCGTGAATACCACACACTATGCTTACTTCATCGATTCCCTGGTGCATAAGCACTACAGTTTCCTTCATCAGAGATAACTCGTCATCTTCTCACAATCGAAACACAAGGCATCACTTATCTATTACCTTACCTGTGCTCCTACGTCTGTGAAACAATTAAATGGTCTATTGCTATAAAGAAGAAGCTGGAACACTTTTTTCCGTTTCCCCAAATTTTAATTTACGAGGGCTATTCGGAAAATAAAGGTCCAATCGGTCGCGAAATGGAAACGACATTTAAAATCTGGTGAAGCTTTGCACAGATGTGTCGAGCGCTGTTGCTAGTATACCCGTTGGCCGCGTCACGTCGGTCTTTTCGGTCCTGGGCACACAGTGAGCACATGAAGATGGCCAGAACAACAGTGTCTCCCACCAAGTATGGGTGCCCGCTGCAAGGTTTCACCTGATTTCATACAACCCCACATAACGTACCTGTCATACATTTCCTTCTTCATGACAGTTCTCAGCCGCACATTGCCGGGTCAATGTGGACGCCCCCGCAACGTTTACGATGGAAGTGTTTCATCACCTGCAATACCGCCCGGATTTGGCTCCCTCTGATGTTCATCTCTGCTCACATGAACCGCTGGTGAAGTCACTCTTATACTGTCATAGGCCGTGATTTGAAATAATTCCGTTAATATTTTTGATTAAGGGGGGTTGGACATCAAACGGGCCGACTTGGAGCAGGAGAGGCACAACTGAATATTTTAGTTTTCACTGCCTATACTTTTACCAATAAATTCATAATACTTCGTCAGCGTGACCAGGAAGGATTCAAAATTCACACTCTTAGCAGTGGAAGTTCGAAAACATAGGAAATAATTTTTTTTTACATGTGAAATTTCTTCATTTTTTCACTTACTAATCGCAGCATTTGTTGCCGTAGGTACACCTTTCTTCTTAAGTAAGAATCTCTCTTAAGTAAGAGAGATTCTTCGATGAATTTTGCACAGCATACAAACTATACTTAAAGGTGTATTAAACTCTAGAATTTTCCAAATTCATTGAAAACTGTGGTAAAAATTGAGGTAATTAACTATATAATTTGTGTTTTTTCTAAACATGAAGTTTAAAATATAACAGTTCATTTGTTTTTTTTCATAAATTCAATAAATTCTAGAGTTTCATACACCTGTTAGTATGGTATCTATGCTGTGCAAAATTCATTGAAGAATCTCTCTAACTAATGAAGAAAAGTGTACCTATAAAAACAAATGCAGCCATTAGTAAGTGAAAAAATGATGAAATTTCGCACGTAAATAAATATATTTTGTTATGTTTTCGAACTTCCACTACAATGGGTGAGAATCCTGAATCCATCCTGGTGATGCTGAAAAAGTTTTATGAATTTATTTGTAAAAGTATAGACACTGGAAATTAAAAGCTCCTGTGATGCCTCACCTGCTCCAAGTCGGTCCGTTTGACGTCCTACCCTCCTTAATTGTGAATTATTTAAGAATAATCGTTTCTAAAGAAAAAGTAGTGTACTAAGAACTTCAAGTCGTAAGAAGTTATAATTCCGTCAATTTTTATTTTGTATAAGTCCGTAACAGTGTTGTCAGAAGTGTCTCGCTCTCATTTCGTCATTTTGTCTCAGATCATATTTGTCATTTTGTATTGTGTTAACTCGTGTGAAAATAGCAGTGTGAAAGTATTCGAACTTTAGTTTCAGGAATACCTTCTGAGAGTAATTAATTTGTGAGACGAAAAAGTTTTGTTATTATGAAGAACTGATAATTATTTTTTTTTTAGGCCGGCCGCGGTGGTCTCGCGGTTCTAGGCGCGCAGTCCGGAACCGCGCGACTGCTACGGTCGCAGGTTCGAATCCTGCCTCGGGCATGGATGTGTTGTGATGTCCTTAGGTTAGTTAGGTTTAAGTAGTTCAAAGTTCTAGGGGACTGATGACCATAGCTGTTAAGTCCCATAGTGCTCAGAGTCATTTGAACCATAATTTTGTTAGTGAAATCTTGGAAGTGAAGTGGGGAGTTTCAATAGACAGTAAGTAATTCAAAGATAAAACTATGAGAACTTTAATTATTTTCAATCGCTACTTTACGCAGCGTAGCGCAGCTATCCTTACTTTTCATCAAATCGAATGAAAGTTAAGATAGGCACAGGATCTTTGACTGACAGCATTAATGAACATTGACTTTATAAAAACTCGCAAAAATAACTTTTGATGTGGATTTAACTTACTTTCAAGAGCGTGAAATTAATTTGGACAGAATTTGTATAAAGACTATCGTCTTTATTAATTCATTGATTAATCCATCAAAGTTGAAGAGAGAAACATACTACGGAATAATCTGTTCGAATACGAACCCTGTTTTACGACGAATTTTGAAGACGGTAAATTGCGGCGTCTTCTGGCAAAGAAAATTAACAGCTACCACATAATGAGATCAGAAAGAAACCAGTATTAATGATGCGTAACCACTACAAAATAGTAATGAAATATGAAGATTGCGAGAGCCGCCACACCGGATTATGAAGACAACATTTTGACACAGACGACGAACTACAGACCGGCGGAGAGGAATGGAGGAAAGCACAGGCGGCTGGGTATAGGAAAATTGGTGAAAAGCTACGACAGGTGTCTAAGCAGGAGTGGCGACTATGTGGAGAAGTAGCGGGAAGGTGTAACCAACTGTTCCAAATAAAACGTTTTTGATTTTCACCATCGGTTCCATTTCGCGGCTGGCGATCTTACTTTTCTAATAACCGTCGTATATGCCCAGTTTCAATGGCTCTGAGCACTATGGGACTTAACTTCTAAGGTCATTAGTCCCCTAAACCTAACTAACCTAAGGACATCACATACATCCATGCCCGAGGCAGGATTCGAACCTGCGACCGTAGCGGTCTGACGCACAGTAATTACTAAATGTTTCAGAGTGTTGTATATTACACGTAGCTTAACATAATGAGTGTAATGATAAATATGTAGAATGCCTGATTAGAAGTAAGAGAGGGACAGATGGCCATAATCTGGCCGGGTTGGATAAATAAATAAGTACATTTGTTTAAAAAGTGAAAAATTATACGAATAGACTTTAAAAAGTAAGTTAGACGTCGTCGGATACTAACAATAAAACCACTGTGCAACAAGAGTGGCGCATTATCACAGAGAATATGTTCTGAGTTTGATGACGAAACAGTTCTGCTGTGGTACAGATAACATGCATCACAGTGTGCGAGAGCGGCCGAAGTGGCCGTACGGTTCTAGGCGCTACATTCTGGAACCGAGCGACCGCTACGGTCGCAGGTTTGAATCCCGCCTCGGGCATGGATGTATTTGTTGTCCTTAGGTTAGTTACGTTTAATTAGTTCCAACTTCTAGGCGACTGATGACCTCAGAAGTTAAGTCGCATAGTGCTCAGAGACATTTGAATCATTTTCACCCAGTATGCGAGAGCATGGCACGCCAATTGGAAGGACATTCCAGAGTTGATGTAGGGGGGTCGGTAAGATCCTTGTGGGATAAACGTCGAAATTCCATGCAGACTCAGAATCTAGTGCTTTATGGACCAAATGCAATGACGCGTCCACTTGTCTCGAAATGGTGCTAAGAATGTGACCATGGTCGCACTGACGTGGATGATGCTGACAGAGAAGGAACGTCGTCGACGTCGACCACACATGACAGTATCCATGAAGTCGAGGAATCAATTCACCAATATTGCGGATTTCCTATGGCGTGTACACACCTGACCTTGAGTGGCTCCGTGACCAGGGGGCGGGTTTCTGCTGTCGAGGAACTGAACGATTGGCAGAACGTTCCGACCATGGATACAGAGACTTGGTGACGGCGTTGAAAAATACTGGCTTATGTCTGTTTCGTTTTAAAGCGTAGTGCGGCATCCAATAAAATTTACTTGGCTTAATACAGTAATGTGTAACTTAGTTCTTAACGTAAACTGAGCCCCTTACACTGTACCACATGAACCAATGGTTACTTCCGCAATGGAATATGATTTGATCCTGTACGTTGGCAGCAACTGGACGCATGAGCTGCAGGAAGTCTTCGAACTACCGAGGATTGAGGACCATAGAAAACGTGCACGTAATGTACATGCGTTCGTGAGCGGGCTCACTTTCCACTGACTTGGTTCTTACTCAGAAGACTATCAGATAATAGAAGAAAAGTTTTTTCTCCGAATAACTGCGTACTAGTTGAGAGGGAGTTGCGAGTAGGTGAAGACAGCCGACAGAAGGGCGGAAGCTAGGAGCGCCTTTTTACTTCCGCTGTGTGCCGCTCGCTCGTGGGCGCGTGCCAGGTGCGTGAGGGGCCTGGCCCCGGCTCGTGCTGGGCGATGACGCCAGCGTTTTGCGGACAAAAGACGCGCCGCTCGAGGAGTGGGCGGCGTGGGCGCAGGAAGCCGCTCCCGGCCCGTCCCGACCCGGCTCAGCCCCAGAATTAGGCCGCCAGCCGCACGGCGCCTCTCGACCGCCGCCCCCACCGCCCCCGCCCCCAACACCCGCGCAGCCTTTTGTGTGGGCGCCTGCCGCTCGAACCGCCGCCAACTTGGCCACGACTGCCTACCAGCCCCCTCACTCGCTCTCCCGCTGGTGACTCTCCAAACGCGGGGGGGAATCACGCATAGCGACCTTCCAGTACTACTGATACGATTATCAATAATCATTTCGACACATATGGCACCAGTATCGTAACGAAATAAATGCCAGAGTAACGGAATCGGAAATATTGAAAGATGCAAGAAGAAAATAATAACCATTCACTATATGTCGTGTGAGACTTCTCCCGCAACGTACGTGGCACATTGCTAATAACTTTATGATTTCTTAAGATGATGTGAATATCGATTGTAAATAAATAATTATTTATCAGCAATTTCTGGCGATTCAAATACGACGTTTTTCAAATACTTGTGATCAATGTGACACCACTTGTACAAAATGACAAAATGTGCTATCGAAAAAGCAACAGTTGTCTGTCTAGAAGAAAAGGAGGAAAGCAAATGAAACATCTCAAATTGAGAGCGTATGCGATGTTATTTCAATTATAATAATATCGAGTCAAATGTACAAGTACGTCGGCGGTAAGACGTTGCGACCCCTACGACCCGCGTGCAAGCACTGATTCGATGGGAAGTGTATCATCAACAAGGGCATAGTATCTTCTACTGAGACAAACTTGCTCACGACTTTTGTAGCTGGTCTTCCATACCCTTGACAATGGCACTAAGATAGAGATAACGTCCGAAATGGACCGCTATATCCACTATTGCGCACAAGTACAGGAATCTTGTTGGCGGTAGGAGTACTGCAAATCATGCTGAAAGATCATGGAGACAGGTAGCATATGTGTACGAGCATTGTTGTGTTAAAAATGGCACCATGATGGCGTCAAAATGGTTCAAAAGGCTCTGAGCACTATGGGACTTCATCAGCCCCCTAGAACTTAGAACTACTCAAACCTAACCAACCTAAGGACATCACACACATCCATGCCCGAGGAAGGATTCGCCCCTGCGACCGTAGCGGTCGCGCGGTTCCAGCCTGAAGCGCCTAGAACCGCACGGCCACACCGGCCGGCTCATCAGCTGTCCATGCTCTCCAGCCATGGCACCACTCCAAACGTAGTCGTCTGTGATTCGATCTTAACGGTATTCCGCCCTTTTCACATTAATTCCATTATTTAGCTGTTACTAGTTTCCAGTCGTTACTGTGGGATGAGACAGAATGTTGCAGGACGACTAGTAAATGTTCTGCAAATCTGAAGGCGTTAACACGTGCTTGGTGCGCAGTACGGTGTTACTTCCTCGTGATTGTCAGACGTTGACTGGGACCTTGAGGGTAAGTATGCCTGCCCTCACGTTGCCATGCAGTCCATCATCAGAACAGTGATCCCTCACAAATATAAATATTGAAATGGATACCCATAATGAGGCCCATTTCAAATTCCGTCAGATTTTGATAATGCTGTCTCACACAAATACGAGAGATGTCCTCCACAGTGAACACTCAACATCTGACGCTCTTCATACCTCTCGAAACTAACAGCACGACAATGTCTAATGCACTCTGGTGGCTGTCCTGTAAGAGAGAATGGCAACTGCTAATCATTTACATGAATACCAATGGTGTGTACGTGTATGGAGTTTCATAAATACCCGAGCGTGTCAGGTAACGTATTACACGTTCGAACAAGAGGTCAGTTAGTGTACAAATTTTCTTGGTCTTAATTCCGAGTTAATTGACATGAAATCTTGAAGCTTTTGTCAGCTGCAACCGCCAACAGTCGGACTTCCACTATGCGGGTGGGCTTTGGGCACTGAACGACAACACAGGGACCGTTTGGTGGCTATGGGTCAGCGCGAATTGCATTTTGTGATATGAGATCGGCACGCCACTCTTGCCGGCACTGTCGCATCCATGGCGGTCTGGCGCTATAGAGCGATGCTCAACTCACTTTTCAGCACCTGGCTTAACTCTGTCCCCCACGAGACATCCTGGATACTGCTGCACCGCATATAGACTGTAGGTCAATTAAAAGAGGGCACGGTCGAGTGAATACGATTGGACGTGCGTGTAGGCACATAACCTCACTCTATGACCTACAGTTACTTCCAGTAGGGTGAACGAACTTCCCATAGAGCCAGCCGAACCTTTGAGCACATTTACACAATCATCAAGCCTCTCAGAGATGTTTGCAGATGTAATTATGGTCGCGGTCCTAGTTGACCACCCATGTCATCTAATCTGCCAGTGTGCGATTACTTTATATGGGGAGCCCTCGAGTCTAAGGTGTATCGCAACAACCTTCACTGTCTTCAAGAACTGAGGCGGAACATTATGGATGATATTGCAGCAATTGCAGGAGTCGAGCGTCGAGCCGCCTTCAGCTACTTGCTGACCAGGGCCCAAAAGTTCCATGTGATGAATGGTGGTCACTTTCGCCATCTGCGAAAATCAGGTTAGCACTGTACTTCCTTTCCTCTTTTGTGTTTCTTTGTATCCTGGACATCTGTGCTCCGTGCCATTTTCATTCGCCACACCCTATAGAAGACGGACCCCTTACCTACCCAGCCATTAAAAAATTTTAACACCCTAGGACGATGGCAGTGACAGCTGTTAAAACTAGCTATTTTGCGCCGCCTATCTTGGTTTTAAATACGAAAGAATTTTTTAATCACACTGTTAGTTTGATGAAGTGAATCAATTCTGTCGCCTCGCAAGCAAGATAGTGTTTCTGAATGATAGAAATATCCGACTAGCTACAGGAAAGTCTACTAGTATCACGAGTTTTAATTTGAAGAAATTATTTCTCGAGGCAACGAATTTTAAGGAACTGGATCGTGATATGTGAGAAAACCGGACATGACGGTAGTTATAGCGTTTGGCATGCGGTGTTACAAACCGATCCGGAAAATTACTTGGGTGAGAAATGGTAATGTTCTCCAAGGAATCAGTGAAAAAGAATATTTGTAAATAACACTGACTGGAAGGAGGTACAAGATGACAGGACATGAGTTAAGTTATCAGAGAGTAACTTTCACAGTACTAGAAGGAGCCGTAGCGGCAAAAATATAGGGGAGCAGACAGACATTGCAATTTATTCATTTGAAATTTGGCATGTTGGACTTATGTGCTACTCTGAGATAGGACGTTTGCACAGGACAGGTACTCGCAGCGGATCGTAACAAACCAGTCACAAGAAATCTCTTAAATTAAAATTATTAGCAAGTGACCATATCCTCATCTGACCGCTTCACAGTTCAACGCAGATCCTTGCAATTGCTCCAAAGGTTAGAGAAGTGCTCCGTGCCACTTGAGTAGGGCTCTAACTGCTAAAAGTAAGTGCAGTGCACAGAAAACTCAAGTGCATTTAAAAAATTACGAGGAACGTTCCAGAAGTAAGGTACTATATTCTCTGTTGGAAAAGGTTTATTCACAAAATCAAAGAGGTACATTAAGTAACCAGGCTTCGGTAAATATTACTTACCCACATATAACAGTTGTCTACGCATTTGTTCCATCAGTGAACAAATCACTCGAAGCTGATGAAAAATCATGATCAAAGTATGAGAGTCCATCTGAAATTCGCCGTTGTTTTTGTGCTACTTTAACGATTCTAAGCCATATCCAGACTGAAACTTCCTGGCAGATTAAAACTGTGTGCTGCACCGAGACTCGAACTTGGGACCTTTGCTTTCCCGGGCAAGTGCTCTACCATCTTAGCTACCCAAGCACGACTCACGCCCCGTCCTCACAGCTTTAGTTCTGCCAGTACCTCGTCTCCTACTTGGCATATACAGACTGTTCAGAAGCTGTACGCTGGAAACATGTCTTGTCCACCAACTATTGGAATGTTCCTTTTCAATTAATGCGAAGGCAATATCTGTGTGTGTGTGTGTGTGTGTGTGTGTGTGTGTGTGTGTGTGTGATTTTCAGTAACTTGTGAGTATATACACTCTCAGAAAGAGCTGTATGTAGGTATGACACACCGAGAACAATGACGTGTTATGGTGTCAGAAAACATAATTTCTGCCACGGCCAGGAAGTACCACCAGCAGAGCAGAGAGTGACGACAAGGCTGTTGTGTATAAGACCTAAGCAGAATGTCCTCTTAGGCATCGACCGACGTACCCTTCTAGCGTTGGCCGAAGGAAATTGACACCATGACTACAGGAAGAGGGGGGGAGGACTGATATGGAGATGTGACTTGGACCTAACTGGCAAAGAAAGGATGGAGGAACGCTGCGAAGAGGTAATAAGTGGATGGAGATTATTACCTGTTTGTCAGATGACCACATCCACACTTCAATACAACAACTGGCAATGGTTCAAAGGGTTAGGGACTGGGTCCGTGTCTCCCCAGTAGGGCTGCAACTGCTAGAAAAAATTGCATACCTTTAAACGCCCCTTATTTGTAGAAGCCATTATCCCACCAAAAAAGTAATTTTATTCAATAACACTAGCCAGTAAATGTTAAAGTGTCATGACACTATTATAAACATATGAAATGCCATCACCGTAAGACACGTAGTTCATATCAGCGCACACTCCGCTGCAGAGTGAAAATCTCATTCTGGTCACGTAGTTGTAGTTTACAAGCACATTATCACGAGATACCCGTATCGAATTCTCACCTGGTTGGGCTATAACTCAACTTATTGTGGTACCCAAGCAGAAAGTCAAAACCAATCCCACCATATATATAAAAAAAACAAAAAAATAAATAATTCATAGGAGACACAGAACCAAATTCACCCTAACTTTGCCACTATGTGGTTGGGTGATCTCACTTGACAACACAGTACCTTTCGTAAGCAATCCCATTTGTTCCCACCGAACTGCTGTCTGCACCCGGCACAACATGAGTCGGTAACTGACAGCACCCACGGTGTCTATTCAGATGATGAAATTATCCAGCAGCATACTATGCAAGTTACATAAGACTGTGGGCCTAAATATTTCATGGATACCGAAGATTTGAACTTCTTATGGAAAGAGGAGTTGGGGACAGGCGAAATACGAGTGTGTTCTTATCCTTTCTTTTATCTCGGACGTCACATGGACCCGTGTTTCGTCCCCTTTGATGAAATGATGCCTCAACGGAACGCCTACACTTGGTGATTTGTGCTGATCTGTGTATTCATTATACTGCCAACGGAGATAGTGAGTTCCTGTGGCCGCGCGGGGGAGTTGAAAGATCTGAGGCGCCTTGCCACGGTTCCCGCGGCTCCCTCCGTCGGAGGTCGAAGTCCACCCTCGGGAATGGGTGTATGTGCTGTCCTTAGCGTAACTTAGTTTAAGTTAGATTAAGCAGTGTGTAAGCCTAGGGACCGATGACCTCAGCAGTTTGGCCTCTTAGGAACTTAACTCAAATTAAAAAATTACATTGAGTTCATGTGCAGTCTGCCTCATGAATCCATGCTCGAATTCCGTATTAAGGTTTTTCCTAAACCACTTAATGTTCAATAAGGTTGATTAGCTTCCACTTCCATCCTAATATTCTGAGCTTGCACTCGATCTCTTATGACCTTATTAAAGGGACGTTAAAACGAAACTCTCCTCCACACGGAGCTGAAATAAATAATCCGAAATCACTCAGCCTTGTAGCTTTCACTACCATGATAACGGGTAGGTCACAAACATTGGTGTGTCTGTGGATGCTGGCCACTGACTTCAATAGAGACCAACTTGCAAGGGCAGATACTACAGCTAGCGTCCTGGATCCAGGGCAAGTGTGCTACTACAGTGATAATAAACGTGAACTGCCAAACTCGGCATTTGTGGTATATCATTTTCCATCATTATTTTGTTCCACCTCCCATCAATCGTAGCGGCGTTTGGCACAGCAAACATCGCGGTGAGGCCAGGAGCAGCATGAGCCTCAGTGGTTGTTCACAGAGGCTGCTCGCAGCGGCCGGACTAATTTACCGTGCCCATCACAGGCGCCAACCACGTGCAACACTGACATCATTCTAGGCAACGGACGAGGAGCCTGTGATTTCTAACAGCGGCGGCCATTCGCATGGATTTTGTGTTCCAACGCTTGCGACGATATAATGCACGGCCCGGCAATGTACAGATCAGTCACTGCGAGTAGATTTCAGTCTTCAAAGAGTTCAATCAACAGTGAACGATCAGTTGTTTTCAACACTGACTTTCCGCAGATTTCGTCTAGAGTTAGCAGCTGCCATTCTGGAGTAGTCCGTTTCCACAAACAGCCCACTAGGATTGGAACCTTGGTAATGTATTATCTGATTTGTACATGCAGGAGAATGGTGTTCCTAAGGGAAGCGTTTTAAGTGTCACCCTCTTTGCCATCGCCATTAACAGTATCACGTCCACTATCCGGAGTCCTGCCCAGTGCTCCTTGTTTGTGGACGATTTTGCTGTTTTCTGTTCTTCCTCCAGTCTTGTCACTGCTAGTCGACAGCTGCAGCTTACGATAAATCGATTAGAGGCATGGACTGCGAAGACGGGTTTTACCTTTTCTGCAGACAAATGTGTGTGTGTTCATTTTAATCGTTCTCGACGTGCTTTTACCTTTCCTGAATTGCGTCTGAGGGGCACCATTCTTCCTTTTAGGGACACTGTGAGGTTCCTGGGCCTCGCTTTTGATTCCAAGTTGTCGTGGTTGCCGCACCTTAAAGACCTCAAGGCGCGTGCCCTGAAGGCACTGAATATTTTGAAGTGTCTGAGCCATCGGTCCTGGGGAGCTGATCGGACGCGTCTGCTGCAGTTTTATAGGGCTTTCGTCCGGTCGCGTCTTGACTGTGGATGCTCTGTGTATGGGTCAGCGAGGCCTTCGTATCTGAAGATTCTTGACGCAGTACACCATGAGGGTATCAGGCTGGCTACTGGTGCCTTCCGTACCAGTCCCATCCCCAGCCTGTGTGCTGAGGCAGGGGAACCGCCGCTCGCCATCCGGCGGAAACTCCTCATGGTGCGACAGGTGTGTCAATTCTTGCCTATCCTACCTCCCCTGCATACCCTACTGTTGCCCGACCGCCTATGGAACGTCTCTTTTCCAGTCGCCCAAGTTCAACGAGACCATTTGGGATTCGTGCCAAGCATTTGCTTGAGTCCCTTGGTGTGGAGCGTGTGGCACCCCAACTCCTGGGTTTTACCCGTCTGCCATCCTCGTTGCTCCAGAGGCCCAGCGTCCTTTTAGACTTGTCAGAGTACCGGAGGAGCTGCACTCCTGCGTTTCTTTTTACCTCCTTATTTTATGATATTTTAAACCAGCATCCCGACCATGTACCAGTATTTACGGATGGCTCTAAACAGGTGGACTCTGTTGGTTGTGCTGTTGTTTTCCCTGATCGAGTCGTCAAGTTACGGCTTCCTGCAGCGTTTACCATCTTTGATGCCCAATTGTTTGCGATCTTGCGGGCATTGGAGCAGATGAGATGTGTTCCTAGTCTTAAGTTTCTCATCTGTTCTGACTCCCTGAGTGCCCTTCAGACCATGCAACACTTGTACCCAGCGGATACGGTCGTCCAGAACATCCACGATGCCCTACTCCACCTGCAACGGCAGGGGAAGGAGGTTTCTTTCTGCTGGGTGCCGGGGCACGTGGGTATTAGGGGAAACGAACTGGCGGATGTGGCTGCCAAAGATGCATGTTCCCTCCCTCACGTTGTTGAATGTGCCGTCCCCCTCCATGCTGTTACCTCCCTTTTGCGTTTTCATGTTATGTGTCAATGGGAAGAGGAGTGGTTGGCAGTCGGTGAAAATAAGCTGCGTCTGGTCAAGGCCACCACACGGCCATGGCGTACGTCCTACCAGTCCTGCAGGCGGGATGAGGTTCTCCTCACTCGCCTCCGCATCGGGCACAGTCCCTTAACGCACGGTTTTTTACTCCGGCGAGAGGACCCCCCAATCTGCAGTGCTTGTGGCGTCCAGATTACGGTCCGCCACATTTTACTTGACTGTCCTTTATTCTCTGACCAGAGGGCGGTGGTTTCCTTGCCACCGGATTTGCCCTCTATCTTGCAAGACGACGCAACGACTGTGGTTAAAGTCTTACGGTTTTGTGTCCTGTCCAATTTGTTGCCTCGAATTTTAGGGAGAGGATTTTAATGTTCTGCTGGGTGACTGGCTCACCCAGGCTTTAGGTAAGAGGTCCGCCAGTCACGATTACCTACTTGTTTCACTTAGATTTCTATTCTCTTTTCCTTGTGTTTCCTTTCCTCTTTTAATGCGTTTCTTCTCCTCTTGTTTTGCCTCTGTATGTGAGGATTTGGAACTGCGTCAGGTCTGTGTCTTTTAGCCGTTCTCCTTGTTCGGTGTCCGTCTTCGTCCCTTCACTGCATGTGTTCCTGTTTCTATGCGTTTGGGCGCTGATGACCACGCTGTTTAGCGCCCGAAAACCTCAAACCACACACACACACACAGGATTGGAACCGCCACAGCTCATACAGCAGCGACGTTGCGATGTACTTTTTCTCCTCGCACGTGTTTACTCCTGGAAGTGACTCTAAGTTATCGAAATACGTCTGCAAAGATTAAATGTAGAACCAGACTTAGATGTTAAGGTTTTTGTGAATTTCAATAAACAAGACTTCTTGCCCCTAGACTAACTTATCTTGTGTAGCAGAGACAGATCTCTTACATTGGCGCTGTCGTTGGAACCCAATCACATCCATGTTATGTTCTCTACAGTGACCGATACAATAATCATGGACCACAGTCCAGTGGCAGTTTGCAACTAGCGATTCTCCTGTTGAAAATTAAAGCTTCTTCACTATACGCGATGTTTTTGTTGTGGTCTTCAGTCCAGAGACTGGTTTGATGCAGCTCTCCATGCTACTCTATCCTGTGCAAGCTTTTTCATCTCCCAGTACTCTGAATCTGTTTAGTGTATTCATCCCATGAACTGTGTGGCTGGTCCCGGCGGAGGTTCGAGTCCTCCCTCAGGCATGGGTGTGTGTGTTTGTCCTTAGGATAATTTAGGTTAAGTAGTGTGTAAGCTTAGTGACTGATGACCTCAGTAGTTAAGTCCCATAAGATTTCACACACATTTGAACAATTTTTTTTTTGTTTCCCTCTACGATTTTTACCCTCCACGCTGCCCTCCAATACTAAATTGGTGATCCCTTGATGCCTCAGAATATGCCCTACCAACCGATCCCTACTTCTAGTCAAGATGCACCACAGATTTCTCTTCTCTCCAATTCTATTCAATACCTCCTCATTAGTTATGTGATCTACCCATCTAATCTTCAGCATTCTTCTATAGCAGCACATTTCGAAAGCTTCTATTCTATTCTTGTCCAAACTATTTATTGTCCATGTTTCCCATCCATCCATGGCTACACTCCATACAAATACTTTCAGAAACGACTTTCGGACACTTAAATCTATACTCGATGTTCACAAATTTCTCTTCTTCAGAAACGATTTCCATACCATTGCCAGTCTACTTTTTATATCCTCTCTACTTGGAAAATCATGAGTTATTTTGCTCCCCATATAGCAGAACTCATTACTACTTTCAGTGTGTAATTCCCGTAGCATCACCCGATTTAATTCGACTACAGTCCATTACCCTAGTTTTGCTTTTGTTGATGTTCATCTTATATCCTCCTTTCAAGACACGGTCCATTCCGTTCAGCTGCTCTTCCCAGTCCTTTGCTGTCTCTTACAGAATTACAATGTCATCGGCGAAGCTCAAAGTTTTTATTTCCTCTCCATGGATTATGCGCGATAAGTTAACATTATGTGTGAACAGCAATTCGAATCCTGAACTAATTTACTTCCTTTCCTTCATCTTTTCGTTCATTTGTCAGCTGGGATTGGCTGGCTGCTGCTAAGCATCTGCTCTTTTGAGCTACACAGATTTTAAACATAACGAAGTTGAAATTAAACAAGTTAAAAGACAAACAAATGATCTTGTTGTGACTCCAGTGACGATACTTTCTTTAAGCCGCAAAGTATGTTGTTGTTGGATCTTCTTGATTTCTACTCGACATGATATGTCTGGGCCTTGATGAACAGGCCCAGCTAAACAGCATAATAGGATGTAATCATAAGAAAAGTGGAGGGGTCATATAGATGCGGACTGAGGAGTTGTGGGTTTCAGAACAGACGTGTGACAGGAGCGCTGTGGAAGCTGCGGCGATGGAACTTCACCTGGATGCGTTTGTGGTGGATATTTTATATGGGTGTCGTGTACAACATGACGGTGTATGCGAGGTGGGATGAGCGTTAGATCCGGTAATACCACGCACGAGAAATTGAAGTACTAAGCTTTGCTGACATTCAGCTGCAGTACTGAATGCAATTCAGTATCATTCCATCAAAGATATAGAACATTTAGAGTTTTCAATATTTGCTAGTTCCATAGTGATAAGGATGAGATGGAGTGAAGCGTCAGTGTGGCAAATAAGTGACGGTTAACTGGAATTTGGTTGGAGGAGTCTTTACTTAAATTTTATAGGAGAAAGATGAGTGGAACAGGTTACATGTATTACAAAGGCACAGGTATTTGAAGTTGACACTTTGTTTCAGGTCACTTACACTTTTCGGTTCCATCCCTCAGAATACCAATGATCCTAGCTGTTACGTGAGGCTGTCAGTGCCCTCATGTCAGGAAACGTCTACGGTGTTGACATGATTCATTTCTAGGCATGAAATATATTCTTTGATGTGCTGGGTGGCTATAAGTGTAACTACATATACGCCAAAACAAACGCGAGATGAATCCATCCCTTTCCTCTTACACAATTATCTGCTCCCTCCGCTCCAGTTCTCCATCTCTCTCTCTGTTTATGAAACAAATGTTTTGAGATAAAGAACATGTCATTGTAAAAGCTCCAATAAATGGTTTATAGCTACAGCGGGAAGCTGAACCGTTCTGCTCCGACGATAACTAGAAATATTACTGGGATCCCATATTTGGCAAATGTCAAAACAGCACATTATTTATTCTGCTGAATAAATGATTTGTTGCGCAGCAAACAGAGCGAATACGCTGCAGTGAGTACTGATAAAATATGATACCAATATTTTTTTCACGTGATTCTGTACTGATTTACGAAAAGATGAGACTATGATCGGAATTTTATTTTTTGACTAACAATGCAGATGATTTAAAAAATTCTCTTCATTTTTCTGAGAATTCATACTGAGAGAGCACTACAGTGCGGAATATGGATACCAATGAGAGAGCGCCTCTTTGGACGAATTATTGGTTGTAAGAAAGTGTTTACAGATAGGTAAATAGGACACGATACTGATTGGAAATAAAGTTATAAAGAAAAGGGAAAGAACCGAGCCTACATCGTAGAAGGAATCGAGATCAGAAATAGGTCGTTGCTCTTTGAAGCCAATAAAGCTATTTAAAGATCCCACGGTAAAAACGGGGTAAGTCCTTTCAATTGGAAAATGAAGTTATGGCAAATTCTGAAGGCCAGCAGACAGTACCGCAAGGCAGTTAATAAGACTTTCCAATAACGTAGCAAGGTACAGTCCAAGGTTTGCTTCAACTGTCAGCAATACACCTATTAGGTCAGTTGGGTTTGGAGATCGGTTGAATTTCTTACTCTGTGTTGTTCCCTTGCAATAATAGTGTTTAGTCTGAAATGTGACGGTAGTATGGTCCCCTTAGGATCTTTAACATGTGTGGATCATCACAGGATGAAGGTGAGATGGCACCTGTTAATCAGCCAGCTAAAAAGAGAAAAAAGTAATGACAGTATTAATAATGTTTCCACTGACCTTGTACAACATCTCATGAGTTAGGTAATGACTACAAATAATTATTGTTTGTGTGTTTCAAGGAAATCAACCCCACGGAAGAAGACAGCTTATCAATTTATTAGGTGACTAGAATGATAAATCTTCCTATTTGATCAGCTTAGTTCGGAGACAGTAATTGCTCGTAGAAGATCTAGGCATGACGATTCGAATGCTAGAGATTGTTTTTACGATACACTGTAAAAATCAAACGAAAACAAAATCATAGCGAGAGTGAAATTCCTGTTTGCCAGTAGGTCTTCATTGCTTTGCAGGTAATTATCGTCCTGTCTTTCCAGAATTCATCATACGTCCTACAGTGATGCAATATTTTATACTAAAGATTTAGGGAGTAAAGAAACGAATGAACTGTTTTGCAGTATTATTTTAGCTTTAGGAATAGTAAAGGGACGAGAGAGGCAATTCTGACGTTACGGCTAATAATGGAAGCAAGGCTAAAGAAAAATCAAGACACTTTCATAGGATTTGTCGACCTGGAAAAAGCGTTCGACAATATAAAATGGTGCAAGCTGTTCGAGATTCTGAAGAAAGTAGGGGAATAATATGAGTGGACGATCAAGAACGAAGTGCTCGTATTAAGAAGGGTGTAAGGCAAGGCTGTAGCCTTTCGCCCCTAATCTTCAATCTGTACATCGAGGAAGCAATGATGGAAATAAAAGAAAGGTTCAGGAGTAGAATTAAAATACAAGGTGAAAGGATATCAATGATACGATTCGCTAATGACATTGATATCCTGAGTGAAAGTGAAGAAGAATTATATGATCTGCTGAACGGAATGAACAGTCTAATGAGTACACAGTATGGTTTGAGAGTAAGTCGGAGAAAGACGAAGGAAATAAGAAGTAGTAGAAATGAGAACAGGGAGAAACTTAACATCAGGATTTATGGTCACGAAGTCAATGAAGTTAAGGAATTCTGCTACCTAGGCAGTAAAATAACCAATGACGGACGGAGCAAGGAGGACATCAAAAGCAGACTCCCTATGGCAAAAAAGGCATTTCTGGCCAAGAGAAGTCTACTAATATCAAATACCGGCCTTAATTTGAGGAAGAAATTTCTGAGGATGTACGTCTGGAGTACAGCATCGTATGGTAGTGAAATATGGACTGTGGGAAAACCGGAACAGAAGAGAATCGAAGCATTTGAGATGTGGTGCTATAGACGAATGTTGAAAATTAGGTAGACTGATAAGGTAAGGAATGAGGAGGTTCTACGCAGAATCGGAGAAGAAAGGAATATGTGGAAAACACTGATAAGGAGAAGGGACAAGATGATAGGACATCTGCTAAGACATGAGGGAATGACTTCCATGGTACTAGAGGGAGCTGTAGAGGGCAAAAACTGTAGAGGAAGACAGAGACTGGAATACGTCAAGCAAATAATTGAGGACATAGGTCGCAAGTGCTACTCTGAGATGAAGAGGTTAGCACAGGAAAGGAATTCGTGGCGGGCCGCATCTAACCAGTCAGTAGACTGATGACAAAAAAAATAAAAAAAAATTAGTGAAATCCTTGACCCAAAAGTAAGGGTTGTTGTACGATACTAACAGATTTTGCACTTGAAAGCGCTGGAGAACGGAGACAACGATGCGGCTTCAATAGAGTGTAGCAGATTGAGAGCGAAAACTTTTGTGGGTTGGCAGGAGAGCCAACACCGTATTATTAGAGGAAGCCGAAAGGCACGCGTTTTACCTCACGCAGGCTGGCGTCAGATCTGGAACAGGACAAGGAAATTAGACATTAGAAAAACGGATGTAGCTGGTGGAATACTTAACTTTAATCCATAAATGATGAGCGTCGCTCTTGACGGTAGATGTTTTACAGTATCAATAGTAACTGGTAATGGCGCCTTGCTAGGTCGTAGCAAATGATCTACATCTACATCTACATTTATACTCCGCAAGCCACCCAACGGTGTGTGGCGGAGGGCACTTTACGTGCCACTGTCATTATCTCCCTTTCCTGTTCCAGTCGCGTATGGTTCGCGGGAAGAACGACTGTCTGAAAGCCTCTGTGCGCGCTCTAATCTCTCTAATTTTACATTCGTGATCTCCTCGGGAGGTATAAGTAGGGGGAAGCAATATATTCGATACCTCATCCAGAAACGCACCCTCTCGAAACCTGGCGAGCAAGCTACACCGCGATGCAGAGCGCCTCTCTTGCAGAGTCTGCCACTTGAGTTTGTTAAACATCTCCGTAACGCTATCACGGTTACCAAATAACCCTGTGACGAAACGCGCCGCTCTTCTTTGGATCTTCTCTATCTCCTCCGTCAACCCGATCTGGTACGGATCCCACACTGATGAGCAATACTCAAGTATAGGTCGAACGAGTGTTTTGTAAGCCACCTCCTTTGTTGATGGACTACATTTTCTAAGGACTCTCCCAATGAATCTCAACCTGGTACCCGCCTTACCAACAATTAATTTTATATGATCATTCCACTTCAAATCGTTCCGCACGCATACTCCCAGATATTTTACAGAAGTAACTGCTACCAGTGTTTGTTCCGCTATCATATAATCATACAATAAAGGATCCTTCTTTCTATGTATTCGCAATACATTACATTTGTCTATGTTAAGGGTCAGTTGCCACTCCCTGCACCAAGTGCCTATCCGCTGCAGATCTTCCTGCATTTTGCTACAATTTTCTAATGCTGCAACTTCTCTGTATACTACAGCATCATCCGCGAAAAGCCGCATGGAACTTCCGACACTATCTACTAGGTCATTTATATATATTGTGAAAAGCAATGGTCCCATAACACTTCCCTGTGGCACACCAGAGGTTACTTTAACGTCTGTAGACGTCTCTCCGTTGATAACAACATGCTGTGTTCTGTTTGCTAAAAACTCTTCAATCCAGCCACACAGCTGGTCTGATATTCCGTAGGCTCTTACTTTGTTTATCAGGCGACAGTGCGGAACTGTATCGAACGCCTTCCGGAAGTCAAGGAAAATGGCATCTACCTGGGAGCCTGTATCTAATATTTTCTGGGTCTCATGAACAAATAAAGCGAGTTGGGTTTCACACGATCGCTGTTTCCGGAATCCATGTTGATTCCTACATAGTAGATTCTGAGTTTCCAAAAACGACATGATACTCGAGCCAAAGACATGTTCTAAAATTCTACAACAGATCGACGTCAGAGAGATAGGTCTATAGTTTTGCGCATCTGCTCGACGACCCTTCTTGAAGACTGGGACTACCTGTGCTCTTTTCCAATCATTTGGAACCTTCTGTTCCTCTAGAGACTTGCGGTACACGGCTGTTAGAAGGGGGGCAAGTTCTTTCGCGTACTCTGTGTAGAATCGAATTGGTATCCCGTCAGGTCCAGTGGACTTTCCTCTGTTGAGTGATTCCAGTTGCTTTTCTATTCCTTGGACACTTATTTCAATGTCAGCCAGTGATGTAGCTGAAGGCTATGCTAACTATCGTCTCGGCAAATGAGAACGTATTTTGTCAGTGAACCATCGCTAGCAAAGTCGGTTGTATAACTGGGGCGAGTGCTAGGAGGTCTCTCTAGACCTGCCGTGTGGCGGCGCTCGGTCTGCAATCACTGATAGTGGCGAAACGCGGGTCCGACGTATATTAACGGACCGCGGCCGATTTAAAGGCTACCACCTAGCAAGTGTGGTGTCTGGCGGTGACACCACAAAAACCATTAGGGCTCGATGGGCAGGCGACGGATGCAGTGGATCTTACCTAATCCATGAAAAGTAATATTGACGCTGCTGATAAAGATGAGGACGACGCTGTTGCTGATAATTGTAAACTGAGTCATGCGAAAGCTAGAAGCTTGGAAGACGTATGAAAATTGAAAGCATTACGCCAAAATCTGTGAGGTTTTATAAATTAAAGGCATCTGATACGCGCAATTCTATAAAGACTCAGTTTGGCAGGAAAGTAAATTTTTGTAGCCTATTAGCGAACGGGGCGACTGGCCTATTACAAGCAGAGATGCTCTAGCGTCTGTTACATGCATCAGTGGCTTTATCTCCTGCTTTTAGTCTGCAGAATGTTATACAGTGTCATTAACGGACTATTTACCAACCATAATCTTATTGTTAACAGTCAATGATTGAAAATAATCTTTTGGCAACTATTATGATCTATATTTAATGTACTATTGCAATTAATAATTATTTATCATGGGGGATATTGGGGCAATGGATTAACTATGTTGCAGAATAAACTAGCCTGCAAGGAAACCTGCAGACAAGAACATTTCACTCAGAGACCTCGTGGATCCGACAACAGATTCTGTTAGCACTCGAGGAATGACGTTGGACTTAATGAAACTGTCTGATAAAACCTTACCCAGAGCTGGAGAACGTTCTGCGTTCCTCCATGAGATTTTACCCGATGTACATAAACGGAATTGAATGTAGTCGCATTTTTCCCCATACATAAGAGTGTTAGATTCAAACATTGAATCAGAAATGACTGTGAGTGAGAGGGACGCTTGGTTATCATTGAAGGAGCCAGAATTTATGTTCTTAGTCGACAAAAAGGTTCCGCATTTTATGTCTTTTGTACTAAAAGGCTGTATGAGCTCAAGAAAACAGGATCCTCAAGAATCCTTTTCTGAAGAGTCAGCTTGATTGTATACTGGAAACTTGGGTGATATCGGTGGCAAACAAGGAGAGCGCTTTCATCAAGAAGTCAGAGCAACGGATAGACGGTATCAGGGTCACTGGAATACAGTACGAAGAGAGATTATTGTCGGTCACATCACTGAGACGTAAACAGTCATCGGAGACAAAACTGTATCACATATTTTAAGCAGAAGAGGGAAAGGAAATACACGGCCCAACAAAAGAAGGTGAAACACCCAGAAGATTAGCTCGGACGCCAATGTAACATCCTATACGCACACACCATCGGTGGATATGTACATGGTTAGTGTTCCATTTATCTGTGACAGGTAGAACAGCAACCAGAATGCATGGATGTTATTCGAATTTGCTGCTGTCACCATGCCTGGTACGATAAATAAGAGGCATAAACAGCCTTAGATGTTGAGTGGGTCACGGAGATGACACGTTGTCGTGTGAGACAGATTTACCAGCAACTCAATGTTTTAAAGGTGTCTCACTGTGGGACTTCGTTTGGACGTCTGGTCGAACAGTGCTCTATCCAGATTTGTGGGACATTGGGATGTGACAGAGGCCCGATGTTGTAATTCATGAGAACGTGAGTGCTGGCATACTAGTGAAGAATCCAGTCGTACACGTATGACTAAAACAAGGGACGATCGCCGTATTTTGCACCAATCGCATCGCTAGCACTTCACATCCTCGTCTGTCTCCGAGCGCAACTAATGGACTCCGCTCAACGGGTTAGGTCATACCGCGCCATTCGTCGGAGACCAGCAGAAACTTGCCTGGATAAATACCGCACATCGAGTAGGCTGCCGTTAACACAACACAAAATGCTGCGTATGGAGCAGTGCCGTGACCGGGAAGCATGGAGTGCTAATGAATGGCAACGCATTGCCTTCATCAATGAATCGTGATTCTGCACTAACACGGATGACCAACGTTGGCGGGAATCAAATTGACCTGAGCAGAGATCACCCTCTTCCAATGTTTTCGAGACGTTCTGCGGGGTTACTCTTGGCTTTATAGTGCGGGGAGTCATCTGGTATGACTTCAGGTCACGACTCTTAGTGAATAAGGTCACTGTGGTAAACGGTATATCATGGATATTCTGTGCCGTTAATTGCTACCTCTCATGTGACTGTATTGTGGTGTCATTTTTCAACAGGACAATGCTTGTTCACATACGGCACGTCTCCCTATGAACCGTCTACGTGTGGCAGCGAGACCTACAGACTTTTCCTATATAGGACATGTGTGAGAGCTGCTCGAACTCCACCCCATAACCAGTATCCGAGTTACAAGATGCCAATCACAACAGTGACGGTACAATAGTTTGGTGACACCTTACCCGAAGAGTACATACATCCACGCCCGAAGGGTGCATCGTTGTAGTGACAAGTGACACTCCGGCTTCGTAAATTTTACTCTATACTAAAACTGCTGGAAGAACTTTATACACTCTCTCAACCTGTGAAGTTTCATTTCCTTCCGTCCTACTCATCTTGGTGCCGAACTTTCTTAGTCAGGCAGTGTATAAGGCAATGGACGAATAAATTTGTGTAGGAAAGAGGTGTTTTAATATATTACTAAAACTTTTGTCCATATTGAAAATTTAAATTACATTTCATATCAGTTAAATTGTGAGATAACCAAACTTCACAGAAGAAAAGTTGTATCACATATGGATAGAAACAATGGGATTAAATTATTGTCCAACCGAATATAAAAGTCAGTTGTTGTCTCGTTAACCTATGTTATCGAGAACACCCCCTCCAAACTCATTTCCCTCGATTTTCGGTTGGTTATTTACTTCTCAACACAAGTCGAGCACATAAATTTTAGCCGCTAGCATTTCTTTTGTGCTCTTTATGCTCCACGACCATCAACATCCGAGGCCTGGAAAGAGGTGGACCTGCTTTTTGATGGGCTTCCTGCTGCGATCGGCGAGTGCTTTCCCATGTAAGCAAATGCATATGCCCCCTCGTCTCCTCCCCACCCCTTTCCCCTTCCCAGTTGTCGAACCATTCCGAGGGGGTGAGCGCGTTCGTAGCAAGGCGGCGGAGTGGCGACCCAAGTAGAAGTCACCAGGCGACACTCTCGGTAAATCGTTCTTCACGAGTCCGAAAGTTAGCGTGCTACCACCACTCATTCGTATCGGAAGACAGTCATGATCAGAAAGGAAACACAGATAGGTTATTAAAATTATTTATTCAACATTTGAGGCTCTGACCCTCCTAAGTTTTTTGTCAACGGAGGTAAAACCATCAAAAGAAAGCTGAACAGTTTACCAACATAGATCATATTGGAGTCAAGACTAATAATATATTCAATAAAAACAAAAATTAAGAATAGGTAACTAAAATATGGGCAAGAATAAATTTGAAGAAAAATTTATCTCAACATGGAAAGAATGATTATAATGAATGTGGTACATAAGACATACGTATTGACAGCAACAAATTAGAATAAACTGATGTTTTGCTGCCAGCAAACTATAAACAGTATTTTGTTGTTCGAATATTTATCTTCGTTTTACTATCCATGCGAAGATAATATGTCAGAGATACTGATATTGAAATAGAGCTCTCAGCTCTTTCCACAATACGCAGACGCGACTCTAAGAATTTTAAAGATAATTTGATGGGTTATTTCGTGACAAAACCTTGCCTGAACCCCCGTACGTATATTTCCTTTCGTATATTCTGCTATAGGTAATGTATTTCTTATTTCATTTTTTATCATTCTCCTGAGCAAAACTGTGCTCTCTCGGACGACGAAGACATCCGAGATTTTAAGCTTTCCATTGTTTCGCAGAATTTCAAGACAATTTCTGCTCATGTATGAAGTTTGATGCGTAGCATATGAATTAAGAAAGCGGGTTCTATATTATTTGCGGACTTGATTTTGTATTTCAAAATGATTACTAACGCAATAATACCTTTTCCACTATAGGTAGCTTTTAAAGAAGCTTTTGGGATTCTCTGAGAACATTATTGCTGCTTTTGCTTAAACGATCAGCTTAAGCTGCGTATAACTAACAATAAATGTAAAATTTATGCAAAAGAATTTGAGTATGAATGTGCGTCGAATCGTTATAAAGCTAACCGTAGCATACACCCAAGGTTAGTGTAAAGCATGAACTTTAATGCTACCAGACAGGTTTAAGAGTCCGAAGCAAGCTATATTGCCGACATTTCTTATCATTGCAGTACAGGTGAATTCCATGACAGAAAATTTATGCCAGATTACAAGTGTGCGGCACCAGAACTCATACGCAAAGTTTCACCTTCCGAGAGGACGATTGTTATCAGGTAGTCTTCCGAGAACGCTTCAAAGACCAGTTCCACCTCCCCTCGGGAAAAGGCGTCAGAGACTGCTTTGACAGTGAATCTGGATTGAGTCCAGACTTGTCTTTTCCACGCTGCAGTATACTGTCAGTTTCATCAATTCATAAACTGAAGTAAAACTTTCCAGGTACCATTAAAACCTCAAAACTGAGTCTGATATAGCAATTTTTAATTTTGATCCAAATTCTGGAGGAAAAATATCTTCCAGGAAAAATATATTTTATCTTGCTGGAACGTAGCGGATGTTTAATAACTACTAGTATCATCTGGATGACGCCATATTCTAATTAGTTGACTGGGACAGATCTTTCACTTTTGATCGGCTTCAGTGTCCAGTTGATGGTACAGGTAACAAAGCAGGAAAACAAACGTAAAATACTTTTTCAAAACATCTTGCCTACAGCCGGCGGCTGTGGCCGAGCCGTTCTAGGCGCTTTAGTCCGGAACGGTGCTGCTGCTACGGTCGCAGGTTCGAATCCTGCCCCGGGCATGGATGTGTGTGATGACCTTAGGTTAGTTAGGTTTCAGTAGTTCTCAGTCTAGGCGACTGATCACCTCCGTTGTTAAGTCCCATAGTGCTTAGAGCCATTTGAACCATTTTGCCTACACCTCAGATCGAAGCATGTTCGCGCACACGACCAGAGGAAGTATTGATAGCCAGAGCTATCACTAGTGTTGAGGACTGTTAGATTCGTCACAGGCTATACGTTCGGTAATGTCCCTATTCATCTCTCCAAAATAAAGTTATCTGAGGGGAAAAAAATTAAAAAACATCTTTCAGATGAATACCGCGAGGATATTAAACAACACCGGTCAGCGTTCACATCAGTATTTTACTCATCTTCTAAAAAGACATTTGGACACACTCAATGAAGGTATCAGTACTGGTTTGACGAACAGGACCTTGTAATTTCAAAGTCTCATATATCGAAATAGGCGAGTTCGCATTGTCAAACACAACGGTTTCATCTCAACGCTCAAGAAACCTATCAGCCCATACGGAGGTTCAAATGATAACTCGGCCTCTTAAGAATAAGTGGCAGTGTACAAAATCACGTGAAATGCAAAAACTAGCAGATAGAAACAATACTCGTACAGTTTTCAGACCAACCCAAGTGTTAAATCCCTTACGATCCAAAGACGGCACCAGTCTTGACGAAGACTGTTCCTCCATCAACTGCCGCAGGAAGTAACATCTTCCAGAATTGCTAAACAGGGACGCGTACGTTGAGGTAAATATATTCAACGTAGTTCCTCAAGGGCCCACTTCAACACTGCCCAAACCCAGTTTATCTTGGAGTCAGGTTAGATTCAACATTGTCTTACAAGAAACACGTAGAAAAAACTAGAGCGAAAGTCAACACACGGAACGGCATAATCCGTAAACTTACCAACTCACACTGGGGAGCAAACCCTGAAATTCTACGTGCATCATCCCTGTGCTTTGCTCCAGCTGAATATGCATGCCCCGTCTGGAGAAGATCGACACATGCTCAGAAGCTAGACGCAGCACTGAATGCCTCATGTCGATTAATCACGGGATGCCTGAAGCCTACAAACCGTGATCTCCTTTATATGTGTTCTGGAATAGCCGCCCCACAGATCAGACGGCAAACGTTGGCGATGGCCGAACGAAGCAGGCAGTGCGAAGATAGAAGACATCCCCTGTACGCACATCAGCCAGCGGAGGCAAGACTTAAATCTAGGAAAGACTTCATAAAAGTTGAACGTTCACTAACCGAAAGTCAGTCTACAACTAGAGAATCAATGTGGAAACAGAAATTGGATAAAGGCAGTCTGAAAAGTTGGAACATTAAAGAAAAACTTCCTGTTGGATCACAATTGGAATGGAGAGTCTGGAAGAGCCTAAAGAGACTTAGATGTCAAATGGGAAGATCACAGGATAACCTGATCAAGTGGGGATACGGCGAAGAAGAGCCCTGCCAAAGTGGAGGGAAAAAAACAATGACACACCTGCTGACCTGTCTATCTTTGCTGGCCCCATGCACTTTCCAAGACCTGTGGTTGGCCAACTACGCTGCAGTGAAGTGTGCCGAACACTGGAGAGAGATATGAGCCTTGCTTTAGACAATAATGACGACTTACAATATGTGAAGATCATGAATGTACATATCAATGAATAACTATCATTTACTTGTATTTGTAATCTAGTATATATAGCGTATTAATTAATTACAGATGTAGCTCAGACACGATTAAATAAATTAAAGGGCACACTCAGTATCAACTTGGCGATGGTCCTCATTTTCCGAAAGTCGTAGAGTGTATCCAGTAGCTGAAGAACCACAAAGTAGCTGAGATAATCGGGATTCCTGCCGATTTATATAAGAAATGAGGTCCCAAGCTTACATAACGTATACATCTGCTTAAGACCAATATATGGCCACCCAGCTGTCTTAGATACTCTGAACGTAATCATCTACATCTACATGATTACTCTGCAATTCACATTAAAGTGCTTGGCAGAGGGTTCATCGAACCACAATCGTACTATCTCCCTACCATCCCACTCCCGAACAGCGCGCGGGAAAAACGAACACCTAAATCTTTCTGTTCGAGCTCTGATTTCTCTTATTTTATTTTGATGATCATTCCTACCCATGAAGGTTGGGCTCAACAAAATATTTTCGCATTCGGAAGAGAAAGTTGGTGTCTGAAATTTCGTAAATACAGTAGATCTCGCTGCGAGGAAAAACGTCTTTGCTTTAATGACTTCCATCCCAACTCGCGTATCATATCTGCCACACTCTCTCCCCTATTACGTGATAATACAAAACGAGTTGTCCTTTTTTGCACCCTTTCGATGTCCTCCGTCAATCCCACCTGGTAAGGATCCCACACCGCGCAGCAATATTCTAACAGAGGACGAACGAGTGTAGTGTAATCTGTCTCTTTAGTGGACTTGTTGCATCTTCTAAGTGTCCTGCCAATGAAACACAACCTTTGGCTCGCCTTCCCTACAATATTATCTATGTGGTCTTTCCAACTGAAGTTGTTCGTAATTTTCACACCCAAGTACTTAGTTGAATTGACAGCCTTTAGAATTGTACTATTTATCGAGTAATCGAATTCCAACGGATTTCTTTTGGAACTCATGTGGATCACCTCACACTTTTCGTTATTTAGCGTCAACTGCTATCTGCAACACCATACAGCAATCTTTTCTAAATCACTTTGCAACTGATACTGGTATTCGTATGATCTTACTAGACGGTAACTTACAGCATCCTCTGCGAACAACCTAAGAGAACTGCTCAGATTGTCATCCAGGTCATTTATATATATTAGGAACAGCAGAGGTCCCAGGACGCTTCCCTGGGGAACACCTGATATCACTTCAGTTTTACTCGATGATTTGCCGTCTATTACTACGAACTGCGACCTTCCTGACAGGAAATCACGAATGCAGTCGCACAATGAGACGATACCCCATAGGCCCGCAGCTTGATTAGAAGTCGCTTGTGAGGAACGGTGTCAAAAGCTTAAAGCTTTCCGGAAATCTAGAAATAAGGTATCAACTTCAGATCCCCTGTCGATAGCGGCCATTACTTCGTGCGAATAAAGAGCTAGCTGCATTGAACAAGAACGATGTTTTCTGAAACCATGCTGATTACGTATCAATAGATCGTTCCCTTCGAGGTGATTCATAATGTTTGAATACAGTATATGCTCCAAAACCCTACTGCAAACCGACGTCAATGATATAGGTCTGTAGTTCGATGGATTACTCCTACTACCCTTCTTAATCACTGGTGCGACCTGCGCAATTTTCCAATCTGTAGGTACAGATCTATCGGTGAGCGAGCGGTTGTATATGATTGCTAAGTAGGAAGCTATTGTATCAGCGTAATCTGAAAGGAACCTAATCGGTATACAATCTGGACATGAAGACTTGCCCGTATCATGCGATTTGAGTTGCTTCGCAACCCCTAAGGTATCTACTTCTAAGAAACTCATGCTAGCAGCTGTTCGTGTTTCAAATTCTGGAATATTCCATTCGTCTTCCCTGGTGAAGGAATTTCGGAAAACTGCGTTCAATAACTCCGCTTTAGCGGCACAGTCGTCGGTAACAGTACCATCGGCACTGCGCAGCGAAGGTATTGACTGCGTCTTGCCGCTTGTGTACTTTGCATACGACCAGAATTTCTTCGGATTTTCTACCAAATTTCGAGACAATGTTTCGTTGTGGAACCTATTAAAGGCTTCTCGCATTGAAGTCCGTGCCAAATTTCGCGCGTCTGTAAATCATCGGGATTTCGCGTTCTTCTGAACTTTGCACGCTTTTTCAGTTGCCTCTGCAACAGCGTTCGGAAAAGAAGGAAAAAGTCGACTGTAGTAACAACTACTGAACATATCTACTTTCGACTGCTGGAAATATACTTCCCAGAACACGATCTATCCGCTTGTTGCCATTTATTGAAGATATGTCACCAGAATCACAGTGTCGATTTAGACCAAACGTAGGCACAGTCGAAATGACACACTGCGCACGAGAAATGCAGGAGAAATCGAGAGAATAAAATTTTGGCTCTGTATGGCACTCTTAGATCTCATAAAGGCGTTAATCAAGAGACTCTTTGGACGGTCCTGGCCTCCATTTGATGGTCCCTAAACACGTACAAACGCTTACCGTGCTGCACGACACCTCGAATTCCAACATCCCCAAAAATTACAGTGCACACGAAGAAGCTTTCTTCATAAAACAATTAAACGCGATTGTGTGAGTGCCTCTATTTTCAGTATTTACTTGAACTTTACCATACGATGTCAGTCCAAATACACTGAGAACCTTGACCAAGATAATCACAACCTCTGACATCGCACGTAAGTGTATGAGGGCGTAATGAAAAATAATGCCTCGGAATTTTTAATGTGAAAATTCTTAAAACTTTTTAAGTAAAACAAACATTATTAACACCCCGAATCTTTATTCTTCATGTACACATATTTATTTTTCAACTTAGTCACCCTGGCGACGAACACGTTCCTCCAAATAAGAGTTCAGATTGTTGATACAGCCACCGCGGAACGTTTGACTTTGTTGATGGAGCTAAAGCCTCACCTCTTTTCGATCCGCTTCATTACTGTCAAAATGATGTCCTCGCAGATGTTTAAATTTTGGATGCAGATGAAAATCGGATGGGGACCGGTCAAAACTATATAGCGCATGGCCGATGCCAGTAAAGTGAAGGCATCCGATTGCTGCAGACGTCACAGCGCTCTTGAGTGGTCTGGCATTGTCATGCTGAAGAGAGGGGGATCCATGTGTGGACAAACACTTTGAATTTCAAACTTGGTTACAGTATGCTGCTTCTCACGCACCGACATAATTACGTTGCCTCCATGTTACACGCTATAGTTCAGAGGGTAGCAACTTTTGTCAGCGACACAGGAAAGTCGACCTAGTAATATGCATGACATGTAATTCTTTAATAGGTAGTGAGAACAGAATAAAAAATTCAGGGGCATTACTTTTCAGCACTCCCTCGTACATAATCATGTTATGCCTAATACAGAGGAAGCCCTTTAAGAAAATTCGAGTGTATTGGATGAAGCATAAACGAGTATCGCCCTAGATGGCAGCATCAGGGAAACAAATTTTGCGTAAATCTTTGAAAAATATTAACTACTGTACACTGCTCAAAAGAATTAGGGAATCATGATTTTGGACGCCTGCCGTACTCCATTGAGCAATAACTGCGGAGTGAGTATGTTTCACAATTATATCTTCATCATTCAGAAATTAAGTACACAACAAAGCATCATCACATCCTCGATTGCTTACATGAACAGAACAGATATGTCTGACAGGCGCCGAAGTGGATACAACTATTCGTCCCGTCATAATGGGTGCTTTTCATCGAGTTTGGAAACTTCATTAACTTGTATACATCCCTATAGCGTTTATTACTGCCTGTCACCTACGTGGCATCATATTCCGTATAAGTCTACAGTGGTAACACAGTGGTGTCCGTTCCCATTTTTTAATGAAAACCCAAGAGAGTTCTCGAGCAGTCAGTGGTGGATCGTCTGTGAAACATGTCTCAATTATGCACGATACGATTTAGGTGAGGGCTAGCCGCCAGCCATTCCATTACTTCAATGACCAGGCTTCGCAAGACGTCCTTACTGACGCCCGACACATAGGCCCTGGCATTAGATGGAATTCAGGGCCACTAGCTTATACGGCAGCCACCACAGGTCCATTATATTTTTCCGGACTGTTATGCCGTGGTCGGTTGATGAATTCTGTGTCGATTCCCAACGTTTCGTCTCCGACTGCGGGAGACATCTTCAAGGGGGTCCGTAGCTCGATGGAAGGTCCAACACACCCACTGGCTAAATTCCGTGTCCGCGCGCTCCCACGCCGCTGCGTGACGTCACGTGTTTTGAAAACGTCAGTGCAATTGGCCGCTGTCCGTCGCCGTCGATCGCCGTTGCCATCACCCAGTAATGGACGGGTGGTACACATCTTCTTTAACACCGGCATCCATATACCGTTTAATTTCACGCCCTCCTCCTTTCGGCTGAAATTATTTGGGTGTTTAGCGATTTCGATTGCCTCCCTGTAGAGCCTTTCGTAATATCCGCTTGTGGCCGATAGTACTAAAACGTGCGTTGAGGCAGCCACGCAGAAATCATACTGACGTACAGGCTACTGCAAAATCTAAGGTTTTCCTGCCGTTTGTTAAAAATGTAACGGAAAGAATATGGAGGATCTTGACGAAGCGGAATGTTACCGTAATTTACAAGCCCACCAGGAAGATACAGGAACACCTTAAGCCTGCCAAGGACGCTCGCAAACCATTGGAAAAGGCTAGAGTGTAGAGGATCCCATGCAGCTGTGGTGACGTTTATGTGGGTACCACTAAAAGAACGGTTTCTAAACGTTTAGAAGAGCACAAGGGAAATTGTAGGAGAGGAGAAACGGAACGATCAGCTGTTGCGGAGCATGCTTTCCAGCCAGGGAACCACAATATTCGTTTCGAGCAGACGCAAGTACTAGCGGCCACAAGCGAATATTACGAAAGGCTCTACAGGGAGGCAATCGAAATCGCTAAACACCCAAATAATTTCAGCCGAAAGGAGGTGGGCGTGAAATTACACGGTATATGGATTCCGGTGTTAAAGAGGATGTGTACCACCCGTCCACTACTGGGTGATGGCAACGGCGATCGACGGCGACGGACAGCTGCCAATTGCACTGACGTTTTCAAAACACGTGACGTCACGTTGCGGCGTGGGAGCGCGCGGACACGGAATTTCGCGGCAGTCAGTAGCGAGCCAGTCCGTGTGTTGGACCTTCCATCGAGCTACGGACCCCTTGAAGATGTCTCCCGCAGTCGGAGACGAAACGTTGGGAATCGACACAGAATTCATCAACCGACCACGGCATAACGGCCCGGATAATTATAATGAACATGATATTTCCGGCCGTGAAAGTCTACATTTTAGTATCAGCCACCACAGGGTTTAAAAGTAGCTACGGCGACCTTGGGCAGGGTCAATATCCGGTTTGTTGGACAACATTTGGCAGGTACAGCTCACCACGAGTCTCCATACACGAACACGGCCAACAACATGCCTCAGAAAATACCTGGTATCGTCTGTGAATAACATGTTTCGCCAGTAACAAAGTTATCAATTGATATGGGAACGACAGTACTGAAGGCGAGCTGAAAGATGTTTTCATGTCAAGAGGCGTACTCGAACAGAACCTCTGGGTCATAAGGCCTTTTCTAGTAACCTGTTCACTAGAGTTTGATCGGACACAACGGCTCCAATGGCCCTTCTTGAGATAGTCTTGGAGTGCTCTGTCGGTATCCGTGAGACGCTGAAAACCAGAGACGGCCAGCAATCAGTCTTCACGCGGGCATTTAATGTGTCAGCGGCCTTTTCCAACTCTCCTTGTTTATTGACCTGTCTCCCTGTACCACGTTCGCAAACTATGTATGACACATGGAGAGGCATTGACATCTGTAGCAACACGACGATAATCCATCTTTTTTTGATGAAACCGAATGCTCTCGCAACTTGCGCTGCACTAAGATGCCTCATTGGAAGAGCCTGGTTGAAAACAATGTCTAAAAAGTCAACTGCCATCTGTGTACCCAACTAGACAACGACGGGACACCGATACTCACTTCCTTTCGAGCCATCTGCTGACACTGTAAAGCATGACACATCCAACAGATAGTGAATGATTTTAGTCGTTGCTTCCACTGAAAGCGAAGATCTCAAGCCATGCAACAGTATCACAGCTACCGCCTGTATCAACAGAGATTTAACATACATATCATTACATGTCCGCAGCTCGTGGTCGTGCGGTAGCGTTCTCGCTTCCCGCGCCCGGGTTCCCGGGTTCGATTCCCGGCGGGGTCAGGGATTTTCTCTGCCTCGTGATGACTGGGTGTTGTGTGATGTCCTTAGGTTAGTTAGGTTTACGTAGTTCTAAGTTCTAGGGGACTGATGATCATAGATGTGAAGTCCCATAGTGCTCAGAGCCATTTCGCCGGCCGGAGTGGACCAGCGGTTCTAGGCGCTACAGTCTGGAACCGCGCGACTGCTGCGGTCGCAAGTTCGAATCCTGCCTCGGGCATGGATGTGTGTGATGTCCTTAGGTTAGTTAGGTTTAAGTAGTTCTAAGTTCTAGGGGACTGACGACCACAGCAGTTAAGTCCCATAGTGCTCAGAGCCATTTGAACCAGTACACGAACTTCGAAGGTCTGGGCAGAGTATGACCGACAAACGTATGAAAAATCGAACAATAAATTACCAGCTCAATCACAGACAACGAAATACAAGGAGAACAACTGAAACAGGACAAAGGGGACCTGATGCGATTTAAAAAAAGACAAGTTGCTAACGCCAATTGGGAATCCTCTATCTCCGTATGTACGACATAATGTCACAGGAAACTTCGAAGACGAATGGCGAACACGATGCTTGAACAAGCGGAGACAACCTCATGACAAACAATCCGCTATACCCATGGTTGGAGTGGATCACAGGTGCCCTCGTTCTATTTCTGGGACTGGTCTACTCTCCCACTGCATACCACAGTGAGATGCACGACAGAGGGGCGTCCTATTGTATAATTACACTCCTGGAAATGGAAAAAAGAACACATTGACACCGGTGTGTCAGACCCACCATACTTGCTCCGGACACTGCGAGAGGGCTGTACAAGCAATGATCACACGCACGGCACAGCGGACACACCAGGAACCGCGGTGTTGGCCGTCGAATGGCGCTAGCTGCGCAGCATTTGTGCACCGCCGCCGTCAGTGTCAGCCAGTTTGCCGTGGCATACGGAGCTCCATCGCAGTCTTTAACACTGGTAGCATGCCGCGACAGCGTGGACGTGAACCGTATGTGCAGTTGACTGACTTTGAGCGAGGGCGTATAGTGGGCATGCGGGAGGCCGGGTGGACGTACCGCCGAATTGCTCAACACGTGGGGCGTGAGGTCTCCACAGTACATCGATGTTGTCGCCAGTGGTCGGCGGAAGGTGCACGTGCCCGTCGACCTGGGACCGGACCGCAGCGACGCACGGATGCACGCCAAGACCGTAGGATCCTACGCAGTGCCGTAGGGGACCGCACCGCCACTTCCCAGCAAATTAGGGACACTGTTGCTCCTGGGGTATCGGCGAGGACCATTCGCAACCGTCTCCATGAAGCTGGGCTACGGTCCCGCACACCGTTAGTCCGTCTTCCGCTCACGCCCCAACATCGTGCAGCCCGCCTCCAGTGGTGTCGCGACAGGCGTGAATGGAGGGACGAATGGATACGTGTCGTCTTCAGCGATGAGAGTCGCTTCTGCCTTGGTGCCAATGATGGTCGTATGCGTGTTTGGCGCCGTGCAGGTGAGCGCCACAATCAGGACTGCATACGACCAAGGCACACAGGGCCAACACCCGGCATCATGGTGTGGGGAGCGATCTCCTACACTGGCCATACACCACTGGTGATCGTCGAGGGGAGACTGAATAGTGCACGGTACATCCAAACCGTCATCGAACCCATCGTTCTACCATTCCTAGACCGGCAAGGGAACTTGCTGTTCCAACAGGACAATGCACGTCCGCATGTATCCCGTGCCACCCAACGTGCTCTAGAAGGTGTAAGTCAACTACCCTGGCCAGCAAGATCTCCGGATCTGTCCCCCATTGAGCATGTTTGGGACTGGATGAAGCGTCGTCTCACGCGGTCTGCACGTCCAGCACGAACGCTGGTCCAACTGAGGCGCCACCAGGTGGAAATGGCATGGCAAGCCGTTCCACAGGACTACATCCAGCATCTCTACGATCGTCTCCATGGGAGAATAGCAGCCTGCATTGCTGCGAAAGGTGGATATACACTGTACTAGTGCCGACATTGTGCATGCTCTGTTGCCTGTGTCTATGTGCCTGTGGTTCTGTCAGTGTGATCATGTGATGTATCTGACCCCAGGAATGTGTCAATAAAGTTTCCCCTTCCTGGGACAATGAATTCACGGTGTTCTTATTTCAATTTCCAGGAGTGTAGTTTTCCCCGTTTCATTGACGAACCGGACGAGGAAAGAATTATTCTTCAAATGCCTCAGTTCGCGCTGTAAATAATCTCGTATTCGCGATTCCTATGGGAGAAATACGTAGAGAGCTGTAATACATTCCTAGATTCACCGTTTACGGTTGTGTCTTCAAACTTTCTGAGTAGGTTTTCGAGGGACAGTTCGCTTCTGTCTTCTAGTCTGCCAGTTTAGTTATTTCAGCATCTTCGCAACGCTCTCGCATCGGTCAAATAAACCTGTGACCACTGCTGCTGGCCTCCTTTGTTCAATAACCCCTATCAGTCACATTTGGTACGGATCCTAATACACACCTGAGCAACATTTTACGATAGACTACACGAGTGATTTGTATGTTGCCTCTTTTGTACATCGATGGCATTTCGTTGGTATTCAACCAATGAACCGCAGTTTGCCACCTGCCTTACCTGTGACTGGCACTACGTGACCGATCCATTTCATAGTCCTAGAAGCTGTTAACCCCAGATATTACGGTATGAGTTGAGCGACATCAGTTGTCACTCACTGGCATTATAGTCACAGGAGCTACGTTCACTCGTTTAGTAAAGTGCACGCCTTACACTAAGGAATAATTCAAGCGTGTTGCCTATGTTTGCACCTGAAACTGATACCGAGGCTTTAGGTGTGCGGAAGGTGCCAAATCACAGAAAAATAATTTAAAAAATAAATCACTTTAATTCCTTTTTTAAGTAAGGGAACTTCACAAGCAATAGCAAATATCGTTAAACTTTGATGATTTACATAAGTTGAAGCAACTTGACCAGGCTACCTTGAAAATTTAAAATCAATAAACTTAACGGAAAGACGTTAATCTGAATTCTTGTACAATGTTTAATTTAACAATTGTGAAAGACTTTCATCTTAGTAGTTCGGAAGCCAGTTCAGTCTTCGTCTACACACATAGGCACAACTGTTCGTTTATAGAACTATAAGAGAGAAAAATTTACACCGTGAAATAGTTAGAAGATATAACTTATTAATGCAAGTAACCACTAAGCAAAAACAATCCTGACACTAGTTTATTAAGCCGACGACAGAGTAATTGCCCAAGCTGAGAAGTGATTTAATTTTAATGTATCTCCTTTAATCAGCGTTGTGCCTAACCATAAATCTTTATAACCATATCTTAAAACATTTAAGTATTAAAACCACACTAGTTCTGCAGCAGAAATGTTAAATGCATTTCTAATATTACTAGCTTTACGCCCCCTGGTTCACACTTATAGACTCTGTGGTCTGCACTTTTATTTTTCTTTCATGGGTTTTTAATGTTGTTCACAAATTGCTACACCTTCTAAACATTTCATGCTAATTAAGGCCGTAGTACCATGTGCTTTTCCGAATGTATTTATGGCCTAAAAGCGATTCTGGTAGATGGTGTATAAGGTTTTTGTTAATCATGCCTTTTGCATTCTTGTAGTGGTATTTCCATAAAACTTTCATCCCTTTATCCTTAGTTCTTCATATATAACCAAGAAGTGAATACCAGTTATCTAGATCTAGTATTAAAATTTTCTTTTTGATATAACGAAATATTGTCTTACAAAATTTCATCCCCTCTTTCCCCCCTTAGGGTCCGAATTTTACAAAAAAATGGAACACGTATATTTTTAATTCTAATGGAGAAGTCAAATACCAATTTCCATAAATGTAGTTTTAAAATGCTTTAGTAGCTCTTTAATAATGATTTAGTTTGTATAATATTTTCGTCTGCTATTTTACCCTCTTAGGGGTTCAATTTCCCAAAATGGTGAAACACTTTTCTTTTTCTTCTTTTTTTTATTCCTGAGAGAGTAACAAAATACCAGTTTTCGTAGATCTAGCCTCAAAATTGACTTAATAGCGACGCAATTTCAAAAAGCATTTCATCTCCTATTTTAGCCACTTAGGTGACCAATTTCGAAAATTCCCTTCTTAATCGCCGCCTGCAGTATATTTTCATCACTTTCTACAAATTCCAGGTTCTATCCTTAGTGGTTTGGGCTGGGCGAATGGAAGTCAGTGAGTTGAGTTAGTGAGTCGGGGCCTTACCTTTTATATATAGAGACTAGTAAAACTAAAGCACATAGTTTAGCGACAAGACTATTTTATTAATCTTTTCTTCCCTCATTAGCCAAACAGGAGGTGCGAGAGTTAGCGTATAATCTAGTGACTGGACTACACTGTTCATATAAAATTATAATTTCTTATAACAACTTGCATGAGAATACGTGAAAATATGGCTGATGATTAAAAAAAAATATTTCTATAGAAACTTACAACAACTGTATGTAGTAAATCTGGTCAGGCCAAAGAAGTAACCTTTAGTTGCACTATTAATACGGTGATGCATCGAACACTTGGCGATGCGTACCTTTATGAGTGCAGCTTAGTAAATTTTCCAATATGTTTAAATTAATTCAGGATTTGTCCCAGTCATGAACGGCCAACAAGTTGCAAATTTTATATGACGTTAAAACGCTGCACACAGAGCTGCGTAAAACCCACGAAGATTAGAAATTACTTCGCTCCACTAGATAGTGTCTAAAACGACGCCGGATCAATATTATAGTTAGGGCAGATTAACCTTATGAAGCTAATAGTCTGTAGAACTTACCACAAAACTGACGGTTTCCGACGACTCACATTAAAATCGTCACTGCGCAATTTGTGAACTGTGCCATCGCTAAGCCACGGTCACTCAAGTCTTGCACTGGGATTTAAGTACCTGGCTAACTGCCGGCCGAGACTGCAAGAGAGAGCCGCTAATCGCTTGTGACACACAATAATCATGTCTTTGTAGTGCCACGGATTTTGGCCTGCGTGACATGCAGAGATGATCATAGTCGATCTTTCGCAATCGAGACATTATGAAAATGGCTCAGCATCTCTCTAATATCTTATCAGGAACTAAGTGAATATTTTTGCAGCTTCTTTCAGACAGCAGTTTATTAAAAAAGCGTGTTTGGAAATCCCCGTCAGAAACTTCTAGAACTTGTAGAGGGGAGTGAGTACATAGTATTTCGAATAGAAATCCATTCCCTGTCACGCTGTTAGAAAACATATTTGCTTGGTAGATATGCAACAGGACACTCATGGCTGGAACATCTTACATTGGATCGACTGATGTCATTTGAAGTCTATCGTACCTCTCTGGCCAGGTTCGAGAGTCAGTCACGGGTCTGTGAAGGTTAGAGCAACATGGGTGATAACACATTTGCCGAATACACCGACATGATCCTTCTGTACGGCGAATCTCACAGTAATGAAGAGTTGCTCGTCGTCTTAATCAAAATCGTTATCCACAATGTACGACCCCACGGCACACCCTTTTCGCCACAATTACGTACGGGTTCGAGAAAGTGGTACTTTAACTGTCAGCAGGTGTGACTGTGGTGTCCAGGAAGACGCTGCACAACCAAATGGGAAGAGCGTCTGACAAAACCGATCAAGTTTCCTTTTTTGTTTCTTTGGCTACAAGTAAGTGAAACTATAAAACAAAGCAAGTGATGTACTGGATCTCGCTTAATAAATGACTAGCAACACTACCCGCGATAGCAGCATGTTGTCAAATGCTTGTAGTACGGAAAGGATAAGTTTCCGGACAGTGGTCTTTTTCAGAATATTACACTACTGGCCATTAAAACTGCTACACCAAAAAGAAATGCAGATGATAAACGGGTATTAATTGGACAAATATATTATACTAGAACCGACATGTGATTACATTTTCACGCAGTTTGGGTGCATAGATCCTGAGAAATCAGTACCCACAACAACCACCTCTGCCCGTAATAACCGTCATGATACGCCTGGGCATTGAGTCAAACAGAACTTGGATGGCGTGTACAGGTACAGCCGTCCATTCAGCTTCAACACGATACCACAGAACATCAAGAGTAGTGACTAGCGTATTGTGACGATCAAGTTGCTAGGCCACCATTGACCTGAAGTTTTCAATTGGTGAGAGATCTGGAGAATGTGCTGGCGAGGGCAGCAGTCGAACATTTTCTGTATCCAGAAAGACCCGTACAGGACCTGCAACATGCGGTCGTGCACTATCCTGCTATAATTGTAGGGTTTCGCAGGGATCGAATCAAGGGTAGAGCCACAGGTCGTAACACTTCTGAAATGTAACACCCACTGTTCCAAGGGCCGCCAATGCGAACAAGAGGTAACCGAAACGAGTAACCGAGGCCACCCCATACCATCACGCCGGGTGATACGCCAGTATAGCGACGACGAATACACGCTTGCAATGTGCGTTCACCGCGATGTCGCCAAACACGGATGCGGCCATCATGACGCTGTAAACACAACCTGTATTCATCCGAAATAATGACGTTTTACCATTCTTGCACCCAGGTTCGTCGTTGAGTACACCATCGCAGGCGCTACTGTCTGTGATGCAGCGTCAAGGGTAACCGCAACCATGATCTCCGAGCTGATAGTACCATGTTTCTGCAAACGCCGTCGAACTGTTCGTGCAGATGGTTGTTGTCTTGCAAACATCGCCATCTGTTGACTCAGGGACAGAGACGTGGCTGCACGATCCGTTACAGCCATGCGGATAAGATGGCTTTCATCTCGACTGCTAGTGATACGAGGCTGTTAAGATCCAGCACGGCGTTCCGTATTACCCTCCTGAACCCACCGATTCCATATTTTTCTAACAGTCCTTGTGACTCGGCCAACGCGAGGAGCAATGTCGCTATACGATAAACCGCAATCGCGATAGGCTACAATCCGACCTTTATCAAAGTCGGAAACGTGATGGCACGCATTTCTCCTCCATACACGAGGCATCACAACAACGTTTCACCAGGCAACTCCGGTCAACTGCTGTTTGTGTATGAGAAATCGGTTGGGAACTTACGTCATGTCAGCACGTTGTAGGTGTCACCACCGTCGCCAACTTTCTGTGAATGCTATGAAAAGCTAATCACTTGCATATAACAGCGTCTTCTTCCTGTCGGTTAAATTTCGCGTCTGTAGCTCGTCATCTTCGTGGTGCAGCAGTTTTAATGGCCAGTAGTGTATACAGGTTGAGTCACCTAACATTACCGCTGGATATATTTTGTAAACCACATCAAATACTGACGAACCGATTCCACAGACCGAACGTGAGGAGAGGGGCTAGTATAATTGTTTAATACAAACCATAAAAAAATGCACGGAAGTATGTTTTTTAACACAAACCTACGGTTTTTTAAATGTAACCCCGTTAGTTTTGTTATCACATCTGATCATATAAACAAATACGTAATCAGTGCCGTTTGTTGCATTGTAAAATGTCAATTACATCCGGAGATATTGTAACCTAAAGTTGACGCTTGAGTACCACTCCTCCGCTGATCGATAGTGTGTATCGGAGAGCACTGAATTACGTAGGGATCCAAAGGGAACGGTGATGGGCCTTAGATACAGAAGAGACTGGAACAGCACATTACGTCCACATGCTAACACCTTTTTATTGGTCTTTTTCACTGACGCAAATGTACATTACCATGAGGGGTGAGGTACACGTACACACGTGGTTTTACGTTTTCAATTACGGAATGGAATATAGTGTGTCCCTACACGTCAGGCCAATAGATGCTCAATTTGGAGGCCATCATTTGCTGCACACAATTTCTATCTCTGGCGTAATGAATGTCGTACACGCTGCAGTACATCTGGTGTAATGTCGCCGCAGGCTGCCACAATACGTTGTTTCATATCCTCTGGGTTTGTAGGCACATCACGGTACACATTCTCCTTTAACGTACCCCACAGAAAGAAGTCCTGAGATGTAAGATCAGGAGAACGGGCTGGCCAATTTATGCGTCCTCCACGTCCTATGAAACGCCTGTCTAACATCTTGTCAAGGGTCAGCCTAGTGTTAATTGCGGAATGTGCAGGTGCACCATCATGCTGATACCACATACGTCGAAGCGTTTCCAGTGGGACATTTTCGAGCAACGTTGGCAAATCATTCTGTAGAAACGCGATGTATGTTGCAGCTGTTTGGGCCCCTGCAATGAAGTGAGGACCAATGAGGTGGTCGCCAATGATTCCGCACCATACATTTACAGTCCACGGTCGCTGTCGCTCTACCTGTCTGAGCCAGCGAGCATTGTCCACGGACCAGTAATGCATGTTCCGTAGATTCACTGCCCCGTGGTTTGTGAAACCCGCTCATCGGTAAAAAGGTAGAACTGCAACGCATTCTCAGTTAATGCCCATTACCAGAATTGCACTCGATGATTAAAGTCATCACCATGTAATTGCTGATGTAGCGACAAATGAAACGAGTGAAAGCGGTTACGATGCAGTATGCGCATGACACTACTTTGACTCAGTCCACCGGCTCTCGCAATGTCCCGTGTACTCAAGGGTCAACTTTAGGTTACAATATCTCCGGATGTAATTAACATTTTACAATGCAACAAACGGCACTGATTACGTATTTGTTTATATGTTCAGATGTGCTAACAAAACTAACGTGGTTCCATTTTAAAAAACGTAGGTTTGTGTTAAAAAACATACTTCCGTGCATTTTTTATGGTTTGTATTAAACAATTATACTAGCCCCTTTCCTCACGTTCGGTCTGTGGAATCGGTTCATCAGTATTTGATGTGGTTTACGAAATATATCCAGCGGTAATGTTAGGTGACTCACACTGTATACTCACTCCCCTATATAATGCATAGAAGTTTAAACGTATATTTCCGTACGCCCTGTAGATAAGTGCATCATCTGCCAGAAGTCAGAGATCACTGTTAATATTGTCCTCAAGGTCATTAATATACTTCAGTCTCCTCTCTACCAAAAAATCCTCGCTCAAGTCACAAATTTTGCTTGTTATCCTATACGTTCGTACTCTTGATAACGAATATCATGGAAGACGAAGAAAAATACTCGTTAGCGGTTCAGTAGCTGTGATGATGATGGTAACCATTCCACGAATACTGTGAAAAACTGACACTAGGGGAGGAATGGTTAGTCCTTGAATGACGTAACCGAGACGTCTTCTTTGCAAGGACACACAAAGTCATCTCCAAATGGCAGTATATCGATACATACAACAAAAAGCACATATGTAGCGATAGCACTCAGAAGGTGTTGATGACGGGCATCTACGGGGTGATCGAGAAGTCTGGTAACATTCGCAAAGCACATATTTACCTAATAATGAAAGCTGGTTGTATACATGGAAGAACCCTGGAGATACTAATAGCTATCAGATAGCTAAATATAATGGTAAGACAGAGACTTAGGAACCAGGTTTTAAATTGTAAGACATTTCCAGGGGCAAATGTGGACTCTGACCACAATCTATTGATTATGAACTGTAGATTAAAACTGAAGAAAGTACAAAAAGGTGGGAATTTAAGGAGAAGGGACCTGGATAAACTGAAAGAACCAGAGGTTTTACAGAGTTTCAGGGAGAGCATAAGGGAACAATTGACAGGAATGGGGGAAAGAAATAAAGTAGAAGAAGAATGGGTAGTTTTGAGGGATGAAGTAGTGAGGGCAACAGAGGATCAAGTAAGTAAAAAGACGAGGGCTAGTAGAAATCCTTGGGTAACAGAAGAAATATTGAATTGAATTGATGAAAGGAGAAAATATGAAAATGCAGTAAATGTAGTAGGCAAACAGGAATACAAACATCTCAAAAATGAGATCGACAGGAAACGCAAAATGGCTAAGCAGGAATGGCTAGAGGACAAATGTAAGGATGTAGAGGCGTATCTCACTAGGGGTAAGATAGATACTGCCTAGAGGAAAATTAAAGAGACCTTTGGAGATAAGAGAACCACTTGTATGCACATCAAGAGCTCAGATGGAAACCCAGTTCTAGGCAAAGAAGGGAAAGCAGAAAGGTGGAAGGAGTATATAGAGGGTCTTTACAAGGGCGATGTACTTGAGGACAATATTATGGAAATGGAAGAGGATGTAGATGAATATGAAATGGGAGATACGATACAGCGTGAAGAGTTTGACAGAGCTCTGAAAGAGTCGAAACAAGGCCCCCGGAGTAGACCACAATCCATTGGAACTACTGACGGCCTTGGGAGAGCCAGTCCTGACAAAACTCTACCATCTGGTGAGCAAGATGTATGAAACAGGCAAAATACCCTCAGACTTCAAGAAGAATATAATAATTCCAATCCCAAAGAAAGGAGGTGTTGACAGATGTGAAAATTACCGAACAATCAGTTTAATAAGCCACAGCTGCAAAATACTAACACAAATTCTTTACAGACGAATGGAAAACTGGTAGAAGCCGACCTCGGGGAAGATCAGTTTGGATTCCGTAGAAATACTGGAACACGTGAGGCAATACTGACGTTACGACTTACCTTAGAAGAAAGATTAAGGAAAGGCAAACCTACGTTTCTAGCATTTGTAGACTTAGAGAAAGCTTTTGACAATGTTGACTGGAATATTCTCTTTCAAATTCTAAAGGTGGCAGGGGTAAAATACAGAGAGCGAAAGGCTATTTACAATTTGTACAGAAACCAAATGGCAGTTATAAGAGTTGAGGGACATGAAAGGGAAGCAGTGGTTGGGAAGGGAGTGAGACAGGGTTGTAACCTCCCCCGATGCTATTCAATCTGTATATTGAGCATGCAGTAAAGGAAACAAAAGAAAAGTTCAGAGTAGGCATTAAAGTCCATTTGAGGAGCAAAATAACTGATGATGGTCGAAGTAGAGAGGATATAAAATGTAGACTAGCAATGGCAAGGAAAGCGTTTCTGAAGAAGAGAAATCTGTTAACATCGAGTATAGATTTAAGTGTCAGGAAGTCATTTCTGAAAGTATTTGTATGAGGTGTAGCCATGTATAGAAGTGAAACATGGACGATATATAGTTTGGACAAGAAGAGAATAGAAGCTTTCGAAATGTGGTGCTACAGAAGAATGCTGAGGATTAGGTGTGTAGATCACGTAACTAATGAAGAGGTATTGAATAGGATTGGGGAGAAGAGAAATTTGTGGCACAACTTGACCAGAAGAAGGGACCGGTTGGTAGGACATGTTCTGAGGCATCAAGGGATCATCAATTTAGTATTGGAGGGCAGCGTGGAGGGTAAAAATCGTAGAGGGAGACCAAGAGATGAATACACTAAGCAGATTCAGAAGGATGTAGGTTGCAGTAGGTACTGGGAGATGAAGAAGCTTGCACAGGATAGAGTAGCATGGAGAGCTGCATCAAACCAGTCTCAGGACTGAAGACCACAACAACAACAATGTAGGTATAGAGGCAAAGTGGGACACACATGCCAGATATGACGTGGGGTTCTACAGATCGAAAAAACGTGTGCAAATAGTGGCCAACAGATGGCTCTGGACATCGTTATGCCGCTTTTCAAACTGCCAGTTTTACAAAAAAATGGTTCAAATGGGTTTGAGCAGTATGGGACTTAACATGTGAGGTCATCAGTCCCCTAGAACTTAGAACTACTTAAACCTAACTAACCTAAGGACATCACACACATCGATGGCCGAGGCAGGATTCGAACCTGCGTGCGGCTGATACCGGTAGAGGTTCGAGTGCTCTCTCGGGCATGGGTGTGTGTGTTTGTCTTTAGGATAACTTAGGTTAAGTAGTGTGTAAGCTTAGGGACTGATCAACTTAGTAGTTAAGTCCCATAAGATTTCACACACATTTGAACATTCTTTCGAACCTGCGACCGTAGCGGTCCCGCGGTTCGAGACTGAAGGGCCTAGAATCGCTCGCCCACACCGGACGGCGCGCCAGTGTTACAGGTGCGAGGTACGTCGATACGGTACAGAATCGCATCATCCCTAGTCTTGCTGGTAAACACTTTCTGGAAACTACGATTTTTATGTAGAATGGCACTCCACCCCATATGTTTACAAGTGTGAAAGATCCCTTGCGCTCATTGTTTGGTGAGGTTCGCGTTCTGAGCCGCCATTTCCGTTATGCTTGGCCTCAACCCGTGCAACTACTGGTTCTGTGCTTACCCCGAGCTGCAGGTCTACCGCCATTGTCTGACCTCTTTAGGCAAGCCAAAAGGCAACATCATCTGGCGGATTTTGCTAAAACTCAGTTATTATGCTAATTATTGCTTTCACTACATATGAAGTGCCGTCTTTTGATTATTTCAAAAATGCGTGTCAATGTGTACCTTTCTACCTACATTACTCAGTGAAGTACACTATAGGCCATTAAAACTGCTACACCACGAAGATGACGTGCTACAGACGCGAAATTTAACCGACAGGAAGAAGATGCTGTTATATGCAAATGATAATCTTTTCAGAGCATTCACACAAGGTTGGTGCCGGTGGCTACACCTACAACATGCTGAAATGAGGAAAGTTTCCAACCGAATTCTTATACACAAACAGCAGTTGATCGGCACTGCATGGTAAAAAGTAGTTGTGATGCGTCGTGTAAGGAGGAGAAGTGCGTACCATCACATTTTACGACTATGATAAAGGTCGGATTGTAGCCTATCGCGATTGCGGTTAATCGTATAGCGACATCGCTGCTCGCGTGGTCGAGATGCAATGACGGTTAGCAGAATATGGAATCGTTGGGTTCAGGAGGGTAATACGGAACGCCTTGCTGGATCCCAACGGCCTCGTATCACTAGCAGTCGAGATGACAGGCATCTTAACCGCATGGCTGTAACGAATCGTGCAGCAACGTCTAGATCCCTGAGTCAACAAAAGATGGTTCAAATGGCTCTGAGCACTATGGGACTTAACATATATGACAAGACAACATATTTGCAAGACAACAGCCATCTGCACGAACATTTCGACGACTTTTGCAGCAGCATGGACCATCAGCTCGGAGACCATGGTTGCGGTTACCCCTGACGCTGCATCGCAGACAGGAGCGCCTGCGACGGTGTACTCAACGACGAACCTGGGTGCAAGAATGGCAAAACGTAATTTTTTCTCACGAATACAGGTTCTGTTTACAGCATCATGACGGTCACATCAATGTTTGGCGACATCGCGGTGAACGCACATTGGAAGCGTGTATTCGTCATAGCCATACTGGCGTATCACTCGGCGTGATGGTATGGGGTGGCATTGGTTACACGTCTCGGCCACCTCTTGTTCGCATTGACGGCACTTTGAACAGTGGACGTTACATATCAGAAGTGTTACGACCCGTGGCTCTACCCTTCATTCGATCCCTACGAAACCCTACAATTTTAGTAGGATAATGCACGACCGTATGTTGCAGGTCCTGTACGGGCCTATCTGGATACAGAAAATGTTCGACTGCTGCCCTCGCCAGCACATTCTCCAGATCTCTCACCAATTGAAAACTTGTGGTCAATGGTGGCCGAGCAACTCGATCGTCACAATACGCCAGTCACTACTGTTGATGTACTGTGGTATCGTGTTGAAGCTGCATGGACAGCTGTACCTGTACACGCCATCCAAGCTCTGACTCGATGCCCAGGTGTATCAAGGCCGTTATTACGGCCAGAGGTGGTTGTTGTGGGTACTGATTTCTCAGGATCTATGCACCTAAATTGCGTGAAAATGTGATCGCATGTCAGTTATAGTATAATATATTTGTCCAATGAATACCCGTTTATGAAGTGCATTTCTTCTTGGTGTAGCAATTTTAATGGCCAGTAGTGTACTAAATTATTAAATGTTAACGGACTTCTGGGTCAGCCTGCAATTTTTCTATTTATTTCTCTTCTCAGATTAATGTGACGCTGTGGCGAGCGATATACGAATTGAACTGTATCGGTGTATCTTCAGGTACGAAAAGCTGAAGCTGTGATGTCACGGACGATTCCCGCTCGCGGGAAGAAGCGGAAGGCGCGCTTCTTACAAGTGCCACCACCAGGCGTTCTCGGCACGTCTGCCGAGTGCTGCGAGTACGATCGGCGCGTCTGCAGCGAGTGTGACGGCCGCTTCCGCCGCAGGAAGAGGGTGCCCGTCCGCCGTAACAGAAGGGTTGGAGGGCAGACGGAGGAAGGAAGGAAGGGCGGGCGGAGAGGGCGGAGGGCCACGCGTGTTCCGGGCCGGAGCGGCGGCGCCAGCCGGCCGGAAGCGCCCGCCGTGTTCTCCAGGGCTCGGCGCAGCCCGGCCACTCGAGTTCCGCCTCTCGACGGTAAATCGCAAGGCGCCGCGCGGCGGGCGGAATGCCGAGCAGCCGAGTGCTTTGCGTCAGCAGCAGCTTCTCCCGAGCATCACTGCGCGCTAGAAATAGCGGACGGATTGCCAGAGCGCACTCGAGGCGAGGCTGCGTTACACTCCCGCCTGAAGCCAGACCGCTGGTACCGATTCCGATCATTGGTAGCGTGGTATCGCTACCATTTGCGCACCTTTTTTCTTTTTTTTTCGAGCCGTCTGTCTTCTGACTGGTTTCGTGCGGTCCTTCGCGACTACTTCTCCCACGCCAACCTCTTCATCTCAGATCACCACTTGCACCCACCGTCCTAAATCATTTGTTGGATATCTTCTACCCTCCGTCTTCCCCTACAATTTTATCATCTGCAGCTTCCTCTAGTATAATGGAAGTTATTCTATGGCGTCTCAACACACATTATATTATCCTGTCCCTTTTTCTTGTCAGTTTTCCACACGCTCCTCTCCTCGTCGAATCAGCGGCGAAGCGATGCATGCAATTTTCAGCGTAGCTGTATTGTATATTACTACCGCTCTAATGCTTCAATTCTTTGGTTTTGTAACACAAGCCATGATGTATTTCCATAATACATCGACGGAAAAAAATAGTAACGCCAATAAAGAATTGTGCCACATAAACTTCAGTTGAAAGACGTGATTCTACGTATCATAGATGATGTCTACTTAAATTTCACGCCAGTAGCATAAGAGTGTCGCTACTAGCGACAACAGGGGTATGAAACTGAAGTTTGCTTTAAATATACGCTGTAACGGTCGCGAACGTAAATCATCTTTGAGGTTGGATGTGGTGAGTTGTTTTTAGTCAAGAATGCCTTTAAGGTGACAAAGACGCCATTATCAACTCCTCAAGAGATCGTGTAATAGCCATATGAGAAGCTGGATGTTCTTCTATAACACTTCTGTAATTCGACTAAATATCTTGAAATTACAGTTACGAGCAACTTAAACTGGAAAGACCATGTAGATAATATTGTGGGGAAGGCGAAACAAAGACTGCGCTTTGTTGGCAGAGCACTTAGCAAATGCGGCAGACCCATTAAGTGACAGTCTACATTACACTTGTTCTTCCTCTGCTGGAATATTCTGCGCGCTATGGGATCCTTACCAGGTAGGATTGACGGAGGACATCGAAAAAGTGCAAAGAAGGCCAGTTTGTTTCCTGTTATAGCGTAATAGGTGTGAGAGCGTCACTGATATGATACGCGAGTTGGTGTGGTCTTCACTGAAACAAAGGCGGTTTTCTTTGTGGCGAGATCTATTTACGAAATTTCAGCTGCCAACTTTCTCTTCCGAATGCGAAAATATTTTGTTGCAACCCACCCACGTAGGGTGAAATGATCATCATAATAAAATAAGAGAAATCAGAGCGCGAACGGATAGATTTATGTATTTCTTTTTCCCACGCGCCATTCGAGAGTGGAATGGTAGAGAAGAAGTATGAAAATGCTTCGGTGAACCCTCTGCCAGTCACTTATGTGTGAATTGCAGAGTAACCATGTAGATGTAGATGTAGATGTAGCTGCAGAAAGAAAGGAATGTAGCCACTGTACCTGACTGTGGCAGCGGTCATCACGAGAAACTTCACAAGAAAACCAGAATCCGGACGGCCACGTGGCACTACCGAGAGGGAGGATCATCATGTTTTGCGTAGCTCCGGCACACTGCACAGCAAATGTAGCTGGAATCTGAGTAATAGTTGGCACCACAGTGACAGAACGAACTGTTATAAATCGGTTACTTCAAGGGCAGCTCCGAGCCAGACGTTCTGTACTCTCCGGATTCCAAACCACCACCATTTGCGCCTTCAGTGGCGTCATGCGAGAGCTCAATGGAGGTAGGACGGAGGTATTTTGTTTTTTCTTATGAAAGCTGATTCTGTCTCGGTGACAGTGATGGCTTTGTGTTGGTTAGAAGGTGGCCATTTGAGGGCCTGCAACCAAACTGTCTGCGTGTTAGACCCACTCGACCTTCACTTGGAGTTACGTCTTAAGGGTGCAATTTCTGCAAAATGGTACATCAGCCTGGTGATTCGAACTGTTGTGCTGGCATTCACAAATAACACCCCAGGGGGTGTTTCTGAGTAGCATAACGCTCGACCACATAGCGCTGTTGTAATCCAACTTGCTCTACAGCGTGTCAACAAGTTGTCTTGGCTTTATCAATTACCGGATCTTTCTTCAATCGAGCAAATGTGGCACGTCATGCATGCTTGCATTCAACATTCTGGTTTTCACACCGGTTATTAATGCGGCATAATTCCACATTTGAAATAAGTTATCTTGCGTTTACATTAATCTGTAATCATGCAACGTTAATCACTTACCTAGACAAATGTATTTCCGAAATTCCATAGCTTGATTATTTTTTGGTGCTAATTATTTTTCTTTTTTTCGTCAGCGGTATGTTGTGTCCCATAAGCACGTCTTCAGACATTTCTCCTCCAAATTATTTTGGCCAGTAATGCCTTGCTTACCTGTGCTAGCATTTTATATATTCATTTCTTCGTCGGCCATGCGTCATTTTGCCTTCAAGGTACCAGAATCCCTTCTTCTACTCCGTGGTCAGAAATTTTGGTGTTAACAGTATTATTAATTTCACAGCTAATCTCATTTCCACTAGTCCCCATAACTTTCTTTAGCTTACGCTCATTCCGTATTCTGTATCCATCATACCGTGTGTTCCGTTCAACAAATTCTGTAACCCCTCTTCACTTTCACTGACGACAGCAGTGCCACCATCGAATCTTATGACTGATCTCCTTTCACAGTAAGCATTAATACCACTCTTGAACATTTCGTTCATTTCCGTCGTACATAGATGGAATAATAGGGACCCGTCTTACACCCCTAATCGAAGCAGTTCGCTGTTGGTCTTCTATTCTTGATGTTACCTCTTCGGATTACTATATATTGCGTATTACCCCACTTTTCCTACAGATTACTCGTATTTTCTGGAGAAATTTCCACATTTTGGGCCGTTTTACATTGTCGAACGCTTTTTCCATATAGACAAACTCTACAGACGTGTCTTGAGTTTTCTGTCTTCCTTCTGCTGTCACGCACAACGTCAGAGTTGCCTCTCTGGTGCCCTTACCTATCCGAAAGCTTTGAAATGTTTGTACGTGTTTGTTACCATTGTGCAGTATGAGACTGTCTTTTGTTCACCTGACCGGTCGCAGAGTGTTCTACTACCTCGTTTAAAAATTCTCTCTCAGTCTCTTATTCCGAAATATACTATATCATTCTCCTGTTCTCATCAACACTTCCCGCTGTCGTGGTACACAGTAAACCCTTTTTCACTTCAACACACACTCCTTCCTCCACCCCAAGAATCGTAGTTTTGAACACGGAAACAGCTAGAGAAAGATTAACCGAACACAGATACTGCGAACACAAGCTAAAAGTTGGGAAGAGATAAGATACGAAACTACAAAAACTTTACTGACAGTAAAAGTTGATGCAAAAGCACAGGAAGTGGCACGCAACACACTTTTCTGCGAGAGATTTTAATGACTGCCTAGACTGTATATATTTTTAATGTTATAATAGGGTTCCATTCTATCAAATACACTTCCATGTCAGAATATGTCGACTACAAGAATAAAACTTTACTTTCCATAAGCAACAAGCGAGCAACGCCGTAGAACGTCCAACAGTAGAGCGTAGTAGTACAACACAAATGCTACTGTTCCTTAAGGAAGCAAGCATATCAGCATTAGGTAGAGGCTAATCCGTTTCATTGTGCACAATTCCAGTTGAAGGTTGTCCGTTTAACGGCTTCCAGGGCAATAAATATTTGAATTTCATTGTTTCATGTATCTGTCTGCCAAATTTAAAATAGTCTACTCATTAAGAAGTACAAGCTTCTGTTGAAGATTTAACGGAGTAAGGCAACAGTCACAAATTGTGTACATGTCGTGATGTGAGACGTGCAAATTACCGACAATATATTCATCGTATATTAGAGTGGGAGTACATAGCAACCTCCAACAAGTCTGACGTATAATTTCCAATCCTTACAAAGTTATGAATGTATAAAGTTTCTCGCTTTCTACATTTTGTAAGTTCATGCAAAAACACTTCTGTAGTAGGTATGACCATTTATTTTATTACTTGTTTGCTACTAAACTGATTCCGAACACATTTTTGAGGCTGAATCCACATATACCACAGAATGTACCTGCGTAGATCAGGGGATATGACGTCATAAACATTGAGATGTTTCCCTTAAAACGGACGGTGAATTATCTAAACAACAATCATGCAGCGTTTCAAAATGATAGAAATTAGCGATCACGAATAAACTTCAAATATAATTCAAAGTTTATGTAAACTTTCCCTTTTACATGCAGAGCGTCAAATATTTAACACATTAGTTCATTTGCAAAATTATCATCAGACTTCTAAACTTGTCTTGTATGTGGGATTCTTTAAGAAATCGATGTTGGGGGAAAGGGGGGGGGGAGGTATCGGTTGATTATAGAATTTGATAGATTACTCTTGTAGAGGATATATTTAGATCTAAATATGATTGAAACAAATCAAAACACTCCATAACAATTGGAATTTGTTATACGACCACTGACAGCAGATTTACTTCAATAAATGAATTTTTGCACACATTACTGATAACGCTGCAAGAAGCATGTCTGTACAGTTGAACGGGCTGGCGTACTTATGTCACCTAAAATTGGACTGTAAAAAATGAAAAATTATTCTGATTTTAAATAAAGGGTAGTGAAAACTCCATTAATTAAAGCCTGATTAGAAGCTCCTCTGTGAATAATTACCCCGTCAGTAATCAGCTAAGACTGGGATCGTGTAGCGACACAATGCTGGCGCCTCTTTAAGCAGCGGTGTAACTCTGTTTCGCTGCTGATTCCAGCTTCTAATTGCGCGTTTCAGGCGCGCGGCTCAAGCGCAGACTGTGGCTTGGCTCACCGGCTGCAGAAAGAGGACACAGGCGCCCTGTGCGTAGCCAGCCGGGCCCATTGTAATGGAAATCAGCCGGCGCTGGCTGGGAACACGATCGCGCCGCGCCGTCCCGGCTTTTGCGCGCACCCTGCCTCCGACGCAAATTCCCTCTACGCTTTCCAGGATCCGCTGTGACGGGAAAATTTTCCAGTGTTGGAGGGGGCGTGGGGGTGGGGGGCGAGGGTGGCTTTTTTTTCGGAGATCGCTTTAAAGGTGTCTTTCTAGGCTCGACGAATATACTGCTAAAGTACGTTGCCTTACATGACATTACAGAGCATTTAAACGTAAGGTAAGCAGTATTGAATCATTGTTACTGCTCCTGAATTTCCTAGAGTTAATACAAACATAATTTCGACTTACCGCAGTAATTGTAAGTAGGTACTCTAAAGGTAAGGCTGTAGGAATGCGTTACCTACAGGGTTTATGGTCGACTGCAATCCACATGATTAACCGACACATGCTCACAGCCTTCTTTTTGGCAATATGTATTGCTTTTAATTGGTAAACCTTAACTAACACGTCAGTCTCGGATTTCTCAAAAATGGTTCAAATGGTTCATGGCTCTGAGCACTATGCGACTCAACTTCTGAGGCCATCAGTCGCCTAGAACTTAGAACTAATTAAACCTAACTAAGGACAGCACACACATCCATGCCCGAGGCAGAATTCGAACCTGCGACCGTAGCGGTCGCTCGGTTCCACACTGCAGCGTATAGAATCGCACGGCCACTCCGGCCCACGGTTCAAATGTCTCTGAGCACTATGGGACTTAACATCTGTGGTCATCAGTCCCCTAGAACTTAGAACTACTTAATCCTAACTAAGGACATCACACACATCCATGCCCGATGCAGGATTCGAACCTGCGACCGTAGCGGTAGCGCGGTTCCAGAGTGAAACGCCTAGGTCACTAGGGCCGGCCTCTGATTTCTGAGTGCGAGGTAGAAGCCATCGAGGTAAAAAAAAAAAGAAGAGCTGTCATGCTGTCTTTCACGTCTAACTTGAAGCCGATATCCGCCGTGTTAACTGGCCCAAAACATTAGGTTCGCCGCTTTCATACCTACATAGTTCACCGCGATGATATTCCCCGTGATGTCATTATGAAGTATCCGTGCGCAGTTTAGACTATGCTGGTGCTTTGATTAAGTGGACGCGTAGTTGCGTCATTAAAAATGCCAGCTTGCGTTTTTTACGGGGGTGCTAATTCATCCGATCGTAATGTGAAGTTTATAGGAATCACCTTTCATTCGCAACTGGAGCATTTAAAGCAATGTTTTCTCTTTCATACACGAATTATTGTTGCACTGTTTACTTTTATTGTAGTGGTTTTATTTCTGCCATTTGACTTAAGCTTTTCCTTACTTTACTCGATGTCCGCTCTTTCTCTCCTTTCCTGTGTTTTTCACTGCCATCCATATCGCAGACGCTCCGACATCCGAGCCGCACTCTATCAATGGTCTTGTTCCCGCACAACACGTGGCTACGTAACCACGCTAATTGTTGGGGCAGCATCTGTTGACGTTAATTCCTCTCCCCTATAATTATTATTAATTGTTCACATATGCTCCTCCTTTGGAAAAGGATCTGGCTAGAACAGCAGGAGACAGCGGTCACGTGACTTTCGTGTGTATGATTGTATGAATGTGTAAGTGTGCTGTGCTTCCTTTCTGAAGAGGGCTTTCGCTGAAAATTTATGTGAACGCTCTTTTCGTTCTGCCTGCCTTGTTCTCAGCGTGTGACTAACAATCTATCCGTTTTTCAGTATTGTTATTCCCTCATGACGGTTGTTGTAAATAATCCACTGCACTTCAACAGTAAGAAAATATATATAATTACAATACAAGAAGAAAATGTGACATTAATTACGCTACACTAAGTTTATCTGCAGCGCGAACAGGGGTTCACAATGCTACAATCAAAATTTTGATCACTTACGCATTGATATAGAAAGCCTGATACACAGCAAAGTAAAATTTGATACTAAACTGAAAATGTTTCTCTTTGATAATTCCTCCTATTGCGCGGAAGGTAATATGTTACTGTAATGTGTAAATGGTGACGGATAGGAATTATTGACTAAGATCTGTCTTTAATTAAGAAATGTAGAAAGTAATAACTATCGAATGTGGCTACGTATTTCAAAAAAACTTGTTATTATACAATGACTCGTTACGTATTATTTCGATTTATCGTGCAAATTATACATGGAACATGGAAGTAAGTAGCTAACTATTGGTATGTCACAAAGCATGATACATAAGCTTTGAAAAGATTAAAACGAAATTCAAAAGTAAAATCAAGCGGATGTTCAAGGTAGATGTACAATCCAATTGTGCTATGTTGGTTATACCTGAAAAACTAACAGGGTTACTGGCGAGAAATATTGCGGAAAGGAAACAAACGCGCTGTTGGTGGAAAGGTCGGCCTACATCTCACACAGGTTAGACTATCATTACTAAAAAATTACTTACATACATGATAAAGCAAAATATCCATTTTAAGGGCTCTTCAAGAGTTTGAGACCATTCTCTTAATCACATTTATACATTCAACAATGCTGGGAGATGTTTAGAAAATTATATCGTTCTCTTACCCTGCAAGCTGATATTAAACTATTGGCCAGACAATGAATGACGCGTTATACCTAAGATTTCAAAGCGAGAAGTTGGGTAAACTACAGTGAGACTAATGTACTGACAATCTGATAAAACAAGAACTCTATTCTGCATGGAGGTATACCTCTATCCAGTTCTGCTTCTTTGGCATTTCGGTAATCGATCACTTTGTTGACATGCACGAGATACGATAGCATGCCTTGCTTCTCTCCTCATAGCACATGTTTAGAGACTAGCAAAGAACACGTAGGTAGTTTTTTTTTTTTTTTTTTTTTTTGTGCGGAAGTGAACACTAAAAATGTTGTGCATTGGAGTTGAAATCTGAAAAAGTAACGAACAAGGAGCTATACTGACACGAGTAAGTAACTAAGTAATGGTAACGGAGTTCCAGTTTCATTTGCTTTCGATACAAATACAATAAAAGTGGAATTAAATGGATTACGAAAGCATGCTTTTCACAGTACTTCCTTCTGTTACTAGCTATCGGAAATATAGCAGTAAAAAAAAAAAAAAAAAGCAATTTCCGACAATAAGGCCACGCGTGTCGTAGAACAGGAGCAAACAGGCATTCAAGAACAGTGAAACGTTCAAAATTGCCTTCTTCACTCTATCTTATTCATGTAAGCTCTATAATTTTAGTATTTAAATCAGCTCTTGGGCGCACACGACCGAAATAATGAACAAAACGCAATCGCAAACAGTAGTCTGTTCATGTTTTGGGCTACTAAAAATGGCGACAGGCCCCGACCACCCTGGCTTCCAAACAACGTTTGCTGTAGGCCTGTACTGCCAGTCCCCCCCCACCCTTTCCCCTTCTTTTTTTTAAAATCCATGAATCCATGGGAGGAGCTGTGCCCTCTGTGGCGCGCAGAGATTCTGTCTGGATTTTAGTAATAATTTTTAATGAATTATGTAAGGACACTCTGATACTAGTTCTACGATGGAATACACTTGTAATGAGTTCTTGTCAGAAGCTAATTTAGCCGGACGGTGTGGCCGTGCGGTTCTAGGCGCGTCAGTCTGGAACCGCGAGACCGCTACTGTCGCAAGTTCGAATCCTGCCTCGGGCATGGTTGTGTGTGATGTTCTTAGGTTAGTTAGGTTTAAGTAGTTCTAAGTTGTAGGGGACTGATGACCTCAGCTGTTAAGTCCCATAGTGCTCAGAGCCATTTGAACTCATTTTTGAAGCTAATTTAGTGCACTGTTGGAAGTGAATCCTTTTCTTAATTTTTCAATTCAAAAAGATTCATGATTTTCTCAAGTCGTAGTAAGATACAAAGGAGATTTGTTACTGTATAAGAAGAATATTGAAGAGGAATTTGTGGCTGGTAGTATCAAAGACTGAATATTTAAAAAAATCCTAAAGTGAAAAGGTATTTACAATGTTATTTCAGCTGATATAGCATGTATGAATGCCGATGTGCCGATCATCGGAGTAGACGTTCGAACGGAAGGACTTTGGTGGCGATCCAGGAGCGTACCGTCAGAGCTTTCCTGCGAGTATTTTTATTCATGGCAAAACTGTTTTCCTCCTTTCTGAGGTTTTCCTGGGATGGATAGTGCTTGCCAGAATCTAGTCTAGAATACTGTCACTGCATGGACAGTTTCCAAACGGTCTGTGGTGATCAGTCCACTCTGCTCCTGTGGTTTAGCCAACGAAGAATTTAGAAGCGAGACGTCGGGCATCAGAAGAACATTTCGTCGAGTTGCAGACATCTTGATTTATTTCCAGTACCAGAAAGAAGTGATACTTTTAAACGCACTACCACAAATAACAAATACTAAATATGAGCTGCTTTTATTTCTCGATGTATGGTGAGGACATTATCCTTGATATTGCAAGACTAACCGACTTCAGAATTAAATTAAAGATGATAAATAATATTTTTTTTGACAATTTCAAAGAAAAAAACAACATTTCAGTTGTGACGGGGGTGTCTGTCCTTGATCCGCAGATAAGTTTCATGATAAACGTTATGAAGTGGAATATGTCAACAGAATAAACATAGAACATTGATATACAACTCAGAAACATATATGAAAATAATATTTGTATGGCTGCGTGCTGACCATTTACAATTTGTTTTATGTCTATTGTTAAGCATCGCTACGTGAAAAAACGTTTTATCAAAATAAGTTTGTGTGGGATAGCGTCTACTACCGCAGCTTGTACAGCAAACAATTAAGATCTGGTTTTTCATTGCAGCGCTCTGCGAACGGAACACATTTCATATCCGAAAGGTTATTACCATTTACTGTTAGTGCACACATGTTCTGATCCCAACAAGTTATTCTTTCCATTGCCATTAGACGTTGAAGTGGAAACTTGTGTTATACCATTACACATCATTTGGTGGATTACATCTAATGGGACTGTGTTTGGAGTCAATAAGTATTTCTCCTTTTAATTGAAAAATTGTATGTTACGGGTGATCTCGAAAAAATTCCACTGTGGCAGTTCGATTTTTATACTTGATTTAATTTTTTTAATCAAAATGGGATCGTAATCACTAGCACTGTGGAATGGCCATTAAATAGAAAGGCAGCCCAATTCCGATCAGGTTTTTTTCCAGAATTATGAACAAGACTGAGGCTAATGATTCACCGAGACAATAGGCCCTCGGAGAACTAATGGCTGCCCCAGATGCGTCCACCGCATCAGCACGCTGCTTAATCTGCTTTTTGTCCCTCTTGAGCACCAAGCAGGAAGAATGATCACCTTCCGAGTTTTGGCAGCTCAACGGCACCATTATCGACAAGGACCTTGTGACTGGTGATTGATTACCTGCATGACTTAATGATCTTAGAGAGGCAACAAAACGTTCTACTACACTTTAATTCATTTACATCGAAGGGTAATTGATCTCTGTCGGAATTTTAATTAATTGTGCTCCGCAAAATTATAGTTTAAAACGTCGTTAGGGAGTAAGAAGGAGGTTCATTGGAAAGTAACAAGACAGTGGCACTTGAATAGTTCTTACTGCTTTGAATACTTACTAAGAACAAAACTCAAGGAGTGTTCAAAATTTGAATGCATTGGAAGATATTTTTCTTTTTAATTGATAAAGGAAATTAAACATGAGACTTTGAGACCTGGTGCTTCGATGACAGAGTGAAGAAGGGGGCCGAGGGCAGGGGGGGGGGTGAAATGGGGGGGTGGGACAGAGATGGGAGAGTAGGTGAGTGGGCTATTGAAACAGTTGACTTACATTGTATAAATGAGACCACAGGTAGGAAAAAGTTATGAGTTTTTCTTCTGTCAAGCTTTCACGGAGGAAAATAGATGCTACTCACTTCCTTTTTTCCAAAATCGTGTCTGAGGTACGCTATTTATTGTTTACCCGTATAACTGCTACCACAGTCATCTTCTGGATGCTGCTCTTCTTACTTTCCATGTTAAAAAAAAGAATGAAAAAAAATAGGAGAAACATTGCTAACGATTTCGCAGCCACAATGCTCCATTTTCAAACATAAGATTGCTGGAATACCACAAGAAGTTCGTTTGAACAGGGGGGAAATGCTCATCTATTCTTCAATAGGCACGAAACATTTCAGTTCCAGAACGAAGTGCTTGGTAGTGTTACAAACTAAATAATTTTGTGGGTGTTACAGTCCATACAAAATGTGCTGATGTAGAAATAATGTCTGATAATTAGTAAAATGATTTGGAACCCATATCGTGAGTAATAATAGTAGTTAGTACTAAGCACGCGCTATACGTACCCCAAAACCAACAAGAAATGGGTTTCATGTTAATGTTTCGCGATGTCGGACCTGAATCACTATACCATCATCGAAAAAATTTGGCGGTGATTCTAACCGTTTCGTAGCAATTTCCTTAACTTGTGAAACGTCTGCCGTCCACTATTACCATATCTTCCTTCCTCACTCATTTCGTAGCCAATTCAAGAGAGATTCCATTTATTTTTAATGGCATTTTCAAAAACTAAACTAAAAACTCCCCGGCGGCAATCACGTATTGATTCACTCATTATCTCCTCGCCATTAACTTCAAATTTTACGGTGGGAGTCAAGCAGTGTCAGGTTTCGAGTATGCAAAACATGTCTCATTGTCCGACTGCCATCCATGGCTGCTGTACCAATGCCGATCATCTCCGTTAACATCTGTCACGATCCGAGCATGGTACACTCCTTAAAGCAAATGACGAATGCTCGGAACAAAGATAACAATCTGTTCGGGGTGCATGCGTGCAATGTGACTCGCATTACAGTATTACTCCTAATGACGCATCGTAAAACTGTACCTGTGCAGATAAATGGTCGCTTGAAACTACAACAACTTACTGTATTAAATCCTTCTGCACTTCAAGATTTAGGCACCCGTGCCTCTTCCATCTTCACTTTACCCTTCCATGTCTTTCTGGGTCTTCATACGTCCCTTCTTCAACAGGGCTCGTAAGGCATGGCTGACATGGGTTCTTTCCACACTCATTCTTCGTGACTATTTATATTCTGTACATATTCCTAAAATCCTCAGTCCTCAAATGGTCTTCCCTGGTAATAACAACACATGAGAGAGAACTCATTTCTGCTGCATGTAAATTACTTTTATTACCTTTCTTAGAAATCCATGACTCACTTGCCTACTGCAGCAATGCAGATGTAGCCATAGATACCCTTCCTTTTCTTATTTTGAGACAGCAGTCTTCTGAATGGTTTGAAGCGTTCTGCCACCTCTTCTCCGGCCAGTTTTGTCATTTTAGAGTAGAACTTTCCTAAGTTACTTTCTGTATCATTCCGATCTCTGTCTTCGCCGGCCGCGGTGGTCTAGCGGTTCTAGGCGCGCAGTCCGGAACCGCGCGACTGCTACGGTCGCAGGTTCGAATCCTGCCTCGGGCATGGATGTGTGTGATGTCCTTAGGTTAGTTAGGTTTAAGTAGTTCTAAGTTCTAGGGGACTGATGACCACAGATGTTAAGTCCCATAGTGCTCAGAGCCATTTGAACCATTTTCTCTGTCTTCCGCTACAATTTTTACAATCTGCAGCTCCTTCTATTACCACGGAAGTTATTCTCTGATATCTTCACACATGTCCTTTCTTGTTATCCCTTGTTTTTGTAAGTGTTTTCCATACATTTCTTTTCTCATCGATTCCGTGGAGAACATCCTCATTCTTTACCTTATCAGTCCTCCTAATTTTCCGTAACACCACGTCTCAAATTCTTCGATTCCCTTCTTTTCTGGTTTTCCTACAGCCTATGACTCGTTAATGTGCTGTTGCAGTGCTCAAGACGCACATTCTCAGAGATTTCTTCCTCAGATTGAGGCCTATGGTTGACTCCAGTTGAGATGCCTCTACTATTGGTAAACGTTATTACAATGATATATGCTTATCAAGGAATATTTATTACGAGTAGTGTACTGACTTCTTAGATTTCTCGGTGACATATAAAGACTCCATGAACTGCTGTATGTGGGAAAGACGCCATGTTATCTCTGTGTGAGCCCTGATCGCTTGTTTTTTGATCTCGCTGCTTAGGTCTTGTCTCGTCTTGAAATCGTGGCTCTGTATGCCATTCAATGTGTGGAGCTACGCTGCCTACTCATGTAAGTTGAACTACCTTAAATAATAATTATCAGTGTTGAATTTTAAAAATTTGTTCTTCCTGTGAAGCGGAAATATTTTCCTCTTCCTACCATTTACGTAAATGCGGCCTAAGCTATGACGGGTAGAAGCTCGAGTGGTATTTTAATTTAATTCACAACAGTAGATTAAAATTAATTTTCTTTAATTTCTCGCGCACTACATTCTAACAAACTGTATTTTAAAATTATTTACATTGTCCGATTTTCAGGTAACACAGCACGGTTACCTCTGACTGTTGAAAATTTATCTTTACGTAAAATCACATCTGCAGATACGTGCATTACCTTCGGCTTGAGATTGACGAAATAACATTTCAGATTTAAAAGAATATTCAATTTATTTTGAATCAGAAAGAAAGATATTTTATATCCATACCAGAGATAATTTTTCGTTACAGTAAAATATATCTATGATCTCAAAATGAAAATTCCTAACGACACTACGGTCGCAGGTTCGAATGCTGCCTCGGGCATGGATCTGTCTGATGTCCTTAGGGTAGTTAGGTTTAAGTAGTTCTAAGCTCTAGGCGACTGATGACCTCAGATGTTAAGTCCCATAGTGCTCAGAGCCATATAACCCTAACATCGTGATATTTTCACTTTACATAAAGTATATATTTGAACTGCTAAAATCAATTGTTAAATGTAGGGACAGAAGTTTATAATAAATAATTTATAAAGATATTTATATTTGCTGTCTCAGTAATTGTTTAGGGAGATACTTCCTTAATTTCCAGTAATAAAATCAAGTTGAATCTAATTTATAGTAATGTCCTTTTTGTTACTGCTAGTCTGCTTTTTATATCTGCCTTGCTCCGTCGGTCATGAGTTATTTTGCTTCCTAGATAGCAGAATTCCTTAAGTTCATCAACTTCATGATCACCAATTATGATATTAATTTTATCATTGTTCTTTCTTCAATTTATTTTCAGTTCAGTTCATTACACTATTCATTACACTATTCATTCCATTCAACAGATTCCGCAAATCTTCTTCACTTTAACGAGTTTGGAACTAGCGACTGACCGTTGCCGTATGAGCGTGCAGCAGGATAAAAATATCGCGATAAATTAAGGGGTCCAAAGGAATTCGTTGGATTGCAGACAGAATTTTTCCTGTTCTTTCGGGATACATCACTTCCTCGTGAAAGGTACCTCGGTCACTGAAAAACACATCGTATTCACCCTAGATTTTTGAGAGCGTATACTTGGGTCTTCAGGATGTTTGAAAAATGGTTCAAATGGCTCTGAGCAATACGAGACATATCACCTGTGGTCATCGGTCCCCTAGAACTTAGAACTATTTAAACCTAACTAACCTAAGGACATCACACACATCCATGCCCGAGGCAGGATTCGAACCTGCGACCGTAGCTGTCACGCGGTTGCCGACTGAGCGCCTAGAACCGCTCGGCCATCGCGGCCGGCTAAGGATGTTTGAAAGAACCATGCAAAACACGTTTTGTTCTCAGACTGGATGGTATGGAGCACATACGGAGACAGTACTGTATAAGGCGATGTGATGGCCTAAAAAATCACCAGAGGGCAGATACAGGAATGGATAACGGCAAGCGAGGCATGTCAGGGCTTTGAAGAGATACAATAGCCCTCTATGGATAGGCAGGTGGAATGTATCACTTTGGATTTCACCGACAGGTCAGCACGAGCATAAAGCGTTGACCACCGCAGCGGTAGAGGTCAACCTTTACAGTCTGCTTTCTGTGCGTAAGAAATACTGGAGTCTTCCAGGAAACGTACTCAATGATTACATTGTGCATGGCGATTTTGTTTGTTCTATTTACTATAAAAAGTAATTCCTAATTTCAGGATCTGTAGGCAAGAAGAGTGTCTCCCATCACAACATCACTTTTTCAAAAACACATTTACTGTATAATGACATTAAAGACTAAATTAGCATGGATGGCGTTACTGGCCCCTGACAGCCTGGCACATATTTTCTATACGAGTCAATCTGGAGACGATGCCACTCGGATACGGACCATTCGTCCTGCGCCCTAGTGAGAGGTGGACTTGCAAGACTTCTACGACAACACTCGTGAGGTGGAGGATAGTTGCAAAACATTGCTTTTCCCTAATCGGGAACAATTCGTGACCTAGCCTTTTTAATGAAAAGCATCACCTCGGTTTCGAGAGTTCCGGAATCTGTATAGAAAATTAGAATAGAGATCAACATAAACATCATTTACGCCCTTTTTATTGTTTACGAAAACCACACATTGCATGTTGTACCACCATACAGCGCGACCTTCAGAGGTGGTGGTCCAGATTGCTATACACACCGTTACCTCTAATACCCAGTAGCACATCCTCTTGCATTGATGCATGCCTGTATTCGTCGTGGCATTCTATCCACAAGTTCATCAAGGCACTGTTGGTCCAGATTGCCCCACTTCTCAACGGCTACTTGGCCTAGATCCCTCAGAATGGTTCGTGGCCCACGTCGTCCATTAACAGCCATTTTCCATCTAACCCAGGCATATCCGATAGCGTTCATGTCTGGAAAACATGATGGCCACTCTAATCGAGCGATGTCGTTATCCTGAAGGAAGTCATTCTTAAGGTGTGAACGATGAGGTCGCCAATTGTCGTCAATGAAGACGAATGCCTCGCCAATATGTTGCCGATATGGTTGCACTATCGGTCGGATGATGGCATTCACGTGTCGTGCAGCCGTTACGGAGTCTTCCATGACCACCAACGGCGTACGTCGGCCCCACATAATGCCACCCCACTACAGCAGAGAACCTTCACCTTACTGCACTCGCTGGACAGTGTGCCTAAGGCGTTCAGCCTGACCGGGTCGCATCCAAACTCGTCTCCGATGATTGTCTAGTTGAAGGCAACACTCATCGATGAAGAGAATGTGATGCCAATCCTGATCGATCCATGCGGCATGCTGTTGGGGCCATCTGTACCGCGCTGCGTGGGGTCGTGGTTGCAAAGATAGACGTCCTGTGGCTGCTCGAAAAACATTATTCAGCATGGTGGCGTTGCTGTCAGGATTTCTCCGAGCCATAATCCGTAGGTAGTGGTCATCCACTGCAGTAGTAGCTCTTGGCAGGCCATAGCGAGGCATGTCGTCTACAGTTCTTGCCACTCTGTATCTCTTTCATGGCCGAACAACATCGCTTTGGTTCACTCCGATACGCCTGGACTCTGCCCTTGTTGAGAGCCATTCCTGTCAGTAACAGTGCGGACGCAATCGAAAAGTGGTATTGACCGTCTAGTCACGGTTGGACTACAGACAACACAGGCCGTGAGCCTCCTTCCTGGTGGAATGACTGGAACTGATCGGCTGTGGGGCCCTCTCCGTCTAATAGGCGCTGCTCATGCATGGTTATTTTCATCGTTGGGCGGGTTTAGTGACATCTCTGAACAGTCAAAGCGACTGTCTGTGATACAACATCCACAGTCAACGTCTATCTTCAGGAGTTCTGGGAAGCGGGGTGATGCAAAGCTTTTTTGATGTGTCTATATAGCTCTCCCAAGAAGTAAATTAAAATGTATTTCAGTTAAGGTGTGAACACTGTAATTAGAAATCCTGAGTTAGCTTTGTTTGTTCCGGGTTGGGAAACCGTTGACGATGATGGCGTTTTTTACGCTACTGGCCACTAAAGTTGCTACACCAAGAAGAAATGCAGATGAAAAACAGGTATTCATTGGGCAAATATATTTTACTAGAACTGACATGTGATTACATTTTCATGCAATGTGGGTGCACAGATCCTAAGAAATCAGTTCTCAGAACAACCACCACTGGCTGTAATAACGGCCTTGATACAACTGGGCATTGGGTCAAACAGAGCTTGGATGGCGAGTACAGGTACAGCTGCCCATGCAGCTTCAACACGATACCTCAGTTCATCAAGAGTAGTTACTGGCGTATTGTGACGAGGCAGTTGCTCGGCCAACATTGACCAGTCGTTTTCAATTGGTGAGAGAGCTGGAGAATGTGCTGGCCAGGGCAGCAGACGAACATTTTCTGTATCCAGATAGGCCCGTGCAGGACCTGCAACATGCAGTCGTGCATTATCCTGCTGAAATGTAGGGTTTCGCAGGTATCGAATGAAGGGTAGAGCCACGGATCGTATCAGATCTGAAATGTAACGTCCACTTTCCAAAGTGCCGTCAATGCGAACAAAAGGTGACCGAGACTTGTAACCAATAGCACCCCATACCATCACGCCGCGTGATACGCCAGTATGGCGATGACGAATACACGCTTCCAATGTGCGTTCACCGCGATGTCGCCAAACACGGATGCGACCATCTTGACGCTGTAAACAGAACCTGGATTCATCTGAAACAATGACGTTTTGCCATTCGTGCACCCAGGTTCGTCGTTGAGTACACCATCGCTGGCGCTCCTCTCTGTGATGCAGCGTCAAGGGTATCCGCGGGAATGGTCTCCGAGGTGATAGTCGATGCTGCTGCAAACGTCGTCGAACTGTCCGTGCAGATGGTTGTTGTCTTGCAAACGTCCCCATCTGTTGACTCAGGCATCGAGATGTGGCTGCACGATCCGTTACAGCCATGCGGATAAAATGCCTGTCATCTTGACTGCTAGTGATATGAGTCCGTTGGGATCCAGCGCGGCGTATCGTATTACCCTCCTGAACCCACCGATTCCATATTCTGCTAACAGTCATTGGATCTCGACCAACGCGAGCAGCAATGTCACGATAAGGTATACCGCAATCGCGGTAGGCTACAATCCGACCTTTATCAAACTCGGAAACATCATGGTACGAATTTCTCCTCCTTACACGAGGCATCACGACAACGCTTCACCAGACAAAGCCGGTCAACTGCTGTTTGTGTATGAGAAATCGGTTGGAAACTTTCCGCATGTCAGCAAGTTGTAGGTGTCGCCACCGGCGCGAACCTTGTGTGAATGGTCTGAGAAGCTAATCATTTGCATATCACAACATCTTCTTCCTCTCGGTTAAATTTCGCGTCTGTAGCATGTCGTCGTCGTGATGAGGCAGTTTTAATTGTCAGTAGTGTGTAAGTTTCTGCTACTACTGCAGCATACGCTGTATGTGGAGTGTTGTGGTTATCCGCTGTGCGACAGGGCATAGAGGATATGTTATAGGTGGTGGGGGATGAGGGCGGGGTGCTTTTGTATTTAAGCAGTACAAATCAGATTCGGTTCACTGGATTCCGCAGGTTACGGAATATGGACGCGGAAGCACAATACAGTAACAGCTTTCGAAACGTCTAAAGCAAGAAATAACTTATGCCATCGCAACTCGTGGTATCGATTGGAAGAATGCAAGATGCAGTATTACGTAAGGGGATACCTGGCGAGTCAAGGCGTGTGAGTTGGAGGCAACGTTCCCTACGAGCCCGGCTGACGGACAATCCCGAGGAAGGCGTTCGATCTGCCGGCGCTGCGCTGACAGGTCATTAACGGCCCCTCCAGGCCTAAGCGGTCCCATTGTGCGAGCCCTGCTGCCGCCTGGCAGCCTTCCACGGCGGCTTCACAATTAAAGTTCATTATCCGATAAGGCCTCCCGCTTGCTTTACCCTCCAGTGTCTCACGCTCGAGTGGCGGTTAGCTTCCTAGTGTCGGAGCAAGAATATTATAAAGAGCTAAAAAACAAAATGTAATCGGTACTTTCGGCCAATAGCCGTTTCATCTATGAAGCATCATGTTCTAACTCGCGAAGCAACACAGCTAGTTAGGATAGTGGTGATTTTTGTTCACTTTAAAAGCTCTGTATCGCCTCCCCAGCTGCCTGACTCTTACGTGGAAGACTCGGGTTCGATTCGTGTTACTGCCGGGAATTTTGCGTTGGTGGGGGAACGGAACAGGATCGTGATTCCAATTGACGAGCAACTTCGGTGAGTAATGTTGTGCACTCGGGGCGTCTGATTTGATGAAAATCTAGCTGCAGCTGTGAAAGACAAGTGAAAGAGTCCTGGTAGAACGAATGAGTGGGTTCTAGGGCGCCACATACACAATGTAGGAAACACAGAATGTGAATGGTAAAAAACATTCCGAAGCTTTAGTGGCGCCGATTACAATAGCTGCAGAATGCTAATGTATGGCTGTATCATTAAATGAGTACACGAAATTCAATGGCAAAATTATCCTATGCCCTACATAATCAGTTCACACTTACAGACTACAATATCACAAAATTTGACAGAAGAAAGACCCGTCGTGACGTGACGTCCTGATATCGATCCAGTGGGACAAGAAGAAAGGGTTTTCGTTTTCATATAATCTCATAAAGAAATTCGATCTGAAAGGTCTACTGCGGATCCCAAAATGTTTCCAAGAGATATTTGAAGATAGTGCAAAAGAAATAACTTAGTTTACAAATGAAGAAGTGTTGGATGCTGTGCTATGATTTCAGAACACTATACTTCATCCAGTAAGAGTCATCGGTAATAATTGTAGCAGAAATGTAAATGTTTTACTGTAGGAGAGTATAATATAGCATCTCAATTACTAATAATGTTAAACTGCTGGAGACCGGGTGACAGGTGCATCTCTGGAGCTGTGTGGATCGGAACAGGAAGGATTTAGCGCGTATAGTGCGTACCGGAGGCGAGCTGTTAGCAGATTAGTTCTCAGTAAGGTCACGTACCTAGCATTATGCCGCCATTTACAGGCGATGACGAGCAGCTGTAATTACGTCATCGACTAATGCACCGTAATTTATTGCCGACGCTATAGCGGGCAGAATACCGCATCACATTCAAATCCGATAACTCTAACATTCTGTTAAATTAGTCCCTGATTCAATGGTCGTCACTGTTCTAAATTTATGAAATTATGGTTTCATGCCATATCACGAGTGCGAGAGGAGGCATTGGTTCCGTGCGATGATTTGATCTCGTAGCTAACTAGAGCTTTACCCTGTGTTAAGAACAGCTTTTATTCAATCATTCTTGTGAAGTTGAATCAGTTTTTAATTTCTAATAAAACCTAAGTTAACCATTTTTCTTTTTATACTATGTTGCACTGGTTCATCATGACAGCAAATTTTCCATCTAGAATACAGAGAAAATTTGACTGCTGGTGTTTTCATCGTTTTCTTTAAATTGTCGATGAAATTTATGTTGCGAAATCGGTTTGGCTGTGTGTGATGCACGTAGGTAAATCTTCACGTCTGTACCTATGTTTCGAGCAAGGAGGTGCAGTGGACTCATGTTCTGTGGGACTACCTTTCAAATATCCTCCCGAACACCCAGATTTCGATTTTCCGGTTTTCCAAAACCCACATGAGCCATATGTCGAAATTGTCCCACTCAGTAGAACACGCACGATTTCCTTTTCCACCCATAGTTTGAGCATGTGCTCCGTCTATCATGACGTCATCGACTAATCTTTCTTCCTTTCGTACCTCCGTTCAATATTAAATAGCATGTTCTGTATACACTTTCGAAAGAGCTCTGCTGCAGTGAAGATATTACATCTACATCTACACCTACATAGATACTCCGCAAGCCAACGTACGGTGCGTGGCGGAGGGTACACTGTACCACTACTAGTTACTTCCTTTCATATGCCATTCAGAGCGAGGGTAAAACGAATGTCTCTATGTCTTTGTGTGAGCCCTGATTTCTCGTATCTTATCTTCGTGGTTCTTGCACGCAATGTATGTTGGCGGCAGTAGAATCTTTCGACAACCACCTAAATTTTCTCAATAATGTTCTTCAAAAAGAAAGTCGCCTTCCCTCCAGGGATTCCCATTTGAGTTCCCGAATCATATCCGTAACAGTTAAATGATGTTCGGACCTACTAGTACCAAGTATAGCAGCCCGCTCCTGAATTGTTTCGTTGTCCTCCATTAATCCAACCTGTTACGTATCCCAAACACTCGAGCAGTATTCAAGAATAGGTCGCGCCAGTGTCCCTTATGCGGGCTCCTTAACAGGTGAACCACCCTTTCCTAAAATTCTCCCAATAATCCGACGTCGATCCATCCCTACTAGCATCCTCCCGTGCTCGTTCCATTTCATATCCATTTGCAACTTTACGCCCAGATAGTTAAACGATATGAGTGTGTAAAACAGTAACTAATAGTGCTGTATCTGAACATTCTAGGTTTATTTAACTTACGTTTTCTCACAGTTAGAGCTCGCTGCCATTCTTCAAACCAACTGTAAATATTGTCTAAGTTATCATGTATGTTCGTACAGTCATTCAACTTCGACGCTTTACCGTACATCACAGCAACATCAGTAAACAATCGCAGATTTCTGCCTATCCCGTCCGCCAAGTCGTTTATGTATATAAAGAACAACAGCGGTCACATCACAATTCCCGGGGTCACTTCTGACGATACCTCTGACGACACTCGCCACTGAGGACAACACACTCCGTTCTGCATCATAAGAAATCTTTCAGCCATTCGCATACCTGTGAACTTATTGCATATGCTACTACTTTGTTAACAGCCTGCAATTCGGCATCGTGTTAAAAGCTTTCCGGAAATCTACAAATTTGCAATCTGCCAGTTGCTCTTCAACTACAGTTCACAGTATTTGATGTGAGAGAAGGGCAAACTGAGTTTCGCAAGAGCGATGCTTTCTAAAACCTGCTGATTCCGGGACATAAGCTTTTCGCTGTCAAGAAAATTTATTATATTCTGACTGAGAATCTGTTCAACGATTCTGCAGCAAACCGAAGTTGGGGATATTGATATGTATGAGAGCGGGTTTCACAGGATGGGATTGTGGACGGAGCCATAATCAGTTGCTCTAGGTTGCATAATAAACTTTATTTAAAGAAATTAAAATTTTAAAACAATCTCTTAAAAAAGCACAATTGACTGAATGATGGCTGAAGGCCTTATCACAGAAAAAAATTCCACAACTTTGGGGCCGAAGGCCACCAACAATAACCTCAAACAACAACGGCTGAAGGCCTGAATTAGAAGTCAGAAGAACAACTCCAAATAGCACATATTAAGACAAATACTTCGTTTTAAAACAAAATGTAACAATTTTAAAATAAGTAATTTGCTTTTAAAACAAGTTTGCTTTTAAAAAAAAACTTATAGTAACACGGCTGAAGGTCTTATCACGAAAGAAGTGAAATTACTGCTCGGCTGAAGGCCACACACAACAATAATTAGAAAATTACAAATATCCTGAAAACAAGCATCACAATCTAAGGAATCAGGTCAAGCGGTTCTCAGCAAGTGTTCCGAGGGTCGGCTTGGGAAGGTAACTCAAACATAAGGTAAGGTGAGACAGGTAACCAAGAGTTGTACTCAAGTAACAGGATGGCTACCCAAACTAGGGGCGCCGACCGGCCGACTAACCAATCCGCCCAACAGCCGATCACCGGTACAACGATGGAATATTTTTAGGCAAGGGCGAAGAGACAGACGGCACTACGTCTTCAGAAAACACCCAAGGCCGAAGGAAACACTAGAACCAAGGTAGAATTCCAAAAATAACATGCACAGTACAACACAAGAGGCTGTCGGACTACACGCCGTGTCGGACAGCATCAACACGATGAGGGACGGTACACTGCCAGAAAAGTACGCTAAGCTCCAGGGCAGGTCACTGGGGCGTTAGCGGCCACAAGGCAGATGATACCGCTCGTTGCAATTCGCTAATAAGAATAATACTAAATTCTATGATGAATTACAAGTAGAGAAAGACGGCTGCAATATTTCACCGCCTCGAAACACTTCACTCGTTGCCACCAGGCTCAGCCGTCCTGCGAGCAACAACCAGCCGACCAGAGGCGAGGGCTCAGAATAGTCGAGGTTGCATTAGCAGTTAACTCTTCATTCAAACGTCCTGGGTTCGGTGTGCAACCCAGTCGCTTCCCCTGCGCTTCACGGACCTGCTCGCTGCTGCGCCCCCAGTTTACATGATGTCCGTTCGCAAGTCCCACCAAATCCAGTACGGCGACAGCATTAAAAGAACTGCTCATTCAAAACTACCAGATACACGCGGATCCGGGAAGACAATTCCACCAACAAGTCACAATACTAAAACCAGTCACTGTGAAACAACACGGACGAATTATTGGCACAAACACAGAGAAGCCATAAGCGTTCGGAAGACCAAATGCACGTTGTCCGCTGCGACTACCGATCGAACGACCAACCACGATCGTCCCCACTCAAGTCAGGCACGGGAAAGATCCCAGTATAAATCGTCGACTGACAACTTACTGCCATGAGGGCACTTCGACGGGCGGACACACACACACACACACACACACACACAAAGGTGAAAGTTGCACTACTCGAATATCATGGTCCATGCAGCTAAAACGCTCTGAATCGGTCGTTGACGTGGCCGTGCCCTCTCGCGACTACATCCTTCCGTCAGACAGTGCATGTGTGCCACCAGCGGTCGGCTGGCTGTCCGGACCTCACTGCTGCTCCGTCCCAACTCAACTCGCTCGGCACACGACGACCCGGAAATACTAGAGGCCGCTCCAAAGATGGTACCACAGTACGCCCTATCGATAAGAGCTGCTGCCGGCCGGAGTGGCCGAGCGGTTCTAGGCGCTTCAGTCTGGAACCGCGCGACCGCTACGGTCGCAGGTTCGAATCCTGCCTCGGGCCTCGATGTGTGTGATGGCCTTAGGTTAGTTAGGTTTAAGTACTTCTAAGTTCTAGGGGACTGATGACCTAAGATGTTAAGTCCCATAGTGCTCACAGCCATTTCAACCATTTCATAAACGCTGCTGCTGCCACTCACGGACAGACAAGGCGAGCAAACGTAGTGGCGCCAGTGAACACACTAAGAAACCGAGACGCCACTATCGCTATTACAAGATGCGAAACTATGAACGGCATCAACGTGAGCCGCACATGGCTCTGTAATTTTACCGATCCGTTCTTTTGCCCTTCTTATGCACAAGATTCAACTGTGCTTTTTCCCAGTCGCTTTGGGCTTCGCGCTGAGCGAGAGGCGATCAATGCAGGTTAATCAAAATGGCTCTGAGCACTGTGGGACTTAACATCTGTGGTCATCAGTCCCCTAGAACTTAGAACTACTTAAACCTAATTAACCTAAGGACATCACAAATATCGATGCCCGAGGCAGGATTCGAACCTGTGACCGTAGCAGTAGCGCGGTTCCGGACTGAGGGCCTAGAACCGCGAGACCACCGGGGCCGGCAGGTTAATCAAGGGGCCAATGCCGAGGGATTCCATCCGGACCTGGTGACATTTATTTACGACTCCTTCAGTCTCTTCACCAAGGATGGTTCTTAAAATGTCGTCCACACGGGAGTCTCTTCGACGGTCAAACGACGGTGCGTTTGTACGATTCTCCTGCGTGAACGATTTCTTGAACGTGAAATTTAAACTTTGGCATTATTTTTACTATTTTCAACTGCCACATCAGAATGGTTAACAAGAAGCTGAATGGAAGCCTTAGACTCGCTCAGCGATTTTGTGTAGGACCAGAATTTTCTCGGGTTCTCTGCCAGATTTTTTGTTCAGATATTACGGTCGTAGTAGTTGTATGCTTCGAGCACGGATCTTTTCACAGACGCACGAAACATGCTAACCTTTGCTGATCGCCATTTGGACGTTCTCTTTTGCGCCGAGAGTGCAACGGCCTTTGCTTCCACAGTAGTTTCTGAATATCGTTATTAAGCCATTGTGGCTCGTTTCCATCCATTAAAAATTACTAGGCACATATCTCTTCAGACTACGATTTACAATCTGCTTGAACTTTGTCCATAATCCCTCTACGTCCACCTTTCTTTAACTTAATGACGTCAGTTTCTCTAAGTGAGATACTAATAACTGTTTATCTGCTCTATTAAGGAGAAGCATACTCCCAGCTTTCTTGACTGATTTATTGACTTCCATACTATAGTTGCTATAACGACATCATGATTGCCAATCCCCGTTTCTATACAAAAATTGTCGATAAGATTCGCCCTGTTTGTAGCTACGAGGTCTTAGGTATTTCCACTGCGTCTATGCTACCGAGCTAGCTTCTCCAGACTGTCGTCAGAAAAAGCGTTCAAAATTATGTCACACGACTTCCTGTCTGTACTCCCGCAGTGGCTCCACAGACATCCCAATCTTTACTTGGTAAATTAAAGTCGCCTCCAAACTAGTATTCTATTATTTGGGTATTTACTCGCTAGTGAGTGTAAGCTTTCTTTGAATGACTCTAGAACCGTCACAGCGTAAACAGGTGGCCGGTAAAACCATTTAACAATACCTTCACTGTCGTACTCCCCGTCGACCTCATTGGAGACAGTACTTTTGTGTATTGCAATGATCATTCTCGCTCCCAAGGCGTCTAACCAGCCTTTCCGATATATTTTCAACAGTTCGCTAAACATCTCAGAGCCTCCTACTTCTGGTTTCTGCCAGCTACCGGTCCCAAGAAATATTAGAGCGCATGAGTTTTCGTCGAGGACAGTAAATTTGGGAACTACGTTCCGATACTTTGACAGTTTACTGATAAAGTTTTGACAGTGTTTTCTCTGAACGCGGCGTGACTTCCCTTCCTGAGTATCGACTGGCGAGTTTTCATCAGCAGAGTATCTCAAATTACCGTCTAGCCTAACATACCCTCATGTGCACTCCACAAGTAGTCTGCTACCCGAGCAGCTGCTTCATTCGCGTAGTGCACCCCTGATCTATCGACTAGTATCGAATGAAATATATATACACCGGTGTGCAGACCCTAAGCACGAATATAACTTTTACATGATGTGTCACTGCCAAGTAACGTATCTCGATGAAACTTGGACCATACATAGAAAGTATTGCTGCCGTATAGAACAGAACGTAACTGGAAGAAAGACACAGTGAGACGAACAGAACTGATACTTTTATTCAAAGACCACGATTTTTGGTGGGCCCTGGACGTTACAAAAGGAAGGACGTTGTTCTTAACATGCTGTGTGATCACCGTGGACGGCAGTTCAAGCTCTGCAACGTGAGCTCATGCTAACCACAAGATTGGTGATGTCCTTGTGGTTGGGCGTTTCAGTCCTCCACCAGTGCTATTGACAACTGCTGGATTGTCGTTGGGACATGTGGACATATTGAAACGACTCTCTAACACCTCCAACACCTGCTCTATAAGATTTATGTTCGAGGAATATGTAAGCAAGTTCATTCGCCCCAAGAGCTTCTCCTTCCTTTACAATATACAGTATTTTACATCCTCTTTTAAGTATTTTAATGTATTCTTCTTGTTTTGGTTCTACAATTCCATTAATTCTGTTTCAAATTAAAAACGAGGAAATTCGGTGTTCTTTTATACAGGGTGTCCTAGAAAGAGCTCTAAAATGCCTAACTTAAAAGCTATGAACATTTGTTAATCTTTGCTACTATATAACACATCTACTGAAAAAGTTGTCATAGTTCTTAAGCATTTTAGAGTCATGTTAGTTTTTCTTGTTTTCGTCCGTACTACATCCTACCGAAATACTGAAAGCAAAGAGCTTGCTGTAAAAGAGATTTTTTCACAGTATCGAAGACGGAGAAATGGTCATACTTTTGAAGGTAAGCATTTTAGAGCATATGTTTACTAGACATTTTTGCTTCCAATGATGTTTCTTGTCATATCTCTTAATATTGGACATTCCTTCTCGAATACGGTTTATAAAGCATTCCGTAATTTCACCTTTACAGTTCTTTCAATTCTGTTGTATATATCTCTCCTTTTAACTTCTTAATTTTTCGTCTCACTATTATTTGTCCCTTGGCTGAAGAGCGTGTTGAATGTACTGCCTACAGCCCACCCCCTGCCTGTGTGTGAGTTACGAAAGATAAGTGCGAAGGGGATGCAATGCGACCATCATGCATAAGCCTCTATGGATTATATGAACTCGTCAAGAGTCCATTCAAAATTCTGGTATGGATCACAGCCAAATGACCAGTTTGTGACTCAGGGCCAAAGCGAATAAATTAATGGTTGACTGCTGGAAAATTATATTGGCAGAATCTTAAATGAGAAAGGAATCGCATCAACAATTCAGAGTTGGATACTGCGTTCGTCGGGCTATGTAGAACAACTGCTAATTCGAACAAAGACCCGCATTTAGAATACGGAATTACCACATGGAAAGCAGTTACATACTAACGATTTTATTAAAAGCCATAGTCCTACAAAGCTTATTTGAAACGAAATTATACGCAACTCACGCGGCGAAGTCCATCTCACCATACGACACCGTAGTCTGCTGCTCAAAACCTTCCATCTAGACTCTACACAAAAGTCTTAATAACTACCTGACATGGCGCGCACGGATGGCGATGTGTCAAAAGTCGACACGCCTGCCATAAAACCAGCCAAGAAGCGGTGTGGTGTTAGCCGCTTGGCTGGAACAAGCGAACTACCGCCTAGCGTTCGTATTGGCTGACTCGGGTTCAAATACCTGGCGTCTCAGAAGGGATCACCAGACTCTCGCGCTAGCAAAGATGCAATGGTGGTGCGTTTTGTAGTCGACACATTGATCGACAACAATAAAAAAAAATCTAATATTTATCGACGATATTTCACTCAGGCATGTCGGACATTTAAATATGTAATGTCTTTAACAAGGTGTTCCTGGAAAGTTCTGTGAGTGGTCTCAAAAATAAAAGAAACAAGAGTTCCGAATAAAATATCTTTACTGGCCTTCAAAGTCATCACTGTTAACTAGAAAACACTTCTGACAACGGTTGTAAGGCTCTTGGAAATTGCGACCAAACGTTACTTGTGGAACGCTCGAACGACCGTGGTCACTGCATCATTACAGATAATAAGACCTGGTGATACCAATACGACTCGGAGACCAGTCAGCAGTCAATAGCATGTTGTTCATCGATTTATCCGCTTCTAGAAATAGGTTGGCTGTTATATCCTAGATTGAGGTGACGTTGATTGCTATTTTCGACAGCAGTTTGTACTCGAGGGACGTGGGAAAGAAGAGAAACACAATGCCATTGATTGTCACTTGGTCTCTGTATGGTACTTGTAGCAGCACGTCTCATTTCCTGTTATGATTCGAAGATCCAACGATGCGTGAAGTCGATACCTCGAGTGATTTCACAAACACTGTTTGTGACAGTTGCCAGCAGCTTTGGAACCGATTTCAGAGGTATCTTGCAGCTAATGGTGGTTACAGTGAATGCCAGTAAACTTATTTTGTTTGGAACCCTTGTTTCCTTCATTTCCTGAGAGCATTCACAGTACTTTCCAGACGAACCTTGCATACTTTTTACATTAGGTCCTGCACTGTTTGCTTCTCAGTTCACCTTTGCAGTTGATAATGGCTATAAAACTGAAATAACGATAGTAGTAAATTCAGTATTATTAAAGTACACTGAGAGAAAAAAATCACAACACCAATAAGGAAGTTTGCGACACAATCGTAAGCTGGTAAGCGTATTTCTAGATCAGAAAGATGATGTTTGGTCAAAGTTTGTGCCAGTCGTATAATAATTTCTCTAGTAGAGCGCCACTATAAGGATGCAAATGACGGTTGCTTTAAACACACTCTCTAACGCTCGTGAGCGTTTGTTACCGTTGAGATAGAACGTGGTGAGTTAGTCAAGAATGCCTTGAAGTCGACAAAGACGCCGCATCACTGATTTTGAACACGATATTGTAATATGACTGTAAGAAGCCGGATGTTCCTTCTGTGATATTGCAGAAATACTGTGTATGATTCCTGGCAACAATGATCACGAGAAGGTATTGCATCTTCAGCAGCAATTTAGGCAGCTGCTGGCACCAACATGACACAACGAATTGTTACAAATCGGTTACTTCAAGGACAGTTCCGAGCAAGGAGCCCCGTAGCGTGCATTCCACTGACCCCAAACCATCGCCATTTGCTACTTCAGTGGTGTGAAGCGAGAGCTCATTAGAGGGCAGGATGAAGATCTGCTGTGTTCTCCGACGAGAGCTGGTTCTGCCTTGGTGCCAGTGGTGCTAGTACGTTCGTTAGGAGGAAGCCAGATGACGACCGGCATCCAAACTGTCGAAGTGCCAGACACACTAGACCTACACCTCGAGTTATTGTCTGGGTTGAGATTTCGTACGACAACAGAGTGCTCCTGTTACCATACGAAATCACACCCACCCTAATAGAAAATTGTTCATCAGTCTGGTAATTCAACCTGCCATTCATGAACAGCGTTACAGAGGAAGTTTTCCAACAGTATAAGCCACACCCACATATCGCTGCTGTAATCCAACATGCTCTTCAGGGAGTCGACATAATGCCCTGGCCCGCTCGATCACCAGATCGGTCTCCGATCAGGCACATGTGGGACATCATCATCGGACTACAGTTCTAACATCATCGACCAACGGCATGTACCGTCCCTGTATTGACCGACCAAGTGTAACAGGCATGGACCTTCATCCCACAGACATTCGGAACATGTACAACAGAATGCATGCACGCTTGCTTGCTTGTATTCAACATTCTGGCGATTACAACGGTTATTCAGGTACCAAAATAACATTTTGGCAAATGGCTTCTTTCGCGCTTACATTAACCAATGATATTGCAAAGATAAATATTTAAATACACTACTGGCCATCAAAATTGCTACACCACGAAGATGACGTGCTACAGACGCCAAATTTATCCGACGGGAAGATGATGCTGTGATATGCTGCAAATGAATAGCTTTTCAGAACATTCACACAAGGTTGGCGAAGGTGGCGACACCTACAACGTGCTGACATGAGGAAAGTTGCCAACCGATTTCTCATACACAAACAGCAGTTGACCGGCGATGCCTGGTGAAAGTTGTTGTGATGCCTCGTGTAAGGAGGGGAAATGCGTACCATCACGTTTCCGACTTTGATAAAGGTGGGATTGTAGCCAATCGCGATTGCGGTTTATCGTATCGCGACATTGCTGCTCGCATTAGTCGAGATCTAATGACTGTTAGCAGAATATGGAATCGGTGGGTTCGGGAGGGTAATACGGAACGCCGGGCTGGATCCCAACGGCCTCGTGTCACTAGCAGTCGAGATGACAGGCAACTTATCCGCATGGCTGCAACGGATCGTGCAGCCTCGTCTAGATCCCTGAGTCAACAAAAGATGGTTCAAATGGCTCTGAGCACTATGGGACTTAACATATATGGTCATCAGTCCCATAGAACTTAGAACTACTGAAACCTAACTAACCTATGGACATCACACAACACCCAGTCATCACGAGGCAGAGAAAATCCCTGACCCCGCCGGGAATCGAACCCGGGAACCCGGGTGTGGGAAGCGACCTGAGTCAACAGTTGTGGACGTTTGCAAGGCAACAACCCTTGACGCTGGATCACAGACAGGAGGTTCTGCGATGGTGTACTCAACGGCGAATCTGGGTGCACGAATGGCAAATCGTCATTGTATCAGATGAATCCAGGTTCTGTTTACAGCGTCATGATGGTCGCATCCGTGTTTGGCGACATCGCGGTGAATGCACATTGGAAGCGTGTATTCGTCATTGCCAAACTGGCGTATCACCCGGTGTGATGGTATGGGGTTCCATTGGGCACACGTCACGGTCACCTCTTGTTCGCATTGACGGCACTTTGAACAGTGAACATTAAATTTCAGATGTGTTACGACCCGTGTCTCTACCCCTCATTCAATCCCTTCGAAACCCTACATTTCAGCACGATAATGTACGACCCCACGTAGCAGATCCTTTACGGGCCTTTCTGGATACAGAGAATATTCGACTACTGCCCTGGCCAGCACATTTTCCAGATCTCTCCTCAACTGAAAACATCTGGTCAATGGTGGCCGAGCAACTGACTCGTCACAGTACGCCAGTAACTACTCTTGATGAACGGTGGTACCGCGTTGAAGCTGCAAGGGCAGCTGTACCTGTATACGCCATCCTAGCTCTGTTTGACTTAACGTCCAGGCGTATCAAGTCCGTTATTACGGCCAGAGATGGTTGTTCAGGACGAAAATCGAATAGTAATGGGCGACTGGAATGCAGTTGTAGGGGAAGTGCAGGGAGGCTAAGACGAAATGGCTGCAGGAAAAATGTGAAGACTTCGAAAAAGATATGATTGTCGGAAGGACAGACTCAGCATACAGGAAAGTCAAAACAACCTTTGGTGACATTAAAAGCAACGGTGGTAACATTAAGGGAGCAACGTGAATTCAACTGTTAAATGCAGAGGAGAGAGCAGATAGGTGGAAAGAATACACTGAAAGCCTCTATGAGGGTGAAGATTTGTCTGATGTGATAGAAGAAGAAACAGGAGTCGATTTAGAAGAGATAGGGGATCCAGTATTAGAATCGGAATTTAAAAGAGCTTTGGAGGACTTACGGTCAAATAAGGCAGAAGGGATAGATAATATTCCATCAGAATTTCTAAAATCATTGGGGGAAGTTGAAACAAAACGACTATTCACGTTGGTGTGTAGAATATATGAGTCTGGCGATATACCCTCTGACTTTCGGAAAAGCATCATCCACACAATTCCGAAGACGGCAAGAGCTGACAAGTGCGAGAATTATCGCACAATCAGCTTAACAAGTCATGCATCGAAGCTGATTACAAGAATAATATACAGAAGAATGGAAAAGGAAATTGAGAATGCGCTAGGTGACGATCAGTTTGGCTTTAGGAAAAGTAAAGGGACGAGAGAGGCAATTAGGACATTACGGCTAATTATGGAAGCAAGCCTAAAGAAAAATCAAGACACTTTCATAGGATTTGTCGACCTGGAAAAAGCGTTCGACAAATAAAATGGTGCAAGCTGTTCGAGATTCTGAAAAAAAGTAGGGGTAAGCTATAGGGAGAGACGGGTCATATACAATATGTACAACAAACAAGAGGGAATAATAAGAGTGGACGATCAAGAACGAAGTGCTCGTATTAAGAAGGGTGTAAGACAAGGCTTTAGCCTTTCGCCCCTACTCTTCAATCTGTACATCGAGGAAGCAATGAAGGAAATAAAAGAAAGGTTCAGGAGTGGAATTAAAATACAAGGTGAAAGGATATCAATGATACGATTCGCTGATGACATTGCTATCCTGAGTGAAAGTGAAGAAGTATTAAATGATCTGCTGAACGGAATGAACAGTCTAATGAGTACACAATATGGTTTGAGAGTAAATCGTAGAAAGACGAAGATAATGAGAAGTAGTAAAAATGAGAACAGCGAGAAACTTAACATCAGGATTGATTATCACGAAGTCAATGAAGTTAAGGAATTCTGCTACCCAGGCAGTAAAATAACCAATGACGGACGGAGCAAGGAAGACATGAAAAGCAGACTCGCTATGGAAAAAAAGGCATTTCTGGCCAAGAGAAGTCTACTAATATCAAATACCGGCCTTAATTTGAGGAAGAAATTTCTGAGGATGTACGTCTGGAGTACAGCATTGTATGGTAGTGAAATATGGACTGTGGGAAAACCATCGAAGCATTTGAGATGTGGTGCTATGGACGAATGTTGAAAATTTGGTAGACTGATAAGGTAAGTAATGAGGATGTTCTACGCAGAATCGGAGAGGAAAGGAATATGTGGAAAACACTGATAAGGAGAAGGAACAGGATGATAGGACATCTGCTAAGACATGAGGGAATGACCGTAGACTGATGACAAAAAAAAAAAAAAAAAAAAAAAAAAGACCACCAATCAAACGATACTCAAGGAAGTGGGTTACAAATGTACAGTATGTCATCTAATGACATACTATTAGACTTTTGCTATTTGGACATCAGGGTACTGACCACTCCATAACAGGATATAAAATGTAGGCATGCAATGGCAGAAAAAGCTCTCTACCAAATTTAAACAGCGCAGCGGACGCATTCAAAGGTGGGGCCTTTACTCTTTCCCGGCAAATGCTCTACCGACTGAGCCATCAAAGCACGACTCACGACCTATCTACACAACCTCACTACTGCCAGTACCTCTTCCTGTTCCAAACTACAAAGAGGTTCTCCTGTATACCTTGCCGACGTAGGGCTCTCGAAAGAAGGGAGAAATGGCTCAACCATATCCTGGGACAACGGTTGCTAACCTTTCCACTTTTTAGCTGTGCAGACCACCTACTTTGTAAGAAAAGGCTTAGAGGCCCAATAACTAAACATAAAAGTAATAATAATGAGCGTATGGCATTGATGGACGGGAGACCCCTCGCGGGGTGGTTCGGCCGCCGCTCCACAAATTCTTTAACGCCACTACGGCGACTTGCGAGTGAATTAGTATGAAATGATGCTTAAAGACACACAACACCCAGTCATCTCAAGGCGGAGGAAATCCCTGACCCCACCGGGAATCGAACCCGGGACCCCATGCGCGGGAAGCGAGAACGCTACCGCAAGACCACGAGCCGCGGACAACATAAAAGTAAAAGACGCACACACACACACACATCACACACACACACACACACACACACACACACACACAGGTAAACAAGTAAATACTCTGAAGCGCCAAAGAAACTGGTACAAGCATACGTATTCAAATACAGAGATATGCGAACAGGCAGAATACGGGGTTGCGGTCGGCAACGACTGCATAAGACAAAAAGTCACGCAGTTGTTAGATCGGTTACTGCTGCTACAATGACAGGTTATCAAGATTTAAGTGAGATTGAACTTGATGTAATAGTCGGCGTACGAGCGATAGGACACAGCGTCTCCGAGGAGCGATGAAGTGGAGATTTTCCCGTATGACCATTTCATGAGTGTACCGTGAATATTAGGTATGCGATAAAACATCAAATCTCCGAGGTCGCAGCAGCTGGGAAGAGATCCTTCAAGTACGAGACCAATGACGACTGATGAGAATCGTTCGACATGACAGAAGTGCAGCCCTTCCGAAAATAGCTGCAACAAGTGTCAGGGTGCGAACTATTCAACGAAACATCATCGATGTGGGATATCGGAGCCGAAGGCAAACTCGTGCACCCTTGATGACTGTACAACAGAAATCTTTGTGTCTCGCCTGGGCCCGTCAACACTGACAATGGACTGTTGATCACTGGAAACATGTTTCCTCATCGGACGAGTCTCGTTTCAAATTGTATCGAGTGGTAGGACGCGTACGGATATGGAGACCACCTCATGAATTCATCGATCCTGTATATCAGCAGCGGAGTGTTCAAGCTGGTGGAGGCTCTGTAATGGTATGGGGCGCGTGCAGTTGGAGTGATATGGGACCCCTGAAATTTCTAGACATGAATGTGACAGGTGACACGTACTTAATCACCCTGTCTGATCGCCTGCATCCATTCATGTTCATTGTGCATTCCGACGGACTTGGGTAATTCCAGCAAGACAATGCGTCCAAAACTTCTACAGAATGGCTTCAGAAACGCTCCTTTTAGTTTAAACACTTCCTCTGGCTACCAAACTCCCCAAACATGAACATTAATGAGCATATAGAGCATTATTGTTGCCTTGCAGCATGCTGTTCAGAAGAGATCTCCACCCCGGATTCATGGACTGCCCTGGAGGCAGATAGTTTCTCGAAAATCCTAGTAAGTGTGTCAGTGAACAGTAACTCAATATCTCCATGGGGACTGAGCGATGTTGAGTAGTGGGTAATGCGTTTCACTCGCATTTGAGAAAGACAGATTCAATTCTCGGGTCAGCGATGCACCTATCGGTTTTCTGCATTCACCCAGGTCGCTCCATGCCAAAGCTGGTAAGGTTGCTTGGATGGGTAATGGTCCCTTCCTTCCTCTCCAGTAGTAAGAAATCCGATCAAAGCTCCATCTCTCATCATCTCTGCCGTGGACGGCAGTCTAATGACAGATACGTCGCAAAAATATTACCTTTCTTTCGTATTCAGTTTATCCATTTCCGCCCAGAATCCTTAGAGGAAAGACTGGACCCCAGCAGGCGTTACGTGTGAGAGGGGTGACCTCTTATAGTGCGCCAGGTAACGGGGAACTTTTCTCCGGGTTTAAGCCGGCCGTTCGCTCCGGCGTGGCGCTGCCCGGGCCTTTTCGCCCACCGGCCTGAATGCCGAAGCTGCCGGACCTCTTTTTCTCGGCGCTCCCTGAAATTTTCAGAAGGCCTCCCCTGCCCAACCGTGTGTCGCCCTGCGCCCCACACTGCCACGGCCTGCTTCGCCTCTCACAGCACACGCGTGAGCCGCCTCAGACTTGCCAGGCGCCGGCTCCCCCACTCTTCCGTGAGACGAGCGCAAAGAAGAGCACAGCTTTGAGCTCAATCAAGTTCGCAGCGCCTTTCATCTGGTATCAGCGTGTATTTTTTCGCTTGTTAGGGCTTCGTATGTAAAAGTTCAAGCGAGTTTTGCAAACAGATAACGGCTAAATTCCTTTGAGACAGGAGATGCTTTCGCCTCGGAAGAGAAAGACAGAAAGCAACAGAATCCTCGCATTCACGTCGGCATAATAACGTGCATCATATTTCGAGCAGAACGTCTGAATAGGCAGAGTTCTACAGCTTCTTTCGCTGTTATAATGACGGTATGGGCCACTGACTTTTTGTACTCGGCAGGTATCTCGTATGTGATGCATGTATTTTGTATAGTCTCATTTTAAAGTCCACCAAACCAAGAGGTAATCACAGAACCTGAACTCAACAGATATTCCGAAGTTGTTTGTTTGACGGCAACCGTCTTGCGCGAGTTCCCAAAGAGCAAATGACTCTTCTATACTACAAGGGTAACAGAAAGGAGCGGCAAAAGACACAAAATAATGTCCACAACTTTGATTATCTGCAGAATTCTTGAGATTTTTCTAAATTCGAATTTAATACATTTTCTTGAGAGAACAAACCTCCTGTGCACAACTCAGCTCGTATTTATAAAGCGTCAAAATGGCTCTGAGCACTATGCGACTTAACTTCTGAGGTCATCTGTCGCCTAGAACTTAGAACTAATTAACCCTAACTAAACGAAGGACATCACACATATCCAAGCCCGAGGCAGGATTCGAACCTGCAACCGTAGCGGTCGCTCGGCTCCAGCCTGTAGCGCCTAGAACCGCACGGCCACTCTGGCCGGCTATAAAGCGTCATTTATACGGATGGACTCGTAAGCTTGCTGCTTTCATCGAACGATATCTTGCGACCGATGAATAAAGGGCAACAGAAGATCCCGTATTCCTCGATTTCCAGAAATCACTGCTATACTGCCACACTACAGACTGTAAAATAAGATGAGAACACATGGGCTAGTCCACAGATACATGAGTTCCTCGAAGATTTTTTAAGTTATAGCATGCCAAGTTGTCGTCGAAAGTGTGTGCTTATCAAAGATATCGACAGGAGTGCCTTAGAAAAGTGTGATAGGACAAGGTCCAGCTTAACGATATTCGACACAGGGGTGCAAAACTCAGCCTGTGACCCCCACCCCCTTGGCCAACAAAGGAAAAGACCAATAAAATTTAATTTTTATGTTACATTGTTTGCTCAGTACTTAGTCCACAAATACGTTAGGCCAATTTTCAAACATCGAGTTCAATTTTTATGGCTTTTAAGTCCGCAAACTTTTTAATAATACTGTATTTTTTGGAAACCATTTTCGATTCCATACCTATGACGACCTAATTTGTCGGTCTACCTTGGGTCTTTCTTGATGGTAAATGGGTTTTTATTAAAAATAAAAATGAGCTTTCCCCTCCTGCTAAAGTAACAGGAAGTATTAAATACCGTACATGCGTAAAGATGTTGAAATATTTGGAATAAATATAATTTAACACTTAGAGTGATATATGTTTCTCTCTCTTTTTTTTTAAAAAAAAAGGAAGCAATTCCAACTCATGAAATATATTTTCCCCATCATTATTCCGTCTATTTACAAGTGGTAACTTTTGTTCTAGGTTTAGACAGTGTGTTCATCTTTGGTCTCTCTCTGATTCCTGATTCCCTGCAGATTCGAACCCGTGGTTGTGTTCTCTTAACAAACCAAATTTTCCATTTTACTGTAAGATCACCGTTTCAAGTAATAGAAAGTTACTTAATTCTAACATACAGCAGTATGCAGCTGTATGTAGCAATAACACTTATTGGTGTGAAACAGGCACAGAGATGGCTTTAATTACAAGAAAAAAGGGGAATAGGCCAGTTAAAGAATTATCTAAAATTTCTTTCTGCCATTCCATCCATGGTAGTTACCCTACCAGAAGCAGACGTATCCAAATACGACATACAAAACACACAGTTTCACTGAAGTGCAGGAATAAAACATAGATTATTTTAATATATTGCATAGCCATGGGACTGTGCAGTATGAAACCCGGTGATAGTAACTGTACGTTTTATTTATAATCTGTATGAGATTTTTACCGTGCTTTGTTTTATTGTTATTAGTAGGTGTCCGAATTAGCCGATGGTAAAAAGGAACTATCGGATGTTAGAAATAGAAAAAACGAAAACTGAAGAAAGAATTAAAAAACTGGTCGTGTACGTGCTAACGAGAATTGTATCTTCTGCTGGAATCTGCTATTTTGAAGTCTTACTGATTAACAGTACTATAACGAAATTTAATTTAATATCAGTACTCGATATAAATGGTATAACGACTTGTTTATAGCATTTCGTCTCTTCTGCTTCACAGTCCTCCTATCATACAAGAATTGGTGCTTATGCAACTGACAATCATTTTGGCATGATTTTAATTGTATTGTTTCCGAGTATAGCCGTAACAAATTAGAAGCAGACCTATGGACTTCCGATCATTGTAGTACTAGTAACAGGAAGACTCCATAATATCGGATTGCAGCAGAAGATGCAACTCTCGTTTGTACGTACACTCCTAGTTACGAGTTAATAGACGCAAAATCTCAGGCCGAAGTTCGTGGCGTACGCGCCGCGACCGGCGCGTAACAGGGTGGTGTTGTTGTCATTTCCTGGTTTAGCTTCTCGTGTCTTTACGGTGGAAGGTATCGTATTGAAATACATTCCTGTTGTATCGGGAAATCTGTCGCACAGCAGAAAGGCAAAAAGTACGAATCCGTTCAACTGCAGAAAGTCTCGATTACGAAGTGCCAACAAAAAGTCCATTTCAGTCCCTGTGTTTGGTAGATTTCACACCAAATGATTACGTCTGTGGCGAAGAAGCAGAACTGCTTATTTTTTAGATTGTTTCCAACGGCAGCGGGCTGGAAGTTATTCTACCATTATCGCGTGGTTAATCTAAGCGTTGCAATTTGTGTTGGCAACGCCCAATGAGTATTACGTTAACGTTTTCTATCGTACGTCTCCCCTCTTCGCAACGGCGATCCAGTTATCCCCTCTCTCCGTCATCCACATACGCGAACCGTCTTCTTCTTTTGTGACACTTGTACTTGTCCTCGCAACTGTTCCGAAAGCTGCATGAGGCGTATTTGTAAACAATATTGGTGCCTATATTTTTAGATGTATACTGAAAGTTTGTTCCATAACTTTCAAAACTCACAGGTTACACATAAGGCGCCCGGCTTGAGCTCCCTAGGTACCCACGCCGTGCTGCCACGCACTGCTTGCACACTCTGGTAGAGACAACCCTGTGTAAGACCACACTTATTCACTGTTTACGTAAACGAGCTGTAGTTTAATTCTTAATTTCTTTGTGTATTTTGGGTACTTGCATAGTTAAATTCACAAATTTCGGGCGTATTATAGTACACTCCTGGAAATTGAAATAAGAACACCGTGAATTCATTGTCCCAGGAAGGGGAAACTTTATTGACACATTCCTGGGGTCAGATACATCACATGATCACACTGACAGAACCACAGGCACATAGACACAGGCAACAGAGCATGCACAATGTCGGCACTAGTACAGTGTATATCCACCTTTCGCAGCAATGCAGGCTGCAATTCTCCCATGGAGACGATCGTAGAGATGCTGGATGTAGTCCTGTGGAACGGCTTGCTATGCCATTTCCACCTGGCGCCTCAGTTGGACCAGCGTTCGTGCTGGACGTGCAGACCGCGTGAGACGACGATTCATCCAGTCCCAAACATGCTCAATGGGGGACAGATCCGGAGATCTTGCTGGCCAGGGTAGTTGACTTACACCTTCTAGAGCACGTTGGGTGGCACGGGATACATGCGGACGTGCATTGTCCTGTTGGAACAGCAAGTTCCCTTGCCGGTCTAGGAATGGTAGAACGATGGGTTCGATGACGGTTTGGATGTACCGTGCACTATTCAGTGTCCCCTCGACGATCACCAGTGGTGTACGGCCAGTGTAGGAGATCGCTCCCCACACCATGATGCCGGGTGTTGGCCCTGTGTGCCTCGGTCGTATGCAGTCCTGATTGTGGCGCTCACCTGCACGGCGCCAAACACGCATACGACCATCATTGGCACCAAGGCAGAAGCGACTCTCATCGCTGAAGACGACACGTCTCCATTCGTCCCTCCATTCACGCCTGTCGCGACACCACTGGAGGCGGGCTGCACGATGTTGGGGCGTGAGCGGAAGACGGCCTAACGGTGTGCGGGACCGTAGCCCAGCTTCATGGAGACGGTTGGGAATGGTCCTCGCCGATACCCCAGGAGCAACAGTGTCCCTAATTTGCTGGGAAGTGGCGGTGCGGTCCCCTACGACACTGCGTAGGATCCTACGGTCTTGGCGTGCATCCGTGCGTCGCTGCGGTCCCAGGTCGACGGGCACGTGCACCTTCCGCCGACCACTGGCGACAACATCGATGTACTGTGGAGCCCTCACGCCCCACGTGTTGAGCAATTCTGCGGTACATCCACCCGGCCTCCCGCATGCCCACTATACGCCCTCGCTCAAAGTCCGTCCACTGCACATACGGTTCACGTCCACGCTGTCGCGGCATGCTACCAGTGTTAAAGACTGCGATGGAGCTCCGTATGCCACGGCAAACTGGCTGACACTGACGGCGGCGGTGCACAAATGCTGCGCAGCTAGCGCCATTCGACGGCCAACACCGCGGTTCCTGGTGTGTCCGCTGTGCCGTGCGTGTGATCATTGCTTGTACAGCTCTCTCGCAGTGTCCGGAGCAAGTATGGTGGGTCTGACACACCGGTGTCAATGTGTCCTTTTTTCCATTTCCAGGAGTGTATTTGAGAGTTGTAACATCATGTTTTAGTACCCTTATAGTGTAAATTCGCGTAGTTCTCAGTCATCTGTTTGTTTTGAACGGCTTGTGAGATAAAAGAGAGGAAAAAAATTCTTAGGGTAGGATGGGCACTACGCCTGTTGTGTACGGATTCAGGGGGATTTGGTCACCGTCCGTAAACAGCTGGAAAATGTGATGGCCGTGGTCGACAGGCTCCAAGCTGTTGTCCTGGGCCGCGGTGACATTGGGACACCCGAGGTGGGCGCTTTGGCGCCTCTGGAACCTGTAGCATTGCCTGGGCTCTCTGATGCCACTGCGCCCTCGCATTTGGACGTCGCTGCCGGTCGACACTTGCCTGACGGTGATTGGCGAACCGTGGCGGGGTCGCGAATCCCTGGGCGGAAGGCGAAAGTTGGTGCTGGCCGCAAGGCTGTACCCTTACGCCTCCGTAACAGGTTTGAGGTGCTGCCCACTGCTGAAAGTACTTCTGAGCCAGCAAGGGCGGCCTCGCCTATTGCGGCAGTGGCCGGTCTTCCTGAGAGGTCCGGACAAGTGCTGAGGGTGGGATTACTTGTCATTGGGAGCTTCAATGTTAGGCGGCTGATGGAGCCCCTCACGGATATGGCAGCTAAGGCTGGGAAGAAAGCCAATATGCGCTCCGTGTGCATACCGAGGGGAGTCATCTAAGATGTGGAAAGGGTCCTTCCGGATGCCATGAAGGGTACAGGGTACAGCCAACTGCAGGTGTTGGTTCATGTCGACACCAATGATGTGTGTCGCTATGAATCGGAAGAGATTCTTTCTGGTTTCCGGCAGTTATCTGAGTTGGTGAAGACTGCCAGTCTTGCTAGCGAGATGAAGGCAGAGCTCACCATCAGCAGCATGGTCGACAGGATCGATTTACAGAGCCGAATGGAGGGTCTGAATCAGAGGCTCAGACGGTCCAGCGACCGTGTAGGCTGCAGATTCCTCGACTTGCGCCATAGGGTGGTGGGGTTTCAGGTTCTGCTAAATAGGTCAGGTGTCCACTACACACAGGAGGCGACTACACAGGTAGCAGGGGCTGTGTTGCGTTGACCGGGCAGTCTTTTTGGATAGACAGTCTTGGGAAAGATCAAAAAGGGCTCCAGTCGCAAAGGGTACAGGGCAGACCAACGACGAGAATCGACCAAGCAACAGTCGTTATTGTAATTGTAAATTGTCGTAGATGTGTTGAAAAAGTACCAGAGCTTCAAGCGCTGATAGATAGCACTGAAGCAGAAATCGTTATAGGAACAGAAAGCTGGCTAAAGTCGGAGATAAATTCTGCCGAAATTTTTACAGAGGCGCAAACCGTGTTCAGAAGGGACAGATTAAATAAATTAGGTGGTGTTGTTTTTGTGTCTGTTGATAGTATTTTATCTTGTACTAAAGTTGAAATAAATAGTTCCTGCAAATTACTATAGGTAGAGGTTATACTCAATAGCCGTAACAAAATAATAATGGCCTCCCTCTACCGACCCCACGACTCAGATGATATAACAGCTGAACGCTTCAAAGAAAACTTGAATCTCATTACAAATAAGTACACCACTCATACAGTTATAATTGGTAGGGACTTCAATCTACCCTCGATTTGTTGGCGAAAATATATGTTCAGAGCCTGTGGTAGACAAAAAACTTCTTCCAAAATTGTACTAAATACTTTTTCTGAGAATTACTTTGAACAATTAGTTCATGAGCCCATACGAACTGTAAATGGTTTCGAAAGCACATTTGACCTATTAGCCACAAATAATCCTGATCTAATAGCGTCATGACGGATACAGAGGATAGTGAACACAAGGTCATTGTAGCGAGGCTCAAAACCATATCAACCAAAACCACTAAAAATAAACGCAAAATATATCTATTTAAAACAGCAGATAAAAATTAGCTTGATGCCTTCATAAGGAAGAGTCTCCATTCCTTCCAAGCTAATTATGTAAGTGTAGAACAGATATGGCTCAAATTCAAAGATACAGTATCGACAGCAATAGACAGAGCCATACCGCATAAGTTAATAAGAGACGGGACTGATCGACCATGGTACACAAAACACGTAAGAACACTGTTGCAGAAGCAACGAAAAAAGCATGCCAAATTCAGAAGAACGCAAAATCTGCAAGACTGGCTAAGTTTCATGGAAGCTCGAATTTTAGTGCGGACGTCAATGCGAGATTCTTTTAATAGTTTCTACAATGAAATATCGTCTCAAAATATGGTCGTATGTAAAGTACACCAGTGACAAAAAATAGTACCGTTACTGCGCGAAGGCGATGTAAATGTTACTAATGATGGTGCCACTAAAGCGCAGTTACTATATACAGTTTTCCGTAATTCCTTCACGAGTGAAGATGAAGTAAATATTCCAGAACACGAAACCAGATCAGCTGTTAGCATGAGTGACATAAAAACAGATACCTTAGGTGTTGTGAAACAAATCAAATTACTTAAGAAAAGCAAGTCTTCCGGTCCACGTGGTATAACAATTAGGTTCCTCTCAGAGTATGCAGACACAATATCGCCTTTATTAGCATTCATATACAACCGCTCGCTTCACGAAAGGTCTGTTCCCAAAGACTGGAAACTAGCATAGGCCATACCAATATTCAAGAAAGGAAATAGGAGTACCCCATTCAACTACAGACCCATATCACTGACCTCAATTTGCAGTAGGATTTTGGAGCATACACTGTACTCGAACATTATGAATCACCTTGAAGAAAACGACTTATTGATACATAACCAACACTAATTCAGAAAATATCGTTTTAAGTAATGAGTGCTGTCGACAAGGGATCTCAGATCGATTCCATATTCCTAGATTTCCAGAAGGCTTTTGATATGGTGCCTCACAAGCGACTATTAATCAAATTGCGTGCATATGGATTATCGTCTCAGTTGTGTGACTGGATTCGTGATTTCCTCGCAGAGAGGTCACAGTTCGTAGTGATAGACGGTAAATCATTGAGTAGAACAGAATTGATATCTGGCGTTCCGCCAGGTAGTGTCATAGGCCTTCTGCTGTTCCTTATTTATATAAATGATCTAGGTGATAATCTGAGCAGCCCACTTAGATTGTTTGTGGATGACGCTGTAAGTTACTGTCTAGTAAAACCATCAGACGATCAATTCCAATTACAAAATGATGTAGAGAGAATCTCTGTATGGTGCGAAAAGTGGCAATTAGCACTAAACAAAGAAAAGTGCGAGGTCATCCACATGGGTACTAAAAGAAATCCGATAAATTTTAAGTATACGATAAATCGCCCAAACCTAAGGGCTGTCAATTCGACTAAATACCTAGGAATTACAATTACGAGCAACTTAAATTGGAAAAACCACATAGGTAATATTGTGGGGAAGGCGAAACAAAGACTGCGCTTTGTTGGCACAACACTTAGAAGATGCGACAGTCCCACTAAAGGACAGACTGCATTACACTTGTCCGTCCTCTGCTGGAATATTGCTGCGGGGTATGGGATCCTTACCAGGTGGGGTTGACGGAGGACATCGAAAATGTGCAAAGAAGGGCAGCTCGTTTCGTGATATCGCGCAATAAGGGTGAGAGTTTCACTGATATGATACGCGAGTTGTGGTCGCAGTCACTGAAACAAAGGCGGTTTTCTTTGCGGCGAGATTTATTTACGAAATTTCGATCACCAACGTTCTCTTCCGAATGCGCACATATTTTTTTGATACCCAACTACGTAGGGATGAATGACCATCATAATGAAAGAAGAGAAATCAGAGCTCGAACGGAATGATTTAGGTGTTCCTTTTACCCACGCGCCATTCGAGAGTGGAATGGTAGAGAAGTAATATGAAAATGGTTCGATGAACCATCTGCCAGGCAGAGTAACCATGTAGATGTAGATGTAGATGAAAGATATTACTTTGTCTCCTAGCGCCGACAAGAAGCTGCCCGTAAGTGCGGGGGATTACAGAAGGCTTCCGTCCACTACGAAATAACTTCTTGGGTAAGCACTTGCTGAGATGTTTACAACAGAATGAAATCTTACTCAAGTGTACTTGAAGTCACTGGGGCAAGTTTCTTTCGTGACCTCACCGCAAGTACCTGCAACAAAAGTGCAGTTATTCTTAAGAACCAGAGCACTTGTCCCTGTTCTTGCATTATTATTCATGAATAAAAATCATGACGAATACAAAAATAAGAAAATTGAAGAAGGTGTTAGAGGTTTACATATTGATATTACCAAGAAATACTATTTAGCTAACTAAAATCAGAAGACTCCACTTAGATTAAAAATTTTGAGGATGTCGTTAGCAAACTTCGAACATCTCTTGTCTATTTTATAATCAAGAATTCGATAACAGGAAACAAACAAACGGCGCGGTATTTCAGCAAGAGACTGACATTTAATTAGTATTCGATTTTTGAAAGCATTTTTTATTACTTTTATCACAAATTTAATGCATTTATATTTACGCTAACATTAAAAAAATCAGCTAAAATTTAAAGACGTCTGTAATGCTTGTCTACTTTGCTTTCTGGTGAAACAAATTCATCGATAAACTCATTTTGCAGTTCCTTGACTGATGGTGCCAATTATGTATGTTCAGTAGTTCCAACGGAAAATTTGTTTCGGCCCATCTGTCTTTGTGCCATCCTCTTTTTCGCCAGTGATACTTTCACACCGATACTGAACGCACACAACGTCTGTAAGTTTGAGAAGAACTTCCACGAAAACACACATTTGGCAAGTACGTGCGGCAAGATGCAAGAATCTACAACGAATTTTCACCCAACAGCGGAGTGTGTGCTGCTTTCAAACTTCCTTATATATTAAAACTGCATTCCGGGTCGAGACTCGAACCTGAGAACCCAATCTATCGCACAGTTTAATTTGTCATGAATTTTCATGCAAAAAACTGTTTACACTAACTTGCGAACTACTTGAATTTAGTGAAACTAGCCGAGTTAGATGGGAGGGGTGGGGTTTGCAGATGTGGTAGTTCGTAATGTTTCATCCAATTCTGTGATTGTATGAGTAATGCGCCATATCACAGCAGGAAGATCGACAGATTTCCTAATAAATATGATTTCAGGATTACGCCGTTAGAGTGGTTGGAAGATGGGCAAATAAACTGCAAAGACTCAATAAGCAAGGCTGAACTGTTATCTATAATAAATAAAAACAAAGAAACCGTGAAAGTGTACGTCGTGGATAAAAATCGCTGAGATCAGACGCCACGAAATAACACGTTTACCACCCTACAACTGCGATCTAAATTCGATACAACTAGCCTAGGCCAAAATAAAACATAATTTCAGGGAGAAAAATGTCGCTGGTGACATGTCGAAGGAAAGATTGCAGAATTTCCTGCTTTTCTTTCAGTTACTGCACAGGTGTGGCAAGATTACTGCAGGAACATGCAGCAGCTGGAGCGAGAGTACTGCACACGAGATGGAATAATGGAAATGGCCATCGACGAAGTTATCATCAACACTATGCTCTCAAGCGATGATGATGATGATGATGATTTTGAAACAAACACAAATGACGATGATCTTTAGCGAATATCAACGTGACAGTTCTTTCATGCAGAATTAACACACTTTGTAAAAATTACTTTAATGCAGTGTGCAAACAGATTCCAAGAATCAAAATTTTACTTTCGATTCATAATCTGTTACTCGTACATTCATTTTTCATTTTTTCGATACATAAAAAATACATAAGTTATAGGAAAACACTCCAACACGAAAATCTTAGCAAATTAGGTGATTTACGACACGACGGAAGTGCCACTTACGCGAGCAATAATTCTGCGAGTGCCACCTGCAATTTCGTGTTGAGCGCAGTTAGTGGTGCCAGCACTGCTGCAAACAGTCAACGCTGCCTTCCTCTCACCGCTCCTCTCTCCTCGGCCAAATTGCGGGGGATCACCCGTGCCCGACAGCCACCGCGCCAATCGTCAACTTAACGTAGTATGTACACTCTCGGAAAAAAAGAGGAACGCACCAGAAGTATTTATCAGAAGGTGATGAAAATCGGTAGATGTTATGCACATGTTTAGACAAACAAATGATTGCAGTTTCAAGAAAATTGTATAAATTACTAATGAGAAAGAGCGTCACAAACTGAGCAAGTCACTAACGCGTTGGTCCACCTCGGGACATTTTGCAAGCAGATGTTCGTCTTGGCGTTGATTGATAGAGTTGTGGGATGATCTCTTGCCGGCCGGTGTGGCCAAGCGGTTCTAGGCGCTTCAGTCTCGAACCGCGCGACCTCTACGGTCGCAGGTTCGAATCCTGCCTCGGGCATTGATGTGTGTGACGTCCTTAGGTTAGTTAGGTTTAAGTAGTTATAAGTTCTAGGGGACTGATGACCTCAGATGTTAAGTCCCATAGTGCTCAGAACCATTTGAACCATTTTATGATCTCCTGAGGAATATCATGCAAATTCTGTTCAATTGGCTCTTTAGATCCTCAAAACTTCGAGATCGTTGGAGAGTACTGCTCAAAATGCTCCTAATTTTCTCAACTGGGCACAGACCCGGTGGCCTTGTTGGCCAAGGTAGGATTTGGCAAGAACGAAGACAAGTAGTGGAAACTCTTGCCGTTTACGGACGGGCATTAACTTGCTGAAATGTAAATTCGGGATAGCTTACACAGAAGAGCAACACAAGGGGCGTGAAATATCGTCGACGTACAGCAGTGCTATAAGGGTGCCGCGGATGATGAACCAAAAAGTTCCTGTTATTAAGAGAAATGGCACCCCATACCATCACCCTTGGTTGCTGGATCGTACGGCAGGCGAATAAATAAAAATCTTTTATTTATTCTTCACTCAAACTTATGTCGACCTTTGTATCGACTCCACTTAGTCTCGTTTTGTATTTAAAACTCTTTGAGATTTATCGATGGGACTTTACAGTTTACTTTTGTGCCCTTTATTTATAGAATGTAACGTATTTCGTCTTATTCTACAGTTATCCGGTGTTTCATTCTAGGTTATACCCTACTCTGTTATATCAAGTTTTTGAACACAATAACGAGATTTAGGAAAACTGATGCCATCATATTCGGCGACACAAGACGAGAGCGAAGGAAAAGTTCGTGAAAAGCAATGCGTATAATTATAATCCACGAAAACAGAAAAATGACGTACAACTCGACGAAAAAATGACATGCTGTCGAACCATATATCGTGTAAAAGCAAGCCTACCTGTACATTTCCATCTTAAAAATTTATGCAGTTGCGTAACTAAGCGAAACCCACTGAAGGTTTCAAACAGCTTTTGAAACATACTTGGATCAAAAATTTCAAAAAATTAAAGCACTGTGTTTTGCTAAAGGAGGAGTTTCAAGAACAAAAAAAATCTTAAGTGTTTTGATATAAGGTAAGTAAGTATTCCACCGAAAAACTTTGAGATGGACCAACACAAAAAAAGAAAGTTTAGAAAACATGGACTCTGCATTGCAAACCTTGTTCATCTTCGCTACTGTGAGACACATCTTTTCTATTGAAAGCTGTTTGCTTTCCATATTCTGAGACGTGGCAGTATGGACCACAAGAAGAAGAAAATATCTAGTAAAAATGGGCTTTAAAATGCCTACTTTAAGAACTATGAGTTCTCGTTCATCATGGCTACAGTGGAACTCATCTCTTCCACTGAAGAAGTGCTCATAGTTCTTAAGGTATTCACTTTAGTGCCAATGTTTACTAGACACTTTTGTCTTGCATTCGTCCTTCCTGATTCCCGTCGGATAACGAAGTTAAGCTCTGTTGGGCTCGACTAGCACTTGGATGGGTCACCGTACGGATCTGCAGAATGCTGTTAGCAAGCGGAGTGCACTCGGCCCTTGTGAGGCAAACTGAGGAGCTACTTGACCGAGAAGTAGCGACACCGGTGCCGAAAACTGACAACGGCCGGGAGAGCGGTGTGCTGAACGCGTGTCCTTCCGTATCTGCATCCGTTGACGCCTCGAGACTGAGGATGACACAGAGGCCTGGCGGTACGTTGGACCGCCGAGGCCAGTATGGATTATTCTATTGGTCCATCCTACCACCTCGAATGTTAGTACGTGGAGTTCTATTTCAACCTCTATAGGTACATGCGAGTTGGACAAAAGTATAGAAACACCAGAAGCAAAACACAGTCTAGGACAACAGTCGTAAGTACGCTGTTTTGGTTTTTATATTGCAACGCCCGGTAGTGCTCTTGTGGTGTCACCGCCAGACACCACACTTGCTAGGTGGTAGCTTTAAATCGGCCGCGGTCCATTAGTACATGTCGGACCCGCGTGTCCCCACTGTCAGTGATCGCAGACCGAGCGCCACCACACGGCAGGTCTTGAGAGACTTACTAGCACTCGCCCCAGTTGTACGGACGACTTTGCTAGCGACTACACTGACGAAGCCTTTCTCTCATTTACCGAGAGATCGTTACAATAGCCTTCAGCTAAGTCCATGGCTACGATCCAGCAAGGCGCCATTAACCATTTCTAGAGAGAGTCTCACTTGTATCATCAAGAACGCTGTATACAAGTGATGGATTAAAGTTAAGTATTCCAGCAGCTACGTACTTTTCTTTATAGCATTCATTACGTATCCTGTTTCAGACCTAACGCCAGCCTGCGTGAGTTGATGCGTGCATTTCGGCCTCCTCTCTCAATTAGTGTGCGTTGTGTTGGCTAATCTGCCGACACAACAGCTCTGTATGAAAATCGCTGACTGCGCTGTGTGCAGCCTGTGTCTGGTCGGACGCATTGTTGGAATATTCGCTAGGTAGCGTTGGGCAGTTGGATGTGAACAGCATGTGGCGTTGTGCAGTTGGAGGTGAGCCGCCAGCAATGGTGGATGTGGGGAGTGAGATGGCAGAGTTTTGAGAGGTTACTGCGAGAGGACGATCTGGACGTGTGTATATATGCTGAAGCATGCATTTCTAGCGGTGTGTATATATATCTTACAGCCTCTGTACAGGTTATGTTAAACTGCTGTCTGATTTCACAACAGTTTCCAGAACATGCTGCAACATTACGAAATCAAGGATATACTGAAACATATGTAACTAACAGTTTTTCCAGAAACTTTACTTGATCATGTAAATGACTGTACCTAATGATTGACACTAACGAGCAATCGCCCTCAATAAAAATAGGAAATACGAAAAGTATCAAGTCGCCTAAGTCGTCCAATACAGGTTATTCACAGAATGATTGTTTCTTCCTGCTCCTGACAGCAAGTAGTTTCCTGTTACATGGAACCTGAGACCAGTCTCTGTTTAAACAAGATGTCGATAGCAAGGTCTTAACGGGACTTCTGTATGTGAACTTCTCCGGTCAGCGAAACGGTATACAATTAACTCCACCAACCGTGCGGATTATCATCACTTCGTTACGAACCATCAATAGTAATCAAAAGTAATCAACCAGTTTTTCAAACTGTATAAATCTTCATAACTGAGTACCTTTCTTGACTTAAGTTCCCAATGGTGTCTAAACCTATAATATCTCAATTTTTTTCAAGTTAGAGTTACTTATCGGACCAGATAAAACCTATTAGTATTACAATGTATACACCATATGCTTATACTTTACCCAAATAACGCTTCGTACTCTCTGCTGTATAAGTATTTGCCCCATTACTGTTAATGGTACATAATCTTATCGAAAGCAGTTAGTTAACATATGACTTCAGAATCATATAATATATTCCCATATACTGCCTTTGCGACTGATCGTACTCCAAAACTGTTTCAGAGAATACGGAATCATTGAATTGTTACACAAAGCAGTTGCATATTATTACCTATCTCTTGCAGTGAATACAAAATCATTGTATTGATGCATAAATCGTTTTGTAAATAAACGAAGACAGGGTGTTTTGTCGCGTTTTATGATTATACAATTTGACGGTATTTTTTAAATAAGTTGTTGAATTTGTATATTCATATTACTTAATACCTGACACCAATCCCAATTGCAGATAGCCTATCTAACAGCTTTCAGGGCAACAAAAATTTAATTTTCACTATTTCACATAATTTTTGACCAAGTTTATAAATTTCAAGTGATGTCAGGACCTTATGTTTAAGAGAAATAAGATTATGTTGGACGTTTAACACAGTAATACAAGTATTATAAAAGTTAGAAACTGTGGATTGTATGTCTTGGGGCAGTATAGCTCACCACGCAAAATACCGTGACCACGTTCAATCAGTATTTTAGAATGAGAGTACGTCGTGACTTTCAACAAATTTTACACGTAATTACAAACACTTACGATAATTTTGTGGTTGACGTTCCCCTTAAAACGATTTTTCACAGTTCATGCGGTAAAAGTGCCATATGATGTTTCAGTTTATAACTTCATTACCTCTGATTCTATTGGCAATAAGTTGTGCAGACATTACCCACATACACCACTGAATATAGCTCTCAAATTACGTCTTTGTATATAACACATGAGGTCATAAGCATTGAGTTTCGCGAAAAACTAACTTTCGCATAGAGTTTAGGGCAAATTTCTCAGACTGTGCTCATTCAGTGTTTGATAAAGAGAGCTTTTAGTGACCTCCCACAAACTTCAAACATAGTTTCAAACCTTTTCTAAGCTTAATCTCGCTTGCATGCCTAAAGCAAATACTTATCACGTTAAATCATTTGTAAAGTCATCAGAAGTCTCAAGCTGTTTTATACACCAGAGATCAAGTCTTTAAAGAATCGTGGGTTTACTAATTGTACAGAATCGCGTATTTTATATGGAAGTACATTCAAATCTTTAATTTTAATACGGACAGGGTCAGAAATTAATTGACCATTACTCTCGTAACCAAAATTCATAGAAATTTTGGCCGCAGTATTAGCAAAAAGTAACCGCTCCTAGAGATCACGCAAACCCTTCCAGAAAACGATGAAACAGAGCAGCGCAGAGACACTGTTTCGCAGCGCTGTCCGCTGAAATCGGCGGAGAACATCGATTGAGTTTAGAACTGTCTTTAATTCTACAGTTAAAACTCGACTTAAACCAAATGAAGCACGCACTAATTAAATTGCGATTTCGAATTCTGCGTTACTGAATTGGTCGCTAATGAATTATACATTCAGTTTTGTTCAGTTTTTACACAATTCCACACTAATGAGGGAAATATCAGCTCCATAAAATTTAATTAATATTTCGCCATAGAGGCATTTAGGGTGGAAATTTCTCGGCGAGAGGAGTCCTTTTTTATTCTGCACGCGGACAAAAAACACTCGAATGCCAAAGTAAATACTGCAGGAATGAACGAAAGCGCACTGAATTATTTCACATATATTGACCACCACAGGAAACGAAGCCCTTGTTCACGTCTTTCATGATTCTTCACTTTGATGAAATCGAGTATTAATGATATACCACAACAGTAGCTTCAAGTTGATTAAACGTTAGTTGCTTTGAACAAAAACACAGTTGACTGGGGCTCGGTTAAAGTCTTTGTACTTTCAGATCTGCTTAATACTGTAGCGTATGTTGAAGTCTTCGAAGTGGAAAATGGTAGTCCGTGGTTTCCGATAACACGAAAGACTCAGATACAAATAGTAGGTAAATTAATAAGGAAAATGACTGCTTGTGTGTGCAAGAACAGAGAATGATTGTTCGCTGGAAGCAAAGTACGACATATAAAATAACTAAATGAATTTACAATCCACTGTTGACCACAACTAACGTTTTACGAGGCGTTACTTTTATGTCCCGGACTGACATCTACATCTTCATCTGCATAGATATCCCGTAGTCTAAGTTACAGCGCGTGACTGAGGTTGCCCCGTAACACTACTAGTCATCTCCTTCTCTGTTCCACTCGCAAATAGAACGAGGGAAGAACGACTGTCTATACGCCTCCGTATGAGCCCTAATTTCTTGTATCTCATCTTCGAAGTCCTTATGTGAAACGTATGTTGGAGCCAACATAATAGTTCTGCAATCAGCTTGAAATGCCGGTTCTCCAAATTTTCTCAACATCATCTCCGTACACACATGTGCGTTGTTCGAACCTACAGATAACAAATATAGCAACCCGCTTCAATATTGTTCCGATTCCTTACTTTATTTTCAAGAACAGGTGCACCAGCGTCCTGTATGCAGGCTCCCTTAGAGATGAACCACACTTTCCTAGAATTCTCCCAATAAACTGAAGTCTACCATTCACTTTCCCTACGACAATCCTCACACACCTGTTCTATTTCACATCGCTTTGCAGCCTTATGTCAAGGTAGTTAAACGACGTTGCTTTGTCAATCAGGGCACTGCCAATGGTGTATCTGAACATTATGGATTGTTTTCCCCACTCATCCTCATTAACTTAAGCTTCTCTACATTTAGAGATAGCATCCATTCATCACACCAACCAGACATCTTGTCTATTTCGTCTTGTATCTTCGTACATTTATTCAACACTCTACCGTATACCTCAGCATCATCGACAAACAACCGCAGATTGCTGTCCGCAATGTCCATCAAACTATTTCTGTATATAGTGAACTACAGAGGTGTTATCACACTTCCCTGGGGCACTCCTGATGATACCCTTGTCTCTGATGAACAGTCGCCGTCAAGGACAACATACTGGGTTCTATAACATAGGAAGTCTCGGAACCACTAACATATCTGCCAACATTCTCCGCAGCCTCGTACCTTCTTTAACAGCCTGCAATGTAGCACGAGTCAAAAGATTTTCGGAAATTTAGAAAGACGGAATCTGCCCGTTACCCTTCAGATATACACTCCTGGAAATGGAAAAAAGAACACATTGACACCGGTGTGTCAGACCCACCATACTTGCTCCAGACACTGCGAGAGGGCTGTACAAGCAATGATCACACGCACGGCACAGCGGACACACCAGGAACCGCGGTGTTGGCCGTCGAATGGCGCTAGCTGCGCAGCATTTGTGCACCGCCGCCGTCAGTGTCAGCCAGTTTGCCGTGGCATACGGAGCTCCATCGCAGTCTTTAACACTGGTAGCATGCCGCGACAGCGTGGACGTGAACCGTATGTGCAGTTGACGGACTTTGAGCGAGGGCGTATAGTGGGCATGCGGGAGGCCGGGTGGACGTACCGCTGAATTGCTCAACACGTGGGGCGTGAGGTCTCCACAGTACATCGATGTTGTCGCCAGTGGTCGGCGGAAGGTACACGTGCCCGTCGACCTGGGACCGGACCGCAGCGACGCACGGATGCACGCCAAGACCGTAGGATCCTACGCAGTGCCGTAGGGGACCGCACCGCCACTTCCCAGCAAATTAGGGACACTGTTGCTCCTGGGGTATCGGCGAGGACCATTCGCAACCGTCTCCATGAAGCTGGGCTACGGTCCCGCACACCGTTAGGCCGTCTTCCGCTCACGCCCCAACATCGCGCAGCCCGCCTCCAGTGGTGTCGCGACAGGCGTGAATGGAGGGACGAATGGAGACGTGTCGTCTTCAGCGATGAGAGTCGCTTCTGCCTTGGTGCCAATGATGGCCGTATGCATGTTTGGCGCCGTGTAGGTGAGCGCCACAATCAGGACTGCATACGACCGAGGCACACAGGGCCAACACCCGGCATCATGGTGTGGGGAGCGATCTCCTACACTGGCCGTACACCACTGGTGATCGTCGAGGGGACACTGAATAGTGGACGGTACATCCAAACCGTCATCGAACCCATCGTTCTACCATTCCTAGACCGGCAAGGGAACTTGCTGTTCCAACAGGACAATGCACGTCCGCATGTATCCCGTGCCACCCAACGTGCTCTAGAAGGTGTAAGTCAACTACCCTGGCCAGCAAGATCTCCGGATCTGTCCCCCATTGAGCACGTTTGGGACTGGATGAAGCGTCGTCTCACGCGGTATGCACGTCCAGCACGAACGCTGGTCCAACTGAGGCGCCAGGTGGAAATGGCATGGCAAGCCGTTCCACAGGACTACATCCAGCATCTCTACGATCGTCTCCATGGGAGAATAGCAGCCTGCATTGCTGCGAAAGGTGGATATACACTGTACTAGTGCCGACATTGTGCATGCTCTGTTGCCTGTGTCTATGTGCCTGTGGTTCTGTCAGTGTGATCATGTGATGTATCTGACCCCAGGACTGTGTCAATAAAGTTTCCCCTTCCTGGGACAATGAATTGACGGTGTTCTTATTTCAATTTCCAGGAGTGTAGTTTGCAGTATATTATGTGAGAAAAGGGCAAGCAGAGTTTCGCAAGAGCGATAGTTCCTAAAACCATGCTTTTTCGTTGACATAAGTTTCTCAGTTTCAAGAAAATTTACTAGTTTCAAGGGATGTGTAGCAACGGATGTTAAGAATATTGGTCTGTAATTTTGCGGATAACTCCTATTGACGTTCTTATACACAGGAGTTACCTGCGCTTTTTTTTCAGACGTTTGGCCTCTGCGCTAGGGGAGAGATTAGCGGCTAATGCAACTTAGGTAAGGGGCCAATACCGTAAAGCAGTGATTCAGTACTTCCAGTAATGTACTCATGACTAATGGAGCTGAAAACTCACGACTGAATATGGTTTTTGTATCAGTACACACTATCAAATACCAAATTTTCGTCAGCGAAAGCATGTTTCACCTGCGTGACATCTTCTGTGAGAACCGATGTAATTCTTGAAGTGAATCATTTATGAAACTGATATAATAAGGCGGAATTTTGGAATGTGACTGTGCATTTTAAGGACTGACCGCAAGCTAAGTTCTTGCCTTGTTAAGCTTACTTGATGTGTGTGTCGTGTCTGCTATATTCTAAGACACAATGCCAACCACACTTTCTCTACCACTTATAGCGTGTCGTTAGTTTGCAGTAAGAAAACTAATACAGAAACGTATCTTGGGAGGAAAAATAGTTGGTATTATACTTTTCGATCATATGCATTCGTGTGTTGACCTGCAGCAACCTACTGCGTATCAATAACATAAATCTCTCTTTTTGTAATCAATCTTCTGACTAGTTTCACGCACCCCGCCACCAATTCCGCTCTTGTGCCAACCTCTGCATCTCAGAGTATTACATGCACTGTACGTCGACAATTATTTGTTGGAAACATTCCGCAAGTCTTTCCTCTCCACAGCTCCCTCAAGTGCCACGGAAATTATTGTTTCCTCTCTCAGCACAGGACCTGTTTTCATCCTATCACTTCTTCTAGACCATGTTCTGCTAGTGTTCCTCTCCTCGCCGCTACTGCGGAGAAACTCGTCATTTCTTAATAGAACACCATATTTTCAACATCCTTGTGCAGCACCACACCTAAAACGCCTCTATTTTATTGTATCCCGCTTTCCAAAAGTCCATGATTCACATCCATAGCATACTGTGAGCCAAAAGAACATTCTCAGAAATGTCTTCCTCAAATTATTACCGATGTTTGACACTAGTAGACTTCCTTGGACAGGCATGTTCTCTTTGCCTGTGTCGATCCCATTTTTATGAGCTCCTCCCTTCGTTCGTCACACGTCATTTAGCAGAATTCCTTCGTCTGCTTCGTGTCCCCAGTATTGGCATTAAGTTTACCAGTAATATCATTCTGCTACATCTAATTACCTTCGTCTTTCTTCAATTTGCTCTCTTTTCAACATTGTTCCCCTCGAGTGTTCTCACCCTGAATTTAATAATATTCCTCAGATTTTGTTTTAACTCTGTCATGGTTTCTTCGAATTATAGATTCAACAGTATGAGTGAAAGGCATATCTATCTTACACGCTTTTTAATGCAAGTTCTAAGTCCATGGTTTTTCATTCTCATTCCTCTTGTTTCTTGTATATTTTGTATATATCAACTTTCCCTATGGCTTACAAATTATCTTAAGAATTTCGAACACTTTACACCATTTTATATTGTCGAACGCTTTTACAGGTTGACAAATCCTATAACCGCGTCTCGATTTTTCTTTAGTGTTGCTTCCATTATCTTACCTAAAGCCAAATTGAAAGTCATGTAACAGGTCCTCCATTATTTTGTCCATTTTCCAGTAAGTTATTCTTGTCAGCAACGTATCCACTGCTATCTTTGGCATTGTGTGGACGCTCTCAAATTGTGTCAGAATGGTTTGAGGAACATTTCAAGGATTTTTAAGTAGTTGTGTGACCCAAACTATAATTCTACTGGGAAGGGAAACTCCTTATACTGGATAGTCCGTGAAAAACTGAACACAGATCAAGAATAGAAACAGCAATAAGATGTACTTAACTGTGAAAAAAAAGTAAAATAGAAACAGAGAATGGTCCAAGAACAAGAAGTGCAATAAAGAATAGTCTAAAATAGCAACGGAATCATGGGTAAGTGATCATGGTGGTGGGCCGCTAAGCGGGTGAAGCGTGTTCATATCTCCCTAGGGCCTTTTCTTTCACAACATTGGGAACTGTTCGCACGCTCACTAAAATGTTTGTTCTCTTTCTGTAGTCTTGGCAGATGTCATATAATACACTGTTTATAGAATATGAATTACATGGTAAGAATATGTTTTCTTCGCAAGTAAACGTAATGAATAGTGAGAGCAGGTGGGATACCACATACACCCCTCACAGAAACGAAAGCAACAAATAAACAGGTGTGAACCATGTAACAACAAAGGAATTCAAGAGTCAAGACTTCCAAAACAGAACGCGACTTCAAAACGGTTAAAAATATATGTTTTGACAGAGCACAGAGAAACTGTGTGACTGTGAAACTGTTGCGTTCATTTGTTCCAGCTTAAGTGACAAACTGTTATGTTTCCATCATTTCCTTGCAGTGATAACATTCTCACTGACACGAACGCCTATATCGGGCGAGGAGGCATATCACACTCACTTATCAGTCGTACAAATTAGGTGCGTCGAAAAGAGATTGCTATCATATGACACTTACTGTCACTAATGCCGTGTATGACACACCAGATGTGTTTTGTGGTGGAGAATTCGGTTGACTTGTCGCATTGTCATCAAACGTTTGCGGTTCTCATACAAAAGCCACTTCCTTTCGGCTGGTAATAAGGTAGCTGTGCAGAATAAACTGTCATTGTGCGTCTCTAACACCTGGCTGTTGCAAACAGACATTACACCACGACACAGACAAAAATGTGAATAAAGTGAACAGCAAAAGAAAAAGAAAAGAAATTGGCACACGGAGGATTTGAACACGGTTCGCCCGTTTGGCAGTCCAACAAGGTAACTGCTCAACCACGAGGCGGTTTTTGTATTTCATGTTCTTGGACCGTGCACTGCTTTTCTTTTTCCACTCCGTCCAGTACACCTTCTTCCTGTTTTCGTGCTTGGTTTGTGTTCAGTTCTTGACGGGCTATCCATTGCGCCCTCTTACCACTAATCTAAATCTGTGGCGGGGGGGAGGGGAGGGGCCTGAGCGGTTGTGCACAAGCGAAGCTCTCCACCGCTTTCGGTGTCTCGCAGTGCCCACACCAGGACGCGTCTGTGCAGTCATCGGGTTGTACGTGTTGCTGCTTTCCACTGCGGAGGTGTATGTAATTCTGTGCTCATGAGTATACATATAGATGTGGAAAAAGGTTTTCTCGCTGTCTTATTACTATGATATTGTTCGTTATCGGTCTATAACATCATTTGGGAGAAAGCCTTTTCATCATACCTTTCAGGTGTTTGCGCCCACCGCTATCCGTTATTAGCTTTATCCGCTACTAACAGAGAACATAAATTTCCCGTATGCGTCCTCGGTCATCATGAATATTTTATTAATAAAACCGTCTACATAACTAAATAACACGCCTTTATTTATTACGTGGTTTCGGCATCTGCCATCATCAGATATACTATGTGATCAAAAGTATCAGGACACCTGGCTGAAAATGACTTACAAGTTCGTGGCGCCCTCCATTGGTTATGCTGGAATTCAATATAGTGTTAGCCCACCCTTAAATTTAATGACAGTTTCCACTCTCGCAGGCATACGTTCAATCAGGTGCTGGAAGGTTTCTTGGGGAATAGCAGACCATTCTTCATGGATGCTGCACTGAGGAGAGGTACCGATGTCGGTCGGTAAGGCCTGGCGAGAGGTCAGCGTTCCAAAACATCCCAAAGGTGTTCTATAGGATTCAGGTCAGGACTCTGTGCAGGCCAGTCCATTACAGGGATGTTACTGTCGTGTAACTACTCCGCCACAGGCTGTGCATTATGAACAGGTGCTTGATAGTGTTGAAAGATGCAACCGCCATCCTCGAATTGCACTTCATCAGTGGGAAGGAAAAGGTGCTTAAAACATCAATGAAGGCCTGTGCTGTTAAAGTGCCACCAAAACCAACAAGAGGTGAAAGCCCCCTCCGTGAAAAACACAACACCATAACACCACCGATTCCGAATTTTACTGTTGGCACTAGACATGCTGGCAGATGACGTTCACCGGGCATTCACCATCCCCACAACCTGCCATCGGATCGCCAAATTATTTAGCGTAATTCGTCACTCCACACAACGTATTTCTTCTGTTCAGTCGTCCAATGTTTACGCTTCTTACACCAAGCGAGGCGTCGTTTGGCATTTGCCGGCGTGATGTGTGACTTATGAACAGCCGCTCGACCATGTAATCCTAGTTTTCTCACCTCCCACCTAACTGTCATAGTACTTGCAGTGGATTCTGATGCAGATTCCTGTGTTATGGTCTGGGTGCGTGTTTGCCTATTACGTAGGAGTATTACGACCCTCTTCCGGAGTGGCCGAGCGGTTCTAGGCGCTACAGGTAGGAACCGGGCGACCGCTACGGTCGCAGGTTCGAATCCTGCCTCGGGCATTGATGTGTGTGATGTCCTTAGGTTAGTTAGGTTTAAGTAGTTCTGAGTTCTAGGGGATTGATGACCTCAGAAGTTAAGTCCCAGGGTGCGCAGAGCCATTTGTACCATTTGAACCCTCTTCCACTGTCGGCGGTCTCCGTTAGTCGAGAGACGAAGTCGGCCAATACACTCTTGTGCTGTACGTGTCCCTTCACATATCCACTTCACTGTCACATGGCTATCAGTGGGCTTAGGGATCTTTAGTAATGTGGAAATCTCGCGTACAGACGACTTTCGAAGTCCGTGAGTTCCGCGAAGCGCCCCATCCAGCTCTCTCACGGTGTCTAATGACTGCTGAGATTGCTGAATGGAGGATCTGGCAGTAGGTGGCAGCAAAATGCATCTGATATGAAAAATGTATTTTTTGTGGGGTCCAGATACTTTTGATCACGTAGTTAGGATAAAAGTAACATGAAGAATGACAGCCGTTTGTTATACAAGATTGAGCTCCGAAAATTAAAAAGTTAAAAACGTCTTTAGTGTTCTCTCACAAAAAATCTTCGAACATGCTAAACCATGTTCAGTATCAGTATTAAACTTTATGCTTAACGGGAGCGTCAGCTAACATGTGGTTAAAAAATTGTGGAAAGGTGTGAACCCTAGCCGACAGGGGACGGAAGTATAGGAGAAGTTGCCCTCAAATTTTACTTTTGTTTTATTGTAACTATATTTTTCCCTACCACTTACACTTATAAAAAGGCTGACAGACTTTGAATTACAAATACACATAGTCAAACGATTTAAATTAGTATAACTGCATGCTAACAGTATTAACGTTTGAGATGGAGACATTTAATTTCATGTGGCCATTATATAGATTTTATCAAAAAATCAAAAGTATGCTTGTCACCTTTAGATGAACTCCAAATGGACTAAATGTTGCGATCTGAAAAGTTAATTTCGTGAGTATGCAATTACACCCATGTGAATCGTGTTTTACAACTAGAGTGCGTATATTTGTACTTTAAACTGAATCTGCTTTTTTTTATATAGGAAATGGAAATAATACAATAACAATAAAATAAAATAAAATTTGAAACAATGCCCCCCCCCCCCCGGCATAGTCGGCTAGAGCTTATACACCTATTTCATTATTTTGGAATGTGTATTTTCGTAATTTAAAGTGTGTCTGCCTTTCTACAAGCATAAATAGAAAGCTGGAGAATTATAGTAAAATAAAAATTAATTTGAAGACGATTCCCCCCCACCCTTCACACTCTTAGTTGACGCTCTAATTAGGTGTGAATTTTAATACTGTTACTGATCTTTGTTTCGACGGTTAAAAGTTTTTCCTGGGTGACCTTTCCAAATATTGTTTTTAATTTTTGGAGCATCGTTTTGTAAAACAAAAGCATGTTACATTAATTTGCGGGCAACCAAAGAGAAAATCACACATTTTGAATGATATGATATGCATTGCGTATAAAATACTCTTACTCAAAGACACGACCGGTTTCACGTCGGGGCTCTTTAACAACTCGTAGAGGAAAAATTACTACCTTAGAGCCACTCCACATCATTGGCGTCAAGTTATAAACACATGGCACGTGAGTGATGGGGAGTGGCTGTAAGGCTGTTACCTTTCCACTATGAGTTGTTAACGTCTTCAATTGACGTGAAACTGGTTGGGACTATGAATAAAATACTTTACAGCCACTACGGATCATTTCATTCAAAACGCATAACAAACACCTTCCACTCTTTGTTTACTCTTCACCTCAACTACAGAAAACTGATGGCGGCAGATGACGAAACGTCATGTTAAACGAAGAAATGTTAGTTACCGATCCAGACGGTTTTATTCATAAACATTTTAATGCCATCTACTTAGCACGCCTTAGGTCGTCCTCTCGGGCATTTTGTATCTATTAAACTCTAGCAACGAACGTACATGGTCCATCTGTCAACATATCACCTGGATACATGTACAGTACGCCTCCATTTCATACAGTCGTAATGAATAGAAAATGATGTATTCTTTGAGCATTATTTGCACAGTGGGTGACAGTGATGAGGATGATGCCGATGATCAGGTTGTTGTTGTTGTTGTTGTTGTTGTTGATGATGATGATGATGATGATGATGATGAAGGTTATGTTCTGTCGATATCATGTTCTCCAATCTTCTTCTCAATACAATCGCGCGTGGCATGCGGTAAAGCAACTCCTTGCATTCCCCTGTGCGCCTTGTAGGAGTAATTAATCTGGCTTCGTGATCCCGACGCGAGCGATATACCATGGATTGTAGTACATTCATAGATTCCTCACTTTACAACTGGTTCTTGAAACTTTGTGAATTCGTTTAGTGGGATAGTTGGGGTCTTTCATCGACTGTCAGTTCAGGTTCTCCAGCATATTCGTGACCCGCCCCAGTGAGTCAAACAAATGTGTGTACATTGGCGCAGGCTTTCGCGTGTGTATTCATTACCTTCGTTTGGTCTCAGCTTAATTCTAGATGAGTTACACGAGTGTTTTGTACCTAATTTCCGTCGGAAACCTTCCCACCCACCGACCAGTAATCGGAAATGTGCCAACTCATTCACCTGTGATTGAGCCTATGTAAACATTCCATTTAATATCCCCGCAAACTAAGGTATTGGTGGAAGATAATGCTAACCCACAAATAAAGAAAATTCTGTTCATGTAACATGTTGCGTTTTCAATTTTATCACATGCTGAGGGTTCCTCATGTGTTGCTATAAAGAACCGTCTACTATATAACATGCTTTCTTTTAATGCAGTAATGTTCTTATCATTGAAATTAACAAAACATATAACTCAAAATAACATTTTATGAGTTAGAATTTCTTCCCAACGTCCCCTTCAAATTGTTACATGTAGGTATTGATAAGTTGGTAAATTCAGTTTGTGTCTCACAACTTATTAATAGATTACCTCTTTTTTTGCATTTTATGGAGAGCACTATTTTACATTTGTGAAACATTATAACTAGTAGCCAGTCTTTTCACCACTTTAAAACTCATCAAGATCTGACTGAACATCTTTGTTCCCTTTCTTCACACGTACCTTATTATAGACAAACGTATCATGAGCATGGTGTCTGGGGTTTCTATTAACGTTATCTACCAGCTGGAGCAATCCAGAATCTACTTCTACAATGTGAGTCTCGTCCAAGGTAATATGCTACGTTCTTCCTACTACGAAATCCCCTATCTGTCAAAAATTTCGCTTCTTACCCCATATGACATTACTTTTTATAATAAGCGTTCGTATGGAACTGAGTAAAATTCTTTTCACAAGTTAAGAAATACTACATGTACCTGATTGCCCTTATCCATGGACTTCAATATGTCATGTGAGGAAGGCCACAATTGAGTTTTGACACGTCCAACTTGGAGAAGTTCATCCTGTTCGACACGCCTCGTTACTTGTGAGCTCAGAATAGGTTCTAAGACTGTATACCAGATGGATGTCAACAATACTGGACGGTTGTTTCGTTGAATACATCTGCTACCCTTTTCGTAAATGGATGTGACATGTGCTGCTTCCAAATATTCGGTATAGCCTTTTAATTGAGGGATTTAAGACACATAGTGGTAAAAAATCAGTTGATAAATCTATGTGTAATATGTCAGAGACTTCATCAGGCTCTGGGACTTCGTGTATTGTACAACTTCACTGACACTAATGTTTATATCACTCATACTTTCAATTGTGCGAGAATTGAACTAAGAATAACTAATGAGGAGGTACAGAATATGATTGGGGAGAAGAGGAGTTTGTGGCACAACTTGACTTGAAGAAGGGATCGGTTGGGAGGACATGTTCTGAGGCATCAAGGGATCACCAATTTAGTATTGGAGGGCAGCGTGGAGGGTAAAAATCGTAGAGGGAGACCAAGAGATGAATACACTAAGCAGATTCAGAGGGATGTAGGCTGCAGTACGTACTGGGAAATGAAGAAGCTTGCACAGCATAGAGTAGCGTGGAGAGCTGCATCAAACCAGTCTCAGGACTGAAGACCACAACAACAACAGTACGTCAGGGTTTTTATTTATATTGGAATACTTCGCAGTGGAATTCAATTAATTATGTTTCTTTTCTAGTCGCTGTAGTCGTTGCTTTCAGCTGATCTAAAAGCAAGAACTTGTCAACTGACTGACTTCATCTACCCTTTACACAGTTTTCTATAAAACATGTTGTTCTGGTTTTATTTCCACAATATACCTATGAGCGCCGGTATGATTTCTACAAAGCCCGCCGTAGCTGTTGACAGAGCGAGACTGGCCACGCAGTTGACAAAATACAGGACAGGGATTAGACCTCCAGTCCCATCCATTATCTGACGAGACAACACAGTAACTACTGACGGTACAATTCCTCGGCACACACATGTTCAACGTTTCAATGAACATGATACAAGTGAATGATAAAAGGTGTTCTCATTTCGAGGAAAATTTCTGAACAGCTATCCACCGCTGATGACAGTAGAATGATAGATAGGAACTTTGAATTTCGGTGCCTTGTAGCTGATACTAAAATAGGATCAATATTATGTTTTCTAAAATGAATGCGATAATATATGATATATAAAGACAAGTGTTTAACCCTGACTGTTGTCAGAACTCGAAAAATTATTTGAGTCTCTGTTCTACAGATTTGAGAGCATACATATTTTTAAAAGAATTGTATCCAAAAAGAATTGTATCCAACAGCTGAATAAAACACACATAACTCTTGTACAGCACAAAAGAGCTATCACGACAGTTACGTTGTTGACAACAGAAGGAGAGAAGTATTGTGCTGATGTAATATGAGAAACTGTGATGTTCAGGCGACCTTACGAGCTTCCTGCCGTCTCGTCGCCTGCTTTCCTCTTGCTCTATTGCTTTGATACACTCTAGCTCCAGATAAAATCCTTAGGAACGCGAGTTTCCCGTTTACCGCGATCGGCAGTAACTGAATCAGAATCTCAGTTAATTCTTTTTAAAAAAAGGAATCGTCTAAAAGCACAGTGTTGTTCTCGTGCTTCTTTATAAATTACTTCATCGTCCCATCCTTTCATGAGTAATTAATTGATGTTAATAATGACGGCTTGACTGAGCATTGCTTATTTTTTTACCTGTATTTACTTTTATGATTAAAATTGATAGTAATTATTGCAATCCCTTACAAAATGACCCCCCCCCCCCCAATTTAGTCTCTTCTTCCTTAAGTAGCCAGTGTGGCTGTGCATTCTCTTGTATTCGTCCCATTTCAGCAGAAACGCTTCTTTATATTGTTTTTCAAACTCAGCTGGGTAGACGTTGCCTGACGGTTGAATAGCTCGACAATATCGCTTGTGATGCAGATTTCGTACATAGCACTTGACAAAACGAGGGAGAATTCACCTCATTTTGCTTCCATATCGTTGGTGATTTTTTTGTGTAATTTAATCTTACCAATTTCTGATTCCATAAAACATTTTAATCCAAATTCTCACTGAATCCGCTCACCTCCATTCATCTGAAAACTTTTTACGTCAGATTGTCAGACCTCCTGCACATATGTGATTTCACTACCGTGTCCTTTGACTTCTAGTTTCATATAACCTAAAACTACAGTTATTGTGTCCTTCGAATCATTTCAGGAATTCTGCTACTATGAAGACTTTTTTGTCGGAACCCCGAAATTCCTCTTGAAGCTGTAATTGCTGTATTGAACGCCTCCGTACATTTAGTTCGTATTTTGAGTAATTTGTGGCAGGATGTCGCTACTAAGGTTAACTTTTGGCATCTAATGGAAACCTTGGTTTCCTTTTTGACTGTGCTAAGTACAGTGTACCTATGTTGTTAGTCAACAATTATCTCCTCTTTTGTTTTCTTACCATAGTCTTTTTGTCAACGAAATTCTCATCAGTCCTTCTGCCTTCGTCTAAGGACGAGTCCGCGAGCCACGGTGCCAGTGCTACCACTGCACCCACTATCGATCAATCACCTTCCTCTGATTCGATGATGAGAGCTTTTCCTTGTAGCGTCTCGGGTAGACCACTCGCTCTCTCTGTTCCTAATCACGGTAAGCGGCAGATGTCATACAGCTCGCCTTTGGTAAGGTCAGACTTACCCTAAATCCCGACACCCTCCTACAATATGTTTTCAGCAATCACTTAAAATTATCATTTTACAGACTGAAGTTCGTATACACTGCTTCCCCTATTTAAGGGCCTTGTAACAGGGTGATATTGAAAAAAAAAAGTTTCGATTAAATTTGTGTACTTCACCTGAAATCATCTTCCTATCGTGACCCCAGTTCCTACTTGGTCATTCTGTATAACTATGTTGGACTTAGTTCAGGAATTACAATGTCTTGCGATATTCTACTATAATATTCGCTTTCTATATACTCTGATTTTGTCACTAAAATATATAGACTTCTATATTCCTTGACTGTTCTCTTCCACGTTGGCCACGACATGTAATTAAAAGTAACCAGTATCAAAATAGATAATCGTTCCCTGTTTCTGATCACTTTCCTAACTTCCTCTGTACTTCTATTCAAAGTTAATCTTCTATAGCTGTGCTGATGCTGTTAAACTCACTCACTCTCTCACTGCGTCCGTTGATCGGCTATTGACCATCCCCTAAGACTACCGTTATGCTATGAGTCCAGTCGCGCGGACGTAAGATGTTGCTTAACCCCGTCCTGACAGGAGCGTAACTCACGCAGGGGATGGACAATAATATGAAATTTTTATGTCGGGGACCATTAAAGTACGGAACCATCAGGCGAGGACTTAATTTTTGTTTCGTATTTATTGTTCCTTCACGCCATAAAAAACAAACGTTGCTCGACTTATGTATCTATTGCTGAACTATTACTAAAGGTACAACGTATGCAAGGAAAAATAAAATTTCGTACCAACAAGATACGCAACGCTATCAAGTTTAAATTACAATAGCAACACTATTATTTCATGAGAAAAATGAAAACGTTGCCTTCACAATCTCTCATAACTGTCATGAATCAAATATATCGTAAAATCGATGCAGGCTACAAAGGTGCAACTAAAAAGAACGTAGTCTCACTCGGAACTGTCAATGAAGCATACTAACCACTTAACGTACCATTGACATGCCGTATATAGTGTGCAGTCACTTTCGGAAACGTCGGATAAACTGAATGATAGAATTGGAGCATGGTAACTGTTTCTAATAAGTTAAGCGACATATATCAAGTAATGATACATGTATTCGGCAGGAACAAGGGAATGACTAGTGTAACTGGCATCCAGTGAAAACATCGCGCAGTCACTCCGCTCCCTGCACGAGTACACAATTTTCTGCATGATACTCATCGATTTCGTCTATTTATTCATTTTAGTCTAGTGACTGATTATAGAATCACGTGAATGAGCACTAGAGACAACCATTAGCAGTTTCCATCATTTTGTACTGCCTTTCTTTTCCTATACATGTGATTGTGTTTTAGAGCATTTTCAAATATTTCGCTTTCTACACATTTAAGTGTTGTATAATACACGGTTCAGGTCACATTAATTGACTACCTGTCAAAAGTTTGGTGGCCACTGAAGTACGGTAAACCCATCCCGGGCCCTTTCGAGTGAGGCACGTACACTGCGAGCTGTGTAATTCGTTGCATTGCCCTGCTGAAGAAAAGCAAACTGCAAGTAGAGGTGGACTTGGTCCCCAGGGATAGATGGGTATTCTGGTTGATCTACATGCCATCGAGAATGACGAAATCACACCCTATGAATGCAACGAACCCTTCCCAAGACCATACCAGCTGTACACTGTGGCCGAGCCGTTCTAGGCGCTTCAGTCCTGAAACACGCTGCTGCTACGGTCGCTGCTGCTACGGTCGCAGGTTCGAATCCGGCCCCGGGTATGAATGTGCGCGATGTCCTTAGGTTAGTTAGGTTTAAGTAGTTCTAAGTCTAGGGGACTGATGACCTCAGATGTTAAGTCCCATAGTGCTTAGAGCCATTTGAACCAGCACACTCCTTCCTTGTTGCATGGTATTACACGCCAACAGCCATATGTCCGATGGAGCATAAAAATGATAACGCGATTCACCTGAAAAGGCCACCTGCTGTCACTTAGTGGACGTCCAGTTGCTCTTTTGAGTCCTCAGTTTTCAGCCTGGGTTGATGCAGATCGCCACGAATTCCTCTTCTGTGCCAAACTTTTCATCTCAGAGTAGAAATTGCAGTTGCGTTGACTGCATGCCAATTTCAGCGGTCAGAAAGGATGAATGAACCAGGCGCCTTCTACAGAAGCCCATACTGAACGGTCGTTAAGACACTGTTAGTAACTCCTTCGTTCATCGGGGCTCGTCAGTTGTACTTGCCGTCCAGGGAAACCGCGGTGTCTCAGACGCCTTGCCACGGTTCGCGCGGCTCCTCCTGTCGGAGGTTCGAGTCCTCCCTCGGGCATGGGTGTGTGTGTTGTTCATAGTGTAAGTTAGTTTAAGTTAGATTAAGTAGTGTGTAAGCCAATGGACCGATGACCTCAGCAGTTTGCTCCCATAGGAACTTACCACAGATTTCAAAATTTTTTCAGTTGCAGTTCTGTTTGCCTGTACACACCCGTGTGACCGTCGTTCACCCCTGTTATCATGACCCGTGGTACACCACATTTGCCTCAGCGACGGTTTTGGTTAACGACATTCTGCCATGCGTGATGTATACCATCACTTAAAAACGGAATAAATCAATATATTAAATTCCTATTACAAAGCTGGCTGGAGGCGACAGTTTGAGAAGATGGTAGATTCAACAGCTTTGATACTTGTAAAATTTCACGAAATCGGCAGAAAAGTTATTGAGTTACTCTTTCAAGAAAAACTTTTATCTGCGTTTGGTATTTAAATACAAGAGCTGAATGAGATGCAGCGAAGATGACTTAAACAAAATTCTACAAATATGAGTGAAATTTTGTACATCAACACCATCATGTAAGTTTAGAGATTATTGTAATTATGTTCGATTAATTTCTTTAATTAAAAGATAGAAGATTGTAAAATATTCATAGTGCTTTATGTTTATACCATAAGGCTGACTGACGAACATTGACAGCTTGGTTCACATAGTGACAAGCCTTATCTACTACATTGCTATTATTGCTGAACGTTTTTCTTTCGACTATTTCATATACTAATTCCTTAAAGACATCTTGGGCCTTGTCACCGCGATCCTCGAAATCGAATAAGAGGAAGAGACGTAAAATACTGTAACTGCTGTCCACGCTTATCACTGTTGCTCAACACAGTCCAGTGTGAATCCCTCGTGATTTCGTTTTATACTTCTCCGCCCCTTTCCCAGTATAGTGTACTGAAATCTTTAGCCTACCCTTCGTGTTTGTTTGTTTTCTTATCTCCTTCTTCTTCTTCTTTTTCGTCTCCGTCCTACTTCTTCCCAATTATTTTCCTTTCCTCAGTATTTTCACCTTCCTCGTAACTGCGTCCCCGTGGGAATAGCGCCGCAGTCATGTGCTCAGGCTGCCATACATTCCCCCTTTTCATCTGCTCTAACTCCACAGCCAGAATAATTTCTTTGAATGATCATAATCAGTCACACTGGCGGTTACAAACTGTATTTCAACACTCTTCTGTTTTTTCACAACTGAAGTTTCAGCTATGTTTGGGTTGCTGCCAAATATTGCGTTAGTCATAGTTGTCAAAATTATGTTGGGAGACCAAACGCCAGGCGAGACATTCCGTTTAGTATCTTTGCTACAACAGAAGCCACAGAGGAAATAAAAATTTTCGCCAGATTATTGTCATAGGAAAAAACTTCATTTACGTTACTCACCACGTTGAAACTAAAATATATCGCCCTTCCAAAATGTTTCGAGACTGATTTTATTACTAGTGTATAAGTGACGTTATCACAGTAACAACAGTAGCAGCTTGATCTAACAACTGCAAACAACACATGTTTAATCGACCAGTCAGTTGTCAAATATTTCAAGACATTCTCCAGAACATTTTGGAGAGGACAAAAGTGTGAGTGCAAAGTTTGTCCCGCACATCTAGACTCCCCAATAAAATCAGTTATGCCTGGACGCCTCCTGTGACTTTATTGAAATGCGAAGGGCGCTAATTGTATATGGAAAAAATCGTTACGGGTGATGAGGCTTGATTTTATCAACACGAACCAACACACAACAGTGAAGAGTAGAAATTTTCATGAGCAGCTAACGTTCAAGCTAATCTAACGCATGACCCGAACAATTTCTCAAGCTAGTACTACTTTAACTGAAACTGTAACTGTATGGTTACTTTATGACTTACGTGACCGGTTTCGCAACGTTAGTTACATCATCAGTTGAAGTCAGTTATAACATAATGTTGTAGTACATTTGACACTAAACTTTTTCCCCAACTCCTAGAATTTTACTCCACTGTAAAAATTACGTCGTCCCTCACGATAAAGTAATTTACACGGTGGACCAGCAGCCAGGATCACGTTCTAGTGGATCCGACGCTGGAACTGACACAGACTGACAGCAGCATTTTCCAGCTGTTGGGGGGGAAACTCTAAAACACCTGAAGTATTAAAGGCGTCTCCATTTTTATTAATTTTTACTAATCCAGTCTGGAAACGTTTGGGCTGACTCACCTGCCTCATCATGCGTTGGACTATCCAACTTAATTTTAACATATGAAAAACGAAGATAATATGAGGAAGCTGAAAAATGGATGAAGTATATAGAAGATCTAAACAATGGAGATGAGTTTTACGGCAACATTATAGAACTAGAAGAGGACGTAAATGATGATATGGTGGAAGATATGATACTGCGAGAAGAATTTCAAATTATTTATTATAGAAGGGTTTTGTGGGCGCACGACAGCAAGGTCTTCAGCGCCCGTTCAGTATCATAGTGAGACGGGTGTCAAGAAAAAAACTCAGAACATTATTTCAAAAAGCACTGAAAGACCTACGTCGAAACAAGGCCCCAGGAGTGGACGACATTCCTTCAGAACTACTGATAGCCTTGGGAGAGCCAGCCATGAGAAAACTCTTCCATCTATTGTGCAGATATAGAGAAGGATATAATAATAACAATTATAAAAAAGCATATGCAGACGGGTTTCAAAAGAACCGAACTACCAGTTTAGTAAGTCACAGTCGCAAAATACTAACATGAATTCTATACGGAAGGAAGGAGATACTGTTAGAAACCAAGATCAAGGAACATCAGTTTGGATTTAGGAGAATGTGCGAATAGGCGAGGCTATACTGACCCTACATTTTGTCTTGGAAGATAGATTAAAAAATGGTAAACCCACGTTCGTGGACTTAGAGAAAGCTTTGGAAAAGGTTTACTGCAATACTCTCTTTGGAATTCTGATAGTAGCAGGGGTAAAATACAGGGAACGAACGCTTATTTACTTGTATAGAAACAAGAGGGCAGTTAGAAGAGTCGAGGGGCGTGAAAGGGAAGTAGTGGTTGAGAAGGTATTCAGACAGAGTTATAGCCTATCCCTGATGATACTGAATCTCTAAATTGAGCAAGCAATTAGGGAAACCAAATAAAAATCTGAAGTAGGAATTAACGCTCAGGGCTAAGAAATAAAAACCTTGAGGTCGGCAGATGACTCTTAATTCTGTCAGAGACAGCATTGGAAAAGCAACTTAACGAAATGGACAGTGTTTTGAAACGAGGATAATGGAGTGTGGCCGAAACAAATGAGGTGGTGCTGAGGAAACTAGAGATTAAAGTACCAAATAGATTTTGCTGTCTGGGCAGTAAAGTAGCTGATGATGGCCGAAATAGAGAGGATATAAAAGGCAAACTGTCAACAGAAAGAAAAGCGCCTCTGAAAAAGAGAAATTTATTAACATTGAATATGGATTTAAGTGTTTGGAAGTCCTCTCTGACTATATTTGCTGGAGTGTAGCCATGTACGGAAGTGAAACGTGGATGATAAACAGTGTAGACAAGAAGAGAATAGAAGCTTTTGAAATGTGGTGCTACTGAAGGATGCTGAGGATTAGACAGGATGATCACATAACTAATGAGGGGGCACTTAACACAATTTGGTGAGACAAGACATTTGTGGCACCACTTAAGTAAAAGAAGGGATCGGTTTATGTGACACTTTCTGAAACATCAAGGGATTTTAAGTACTGGAGGATACCGTGAGGGGTAGAAACTGTAGAGGGAGACCAAGAGATGAATACAGCACGCAAATTCAGAAGGATGTAGGTTGCAGTAAATTACTCGGAGATGAAGAGTCTTACACAAGATGGAGAAACATGGAGAGCCGCATCAAACAAGACTTTGGATTGAAAAAACCAACAGAACCCAAGGTATAACAGGTATAAGTGAACATAATTTTGTATGTTGGGTTCTTCTTCTTAGTGTCCTACAGTTGTCCTACAAACACGTCGCAAAGATTACGACCTGATGTTTTCTTCATAGTCGTAAGTGGTCTACGTCTGTATAGACTAACTATTCACCGTCCTGCTGCCCAGGGAACCATTTATGGCTTGCTTTTGCCTCAGGTTCTTGGAAGTACTGCCTAACCTAAAAACATACGACTTGTAACAGCTGTACTTACTAGTCTGCAAATTACGGAAATACTTTTGTGGTGTTGTTCAGTACACCTTCCTGTTGAAAAGGTGGCGCAGTGGCCAGCACACTGGACTCGCATTCAGGAGAACGACGGTTCAACCACGCGTCCGGCCATCCTGGTTTAGGTTTTCCGTGATTTCCCTAAATCGCTCCAGGCAAATGCTGGGGTGGTTCCTTTGAAAGTGCACGGCCGACTTCCTTCCCCATCTTTCCCTAATCCGATGAGACCGATGACCTCGCTGTTTGGTCGCTTCCAGCCGGCCGGTGTGGCCGTGCGGTTCTAGGCGCTTCAGTCCGGAACCGCGTGACCGCTACGGTCGCAGGTTCGAATCCTACTTCGGGCATGGATGTGTGTGATGTCCTTAGGCTAGTTAGGTTTAAGCAGTTCTAAGTTCCAGGGGATTGATGACCACAAATGTTAAGTCCCATAGTGCTCAGAGCCATTTGAACCATTTTGGTCGCTTCCCCCAAAACAACCCAACCCCAACCCTTGTTGAAATATATACGAAATTAATCAAAACAGTCTAGATCACAACGCGACCGGTTTGGACCATCACACGATCAGCTTCATACCTACAACCATATTGATGGACAATGTCTGTGCAGCTGATACCGGCGGAGGTTCGAGTCCTCATTCGGGCATGGGTGTGTGTATGTATGTCCTTAGGATAATTTAGGTTAAATAGTGTGTAAGCTTAGGGACTTATGACCTTAGCCGTTAAGTCCCATAAGGTTTCACACACATTTGAACACAATGTCTGTGCATGGAGCAGGAACCACTGAATGACGATGATTGACTACCATCATTCAGTGATTTCTGCTCCATGCATCCATTGTCCATCAATATGGTTGCAGATCTTAACATGATCAGGTGTCGATCGATAGTGGTCACCTTGTAATAAACTTGTCTTGTGATCAGACGGTTACAATTAATTTCAGGTATTCCATTGTGGTCGCTGATTTCTCCAGCAATGTTTTCAAAAATAAGAAATGTGTGTACTTATAACAGTTATATCCAACGTAAGTAAATATTTGAGTGTAACTCAAAAATTTCTGTAGCGAAAAAGGCAAAGTAAATGGATTTTATGATCCCAGTGGCGACAGAGAGTGAGGCAGATCACTGTAATTCTCGATCTGTTTTTGATTTACTTACAGTAGTATAAAGTGTAGAGGCTGGGAAAAACGTCTGTTATCATTCATGAAACGTTGGTGAAAGAGTGTTGGGACGTTAAACGTGTGGCGGGGCGGTGCTCCGGTAGCAGGTTACGATATGAATCTCCCCACGCAGTTTCGAGAAGGATTTTGAACGCTCCCAGAGGTACCCCACGGAGCGCGCGATGCCGCCGGTGGGAGCCGCGGCGCGCCGGCACACCGCCGCCACCCTTTGCGCATTCAGTCTGCAGAGAGCCGCTATCACCCGCAGCGCGCCGGCCGGCGAACGAGGCGTCGATCGCGCCGCCTTATCCGCTCGGAGCGCCCCTCCCTGGACCAATCTTCGCGCTTCGAATGGCCCGGCTGCTGGAGAATGTGGCCGCGCGGTCGGCGCTGGAATATCAATGGCGGCGCTGGCAGCGGCGGCGAATGCAGACAAATTGCCCGGCTGGCGCCTAGGCCACGCGGAACCTCCTCCAGCGGCCGTCCGGCGTGCCGGCGCGTGCCCGCTGCCTGCTGCAGCACGCTCCGGTATGTTCGCAGCCAATGGACGTCCCTGAGCGGACAGGTACACGCAATGACACAGAGGCCGTTTCCAGTAGAATACGAAATGTAAACGAGGAGGATGCTTGCAGCTCAGAAGAGAAAGGGCAGGAACGATGCCACAAGCGTTTTATTGCAATGGCAAATCTTTCTGAAATGTAATTAGCTGTAAGGTCGTAACATTAACATGCAATGGAAATTCCTCGGTTACGGGCAGAGAAGTGAGCGGACCAGTCGAAAGAGTACTTGTGGCGGAGGACTTATCTGATGACATGTTAGAAGAAGAATTTTGAATCGACAAGTGATGCGGGATCCAATATTACAGTCGGAATTTAAAGCAGCTTGGAACGACTTACGACCAAGTAAGGCAGAAGGGATGGATAGTATTGCATCACAATTTCTAAAATCATCGGGGGAAGTGACAATAGGAAAACTATTCAAAATGGTGTGCAGGATCCATTAGATCGGTAGTTGACCATCAGACCTCCCAAAAAACGTCATTCACACAATCCCGAAGTTCGCAAGAGTCTACAATTGCGAGAAACATCGCACAATCAGTTTAACAGTTCGTGCATCCGAATTGCTGCCAAGAATAATATTCAGGGGAATGGAAAAAATTGATGATCTCTCAGACGACGATCATTTTGGCTTTAGGGAAGATAAGGCACCAGAGAGGCAGAGCTGCCGTTGCTGTTAATAATGGAATCAAGACTGAAGTGAAATAAAGATATGTTCATAGTATTTGTCGACAAAGAGAAAGCTTTAGGCAATGTCAAATGGTGCAAGTTGTCTGAAATGCTGAGAAAAATAGGCCTAATCTGTATGGAAAGATGAGTAATATACAGTAAGTACAAGAATCAATATTGAAGAATTAGATTGAAAGACGAACAACGAAGTGCTTGGATTAAAAAGGGTACTCGGATATGACATGTATGTATTCTTTCGGCCCTACTGTTCAACACAATCGAAGAAGCAATGACGGAATTAAAGAAAGGTTCACGACCGAAATTGAAATTCAAGATGTGAAGACAACAATGGTAAGATTTGCAGATGACACTCCTATCTTCAGTGAAAGTGAAGAAGAATACAGAATGTGTTGAATGGATATAACTCATGACAGTCATTGCAAGGACGACATAAAAAGGAGACTAGAACTGGCAAAAAGGGCATTCCTGGCCAAGAGAAGTATACTAGTATCGAACATGGGCATTAATTTGAGGTAGAAATTGATGAGAATGTACGTTTGGTGCAGAGCGTTGCATGTTAGCGATGTACTGACTGTTGGAAACCTGTTACAGAAGAGACTCGAAGCATTTGAAATCTGGTGCTACAGACGAATGTTGAAAACACGAAGCACAGATAAGGAAGAAGAGAGCACGTTCTCCATAGAGTCGAGAATGAAGTGTATAAGTGGAAAACAGTGAGAAGGAGAAGGGACAGGACGAGAGGAAACGTGCTAATGTATAAGGGAATAATCTCCATTGTACTACAGGAATATGTGTTGAATAAAACGTGTAGAGGAAAACACTTAGGTATACATCCAGCAAATAGTTCAGGACGTAGGTTGCAAGTGCTACTCTGAGATGAAAAGGTCTCTGAGATAAAAAGTTTGGGACTGGAGAAGAATTTGTGGTGAGCCAGGTCAATCTAATCAAAAGACGGATGACTTAAAGAGATTAGAAGAAAAGAGCAGTGTCGTGACTTTAACGCCCGTCAGCAATGAGGTTATTAGCTGCAGAGGTACAAAGAGATGCTGCATAGGATTAGCCAAGCGGTCTAATGCGCTGCTGTCATGGACTGTGTGGCTGGTCCCAGCAGATGTTCGGATCCTCCCTTGGGCATGGCTGTGTGTGTTTGCCCTTAGGATAATTTAGGTTAAGTAGAGTGTAAGCTTAGGGACTGATGACCTTAGCAGTTAAGTCCCATAAAATTTCACATTTGATTTTTTTTTCTTTTTTTTACAATGAGGTGGCAACACACCAGAGTGGCGAATTGTTTAGTTTCACCCAAATGCTTCAGTAGTTAAGTTTTTGAAACTCTATGTATTAATCTACTTTGTTAGATACAGTTACTGCGTTTTTGTCAGTGTCTACAGTAGAGTTCCGCGACATGTGCCGATAGTCCGTTTGTCTGGATAGTTTAGTGTCCATGGTCTTTAGTGTGGACAGGGACCGTGATGGTAGTATGCTGATGTCAGCCAAGTTTGTGACACTTTGCTCTCAGCTCCAGGCTGTGATGACTTCGGTTACACAGCTTGAGGCTGCAGTGGATGTGCACCACTGTTGTGGGCCAGCCGTGGGAATCCAACGGACATCCAACACGTCCGAGTCCTCCAGTCTGTCCTGATTGGTGGCCAGCCCAGCTACTGCACGCACTGAGGCTGACCTCTCACCCGTGGTCGGAGGTCGCTCTGGGACGTAGCAGGCAGCGAAAGACTTCTAGGCAACCACACATAATGCCTCCCCAGCTCGCCTGGCGAACAGGTTCTAGGTGTTGTCCGTGGCTGACACTGTCGCTCAGACAGACACTGTCGCCTGCCCTATTTCAGAGGAAACTTCTCAGCCTGCAAGAACCGGACAGTCACAGAAGGTGAGAGTACTGATAGTTGGGAGCTCCAACGTTAGGCGCGTTATGAGGTCCCTTAGGGACATGGCTGCCAAGAAATGGAAGAAAACCATTGTGCACTCTTTATGCGTACCGGATGGAATCTTTCCAGACGTGGACTGGGTTCTCCCGGATGCCATGAAGACCACAGGGTGCAGCTTTCAGGTGGTGGCTCAAGTCGGTACCAAGATATGTGTCACTTTCGTTTAGAAGAGGTTTCCTCCGGTTTTCATCGGCTAACTGAATTCGTAAAGGGTGCGAGTCTTGCTTTCGACATGAAAGCAGAGCTCACTATTTGCAGAATAGTCGACAGGACCGATTGCCGGGAAGAGGGCCTGCCTCAGAGGCTTAGACGGTTCTGGGACGGTGTGGGCTGCATATTCCTCGACTTGCGCCAAAGGGTGGCTGGGTTTTGGGTTAGGCTCAGTAAGTCAGGAGTCCACTATACGCAGGAGGCGGCTACACGGCTAACAATATGTGGCGTGGACTGGGCGGTTTTTTCGGTTAGAGGGTCTCGGGAAAAGACAAAAAGTGCTTGACTCACAACGGGTGCAGGCCGAACACAGGAAGAACTTAGATACAGGAACCATCGGTATAACAGTTCTAAATTTTCGTAGCTGTGTTGGGAAAGTATTAGAGCTCCAAGCAGTAATAGAAGGCACTGATGCTCAAATTGTTACAGGCACTGAAATCTGGCAACAGCCGGAGATAAGGTCGGCCGAAATACTTGCGAAGATCTCAACGGTGTTCCGAAAGGATAGGCTAAACACGGTTGGTGGAGGCATTTATGTTGCTGTTAGAGCAGTAGTTTATCTTGTCGCGAAATTGAAGTGGATAGCTCCTGTGAGTTAGTACGGTCAGAGGTCCTTGTTGGCAACCGGAGTAAAATAATAAATATTTTTTTTACCGACCGCCCAATTCAGATGATACAATTGCTGAAAGGTACAATGAAAACTTGAGTTTGATTCCAAATACGTACCCGACTCATACAGTTACAGTTGACGATGACTTTATTTTACCCTCGATATGTTGGCGAAAATACCGGTGGCACGCATAATACATCATCTGAAATTGTGCTAAATGAATTCTCTGAAAATTATTTCATTAGCCCACGCGAATAGTAAACGGTTGTGAAAACACACTTGATCTATTAGCAACTAACAATCCTCAGCTAATAACGAGCATCAAAACGTACGCAGGGATTAGTGAACACAGTGTTGTCGTAGAAGTACTGAATATTGTAACCCTCAAATCATCCAAAAATAAACGAAAAATATTCCTATTCAGAAAAGCACTAAAAATTGCCTTGACACCTGCCGCAAACAGTATCTCTAGTCCTTCCAAATTAACAGTATAACTGTAGACGAGATGTGGCTTGAATTTAAAAAAAATATTGAGAGATTTGTACCAAATAAATTAACAAACGACAGAGCTGATCCTCCTTAGTACACAGAACAGGTCAGAACACTGAAGCAAACATGCCAAGTTTCAAAATACACTAGATTGGCGATGTTTGCCGGTCGCGGTTGTTGTCCTTTATGTGGTGGCACCGGATGTCACATCCGTGCAAGAAATTTAGTGTGGCCGCTACATGCAATTTTTTTGTAGTAGGAGATTTAAAATGTTGCTTCCTTAGGACAACAGGTTTTGGAATGTTTTGTACGAAATATTCATATTGTGGGCGTTACTTATGGTATCACCGAACTTCTAGGAAGGAGACGTGCTTTATCACTCTGCTGTTAACAACGTTTGTAGGAAAGAAGAATATGTAGAGATGTGTAATTTACCGCTGATAAACTCTGCAGTTGCACAAACTCATTCAACATAAATATTACAAGTGCAGTTGAACCGTTAATTCTTCTTATTATACAGTATCTGACATCAGGATAAACCATCCCACTGCCAGTCACACAGTGGAGTCTGAATATATTGATACTGCATCGCGACACATCAGAACTCTCGGTTGTCACATAAACGTTGATGGCTCCAAATTTCTCCGTTTTTAAATATGTGCGCCCATGCGTGCAGCGTTTTACTGTGTTTGGGTGCACTTCGACATCAGTCATAAGTGTGCACTACGCTCGAGTAACAGAATGAAAAAGTATACTGTGAGAGAACGCAGTAGAAGTCGAACTTTGCTGAGCTGAATTTGAGGTTTTAAAGAAGTCACGTTCCTCTCAGAAAATCCGTGTGGCATGGGTTTCGGTTTTCACGCTGAACTGAACTCGGCGAGATCGAGCGGCAGAAATCGGCAAAGTACGCCTGCTGGCGTGTGCTACGGAAATGGCTGGTACTTAAGCGACAGTAGCTGTTTGTCTTTCGGATTCGGACATTTGCTTTGCGCTTAGAATGGTCTCCGGAGGAAGACTGTAATCCGTAGGTGGTAAAACATCGAAGGCACCAAGAGGAAAAATTAATACGTAGAGTAAACAGCGACATGCTTTTGCCATCTAATATGACTCAGTAATTAATTCAGTCCGAAAATGATCTTCTGTGCTCTTGTTGCAGTCAATATCAGAGACTATGACATCTTTAACAAAGGCTTACCGATAAATCAAGCAACAACCGTATTTGCAGAGAATGCTTTGTTTAGTTGTTTGGAGAGTTAAACATTTTTCCCTTTTCGTCGTCGGAATCTATTGGACTTCAACAAAAATATTCAGAGTTACGAATCCGTAATAGTAATGTAGTAAAGAAAAGAATATTTTTATAGCATCTTGTTATGAAGAAGTGTAAATAAAGACTTAAAGAGCTGTGTATGACGAACAGTTTATCTGTTCAGGCCAGAGATTAAAACAAGGCAGGTTCCATGAGACTTTGTATCCTTACAGAACATAGTGTACTGCGAATTTCAGATTGTGGAAACACCATTTCAGAAGCATAACCTCGCAAAAAATTCTAATTCTAAAGCTGGGAAATCAGCTGTAATTCTGCTCGGTCCCAGAGGCTGTAATTCTGCTCGGTCCCAGAGCATGTGAAAATTTAAGTTAACGAAGCAGCAGATGGAGAAGCTAATGATGCTTCCATGTAAAACTATAATTTTGTAGTGTGCTCTCTCTGTGCTTGCAGAGGTATAGGGTACCACGTTTGTGGAAGGAGGAATAACTCGAAATTGCAGATAACAAGCTCCCGTCGGTTAAAAAAATTATACGACCTAAGCGTTCTTCCTCTTGGCCTCTGAGGCGGGAGGCAGTAATTTTAATGTGTCTCCATATTGGACACTGCCCTGTGAAGCGTGAATTCCTCTTCCGGCTAGTAGTGTAAAGATGTCAGTGCAGAACATCTAGTGGAATATACAGTATAGCAAGAGATAAGAATTGTACCCAGCTAACCAGATGATGAAACGAGTGTGATGCGTGTTGTAAGATTATTTGTGGCGACTGACCTTCCATATACGTCATTTACTTGAAGATTTTAATCTGTTTTACTGTTGCATTTTACATTATTTTAGCTATCGTCTAGTTGTAGTAAGCCCATTTTAATAATGGATTGTACATAATAGTGTAGACAGGCATGTATTTTATGCTTGTGCGTGAATATGTGATGGAAAGTGAGTGAGAATCGAGCTAGTTCATTTTATGAAGATTTGTGTTCAAGTATTTTAGTAACGGTACAGGTGACCTCGATGCTGAGCACCCTGTTCCTACTCATACGTACTTGCAACCAAACAACGAATCAACCGGCAACGTTCGTGACAGTTTATTGTTGTCGCCTATATGAGTGATCTCAATGCATTTCTGATACGATGTGGTTAAAGCAATCTCCTTACGTAGAAACTTCCTCATCTTAAATCCTAATTCAGAATGTAATTTGTCATCTGGCCTCATCAAGAAAATCGTAAATTAAAATCTCCCAAGAAAGGTTTTTGAGCTTTTCCACTGTGATCTTACACATCCTATGCTCTATTTAGAAACAACAGGGAATACTTTGGAAATGTTGAGGGGCGTGTTGTAGCACTCCTAAAGTTTCGATGTGCATTCGAGAAATGTACTGCAGTATCCTACGCTCGGCTGCCGCATAGCTTTCAAATCAAAAATTTACGGTCGCATGTAAATCCCAAATTGTACGTTCTGTTTTCCCCCGCCATGTCGGTTTCCGACGTCAAAATCAGCATTCTTAAGGTGTTGAAAACATTCTCTGCACGTTCTTCCAGTAATAGTTCCCTCATCATAGGTCTTGCCCAGCAATTTAAGAGCCACAGCCGAAGATTTCTTCATGTTAAAGCAGAAAATTAAAACTTCCCGCAAGTGGCGAGAAATGAGTATGTAATTTGACGTACTTCACCAAGAATAACCTTATGATGCAATCACAATTCGACTACTATTTTATGGAATTATTTTTACAGATGCCTAATCTTATTGTATTACACCTATGACCAACCACCTGAACCCCACCTGCGGCTACTGCCGTCTATTGAAAAATCGCGACCTAATAGTTTCCATCATACATCACTTTTTTTCCTGAAAACCACAACTTCAAACAGAATGAAAATTATGCCATATTTCTCATCATTTGTTTCAGAAATGTCATTATCAAATATTTATATAGTATCTTCAGTGGAGAGCAGCAGAAAAATTGAAAGTAAACAGAAATAACATCAAAACTCGTTGGCTGCACTCCGCCACACAACACAATGCCGCAAGGTCTCTTCCCACGTTGAATGGCTACGGCAGCCCCTCGCAAACTAAATGAGCGCGAGCGCATGTATTTATTATATAATTATTTTTTAAACTCTTCACACAAGAGACTCCACAAAAGATACAACTGAATCAGTGTTTTGTAAAAAGAGGTTAAAACCTTTACGTGTTTAATCTGTATGAAAATTGTGTTAATTCCAGTTATATGAAATAAAAGTTTTCAAACATTATATTAATATTATTATTTTATTGCTATACACCTCCGTCAACAACAGGCATTCTACTTCAAAACAAATCATACTTCACTGAAATAAGAAATAAGGTTCTTGAGTGACAGGTTCAACCAATTAAGAGGCAACTCTATCAAAGTTGTTTTCTTTTAAAGTAATTGACACAATTAGAAACCATCCGTGATTATAAAAATGTAAGGTAGGTTTCCTCATTTTTCGTTCGAAAATGGAATAGCCCACAGACCTCACTTGACTCCAGTGACTTACGTGGTGGCAGGTCACATGGGAGACTGGAACCAGTTCTGGATCATATACAGCTATCCAAAGAGACCAGCGTGGTTCTTCAAGGTGGCATTCATTATTTTGTCAGCTGAGCTTTTGCTATGCTGTTTACGAGCAAAAACTTCTAACATCATGAAGAAGGGCAGACAACCGAAAATGCTGACATTATCTAGATTTCTGTTAAAATCTGTCACTTCCAAGTTCAGTCGCCACAGGGGGCTACCTAGTTCGCATGTGCAGGTTTGGAAATAGTAAGTGGGGTTGGGAGGCGTGTGGAAGGAACTTGTGGTGCTGTTAGCCATATGTCGTACATTGACATACCGAAAACAAGGGGACCTTAAGGTCCGTCCCCTTCGAGTACCTGAAAATCAATTTTCTGACACAGAAGAAAACGTTTCAAAAAGATTTCCGAGCGATAGTAAGTATAAAGCTTTTGAAGTTCGTTAACATATTCGCCATTAGTGTGAATGTCTTGTAACCGTAAAGTCGTTGGTTCGAATCTCCCTAACTACAACTTTCCTTTTACGTTTACTCAAATTCCAGGTTTTCAACAAATGGAGATGTTAAGTAGCAAATATTGAATGACAGAGCTTCATTAAAAAGAACATCTTTCTGTTTTTAAGTACTGTTTGCATGAAAATGCAAGTATTCTCTGGAGATTAAAATTTGGTACAGAAACACGAAACACCAAAAATTGAAAATAAAATCCTGTCCTTATTTCTAGATAAAAGTATTTAACAAAAGGACATTTCTCACGTCTGCATGAAACGTTAATTTATTTTCATGAGACCACCAATTAAAAACAAAAAGATGCTATCTTTATTGAGAAATGACTATTCAACGTTAAGAAATATGAAATATGAATAATTTTTCTAAAGACGTGGTCGTTGTGAGATTAGACTTTACGATCTCAGTAGGTCCCACAATTGTTTTACTTTTTTTTCCAGTACGCTCGGCTGTTTCGTATTTAATACTGCTAGGAAATCAGCAGATTATTAAGGACATTTTATGAGTAGTATAATACTCTGATTAGAAGCTGATGTCCCTGCACCGGCCTTCAAATCCTTTGATTATAAAAGATATACAACAAGGCCATCTTGTTTGTGGATGAAGTAGGAAATTCAACACACATTATTAGTTCAAAGACTTAGAAACAAAATTCGCCAGTAACATAGTGTGAGGCCACGCGACACCAGCGCCCAGGTTAATACTATGTTGTTTCACTGCGAAAGGTATTCGAAAGGTTTCCGCTCTGGCTTCTAATGTACAAAATACGGGCCTGTGAATATCAGAACAGCTTTGTGAGTGGATTTAAGAGTTTCTAGCAAACAGAACATAGCATGTCATTCTGAACAGAGACAAATCTTGGGACGTAAAAGTAACATTGGCCGTATCATACGAGAACGTTATACGGCTATCAATTTGATCGATATTCAGGGTACCCGTAAAAAAGGTTCCAATACCTACAGACGATGTAGTATTCGTTAAGGGAAGAAAAAAATTTCGTATAAAAACTGGCCGTAAACCTCATATCTACGGGCTTCCGGAAAGCATTTGTATGATGAGCGTATTTGGCACACCGAACACTTTGGCACGAAAAAAATGAGGAAACTGTACACGTGCTAGAGCACAATATATTTGCTTTGCTGTCAAGTACTGACCCACCCACAAACACGTACAGTACTGCGCAATGTACTACAGTACATAGTGATGGATCACGTTTGTTATTTTCATTTTCTGTACACGTAGTGTCATATTGTGCATTGTCTGTTGACACACAGCGCTACGTAATTGTAATTTGTTGCCTTGTCCGCCACTGGACATCCAGCTCCCAATGGAGGCCTACTACTGAACTCAGGATATGGCACATGTGGTCTTCTACTATGGGCAAACAAACGGAAACAACCTACGGGCATAACCTGTATTTTGCCACATATCCACGAATCACACCATGTTTAAGATGTTTAGTACATAGTTACAGCAACTTTCAGAAACGGAAATTCTTGCACCATGAAGGCGGGATCGTGCCAGACTCGCATGCCTGATATGGAACAGCTGTCATTAGAACATGTGGAGGACAGTCTGGAAGGAGTGTCCGAAGAGTAGCGGCATCAAAAGGTGTTGCGTTCTCTGCGCACTCCTCCATGATCAGTCGTTCTATCGTATCCAACGAGTCCAGGCTCTGCTGCATCACGATTAGCGCACCAGTGCTGTCTCAAAGTATATTCTCGTGATCTGCAGTTCAAGATGAAGGTGTTGGCTACTGACGAGGCGGGCTTGACGAGAGACGCTGTCATAGATTACCCTAATATGCACGTATGGGCCGACGCCAACCCATATGTACTAGGAGAGAGAAGACAGCAGCACACATTTAGTATCAGTGTTACCTCAGTTATCGATGGGGACAGACTGCTAGGTCCCTATATTCCACACAACTCATCGAATGATGCAACGTATCCTCACTTCCTTTGTAACCAATTACCTTAACTGCTGGAGAATGTGTCATTATATGAACAACTGCAAATGTGGCACATGCATGATGGGCCACCGGCCCATTTTCAGCTTCAAGTGAGACGACACTTAACACGAGTTTTTCAGGAGTGAAAGGTTGATCAGGGCGGGCCAATGCTTTAGCCAGCCCGTTCTCCTGACCTTAACATTGTGGACTTTTGGCTGGTGTCTTTAGTCCCCATAAATGATGTGGATACACTACGAGAACTCGTATTCAATGCCTGCGAACGAGTCTAGTAACAATCGCGAGCGCGGGAAGGGGGCTGCAATAAGTGCGTGATTCTATGAGACGTAAGCTGCAAAAAGTGCATTTCAGTTGATGGTGGTGATACGGAGCGCATGTTTTCAAGAGTAGCGCAGAGACATTGCGATAATTGACAGTAGTGGCAGTAGACTATAACTCCGAAGATATGATTTTTACGACTAACGTTTACATGAAATTATCTTCTTCGCATGTTAGATACTACAATCCGTGGAAATAACTGAACATTTTTCCGTATACCCTGTATGTAAGTGTGGATAGTTAGAAAGGTAAGGTTTGCGTCATAAAGTTCACGCAACTGAAGTTTTTTTTCTGCTGCCGGTTAGTTATTGACGAATCCTGCCCTTCACAACAAATGGTGTAGTGTGTGAATGTTTGATAGAGACCAAATCTGACATCCACGTGAAGAAGAACTTCAGGAAACGTTACAAAAAACACATGAACGTGATGTCAGGCCATTAGATAGTGATACACGATGTTCAAGAAATCTGGAAGGGTGACGATGAAATCGAGTTTTTGGCATCTGAGCAAGAGTGACGGAGGTGTGGAATGGAGGCCTGTTAAATCAGTGTGTCTGCAGTCTCGACAGCTGTAGCTACCACCAACCACAGTGCGAGTGTGCTACACGAGAGACTGAAGCCTACAAGCTACAGTTGGTGCATGCATTTCAACCTGATGGCAAGCTGAAGAGCAGAGCATTCGCAACTGAGATTCTGAGTCGCATCGACGATAGCCCGGTCTCTCTGAAGCAGGTGAAGTTCACAAACGAACCCTGTTTTTTTTAGTCCGAGTAGGTAAGCCGTCAAAATGTGAGATTCTGGGGCTCTGAGTACCATTACATTAGTATGAAAATTGTTCGCGACTGTCCAGTGTGGTGTGGTCTGCTACATGACCTTATGGTGGGACCACTTTTATTAGCAAAGGCATCTACAACCTCAATTGTTTCTCTAGACATGTTGGAACAGTTTGCCTTTCCACAGATCGAAGAACTGCAACCTGACACAACGTTGCAGCAGAATGCTGCCACTCTTCTGCGTCTCTATAGTTAGGGTTGCATTGAATGATACATTTTCAGGTTAATGGATTGGCAGAGGAGGATCCATTTCCTGGTCCACTAGGTCTCGAGACATAACCCCTTCAGCTTATTTTCTTCGGGACTTTGTAAAGTATGCTGTTTACGAGACTTCATTGTGGGACCTGTAGGAACTCAAAAAATGGTTCAAATGGCTCTTAGCACTATGGGACTTAACTTCTGAGGTCATCAGTCACCTAGAACTTAGAACTACTTAAACCTAACTAAGCTAGGGACATCACACACATCCATGCCCGAGGCAGGATACGAACCTGCGACCGTAGCGGTCGCGCGGTTCCAGACTGTAGCGCCTAGAACAGCTCGGCCTCCCCGGCCGGCCCTGTAGTAACTGCGAACTCGTATCGGAGCAGCAACTGCACACGTTAATGAGAACGTGATAGGTCGAACATGGGAGAACCTGGAATATCGCTTAAATATCCCAGGTGGTACAGATAGCAGAAGCCTTCAACTCTGTTAATCAGCTACTAACATTTTGGTGTGTATGTGAATATTATACCACAAACCTCCACTTTTCCACTTACCCCCAATACTGAAATATAAGTAATCGAGGTTTTGAAGATCATTTCGGAACACACAGTATATTTCTGTCTCTTATGTATAGGCATGTTTAGAAAGTAAGTGTACTGTGACCATAACGGGCTACGGATTTTTGTTTTATGAGGGCTGGCCGCACTGAGGTAGAGCGGGCAACCCTTCTGCCAGCATATGAGCATTGCAAGTAAATTGTAGCAGGCCTACGTAAACTCACGTTGTAATGTCCAGCTGTGTGAAAGATGTCGGTAAGAAATCAAGCAAAGTACAAAGCACGGACAGTGATACGCTTCCTGTTTGCGGAAGGAATAACACTTACCAAAATTTTTTCGCAAATCAGTACCGTTTACGGCGAAGGTTTTATGAATAGAACGAGTGGCGTAGAGAAAATAGTTGAGACAGAATAAATATCCGTGACGAACAGAGGAGGGGAGACCTTCGATTCTGACCGATAAGTTGGTGGAAAAAGCCGAGGAAACTGTTCGTAACTACCGCCGATTAATAATGGATGAAATTTCAGCGAGCTTTCCTCAACTCCTCTCCAGAAAGGTATTATACGAGACAGTCACAGAAGCTCTGGAACGGAAACTGTGCACAAGATAGGTCCCGAAACAGATGACAGAGCAGCACGAGAAAAACTGGGTCGATAGCGACCTCGCATTTCTCGAGCGAACTGAAGTGGACGGATGGGATATTATGTTACTGGAGAAGAGACTTGGGTGGCTCATTAGACATTTGAGACAACAAGAATGTCGTCATTGTGACCTCACGTGAATTTCCTCTCTGCCAAAAAATTCAAAACCACACTTTGCGGCAATAAAATCATGGCCTCAGTGTTTTGGACGGAAGAGGCATAATTGGGGTATAATTTCAACCTGATAGGGATATCATCAGAGCACAACGATATTGTTGGTTCCTAAAAAGCTCAAAAGGAGCATCCAAAAACAAAGGATGGATATGCTGACGAGAGGAGTGCGCTCGTTCCATGACAACGCCCGTCCTCTACTAGCCTTAGCGCTAAAGGGGCACCTGGAATCATTTGGTTGGGATGTTTCGAACCGCCCTCCGTAATCTCTTGGCTTGACGCCTTCAGATTATCATCTTTTCGCCTCCGTGAAGGCACACATGAGTGGAATTAAATATTCAGTCGACTGGAACTTGGAGAAACAGGTCGCGAAGTGGTGGAAGGAGCTGGCGGGAGAGTACTTCGAGAAGGGAACAAACAATCTAACCCCATGGTTCGCCTCATGCATTGAAAGAGGTAGCGACTATGTGGAGAAATACACTGAGGTGACAAAAGTAACGGAATAGTGATATACACATGTGCAAATGGCGATAGTATGGCGTACGGAAGGTGTAAAACGGCAGTTTATTGCCAGAGCTATCATTTATACTCGGTTGATTCACGCATTTGAATGGTTTCCGACGTGCGACAGGAATAAACGGGCTTTGAACCAGGAACCTCTCACCACGGCTAACGCAGTGGCCGATGGCTTCCATTTAACGACCGAGGGCACTTGCTTTTGCGTAAAGTAGTCAGTGCTTACAGACAAGCAACATTTCCTTGGAATAAGCTCATATATTAATTTGGAACTTACGACGAACGTATCTGTTAGGACAATGCAGCGTTAATGCGTTACGGGAGCAGGCGACTGAAGCGAGTGTTTTTGTTAACAACGCAACATCACATACAGCGCCTCGCTTGGGCTCGTGGCCATATCGGTTGCACCCTAGACGACAGGAAAATTGTGGCCTGGTCAGATGATTCTCAATTTCAGTTGATAAGAGTTGACGGTAGGGCTTGAGTGTGACGCAGAAGCCTTGGATCCTAGTTCTCAAATGGTTCAAATGGCTCTGAGCACTATGGGACTCAACTGCTGAGGTCATTAGTCCCCTAGAACTTAGAACTAGTTAAACCTAACTATCCTAAGGACATCACAAACATCCATGCCCGAGGCAGGATTCGAACCTGCGACCGTAGCGGTCTTGCGGTTCCAGACTGCAGCGCCTTTAACCGCACGGCCACTTCGGCTGGCTTCCAAGTTCTCAACAAGGTACTGTGCAAGATGGTGGTGGCTCCATAATGGTGTGGACTGTGTTTACATGGAATGAATTGGGTCGTCTGGTCCAACTGTACCGCTCATTGACTGGAAATGGTTATGTTCGGTTGCTTGGAGACCATTTGCAGCCATTCATGGAATTCATACTTCCAAAGTACAAAGCGCCATGTCATTGGACAACAATCGTTCGCGATTGGTGTTAGAAAATTTTGGAATGATTTAGCCACACATGAATCCCATCGCACATTTCCGGGGCATAATCGCGAGCTCAGTTCGTGCATAAAATTCTGCACAGACAAAACAATCGCAATTATATACGGCTATAGAGGCAGCGTGACTCATTATTTCTGCAGGGTGCCTCCAGTGAGTGGTTGAGTCAATGCTACGTCGAGTTGCTGCACTATGGCGGGCAAAATGAAGACCGACACCGTATTACGAAGTATCTCATGGCTTTTGTCACCTAAGTGTGGTTCACAACGGTGTCAGCAATTCATGAATTTTTTTTTCATATTCATTTTTCAGAGAAAACATAAAAATTTGTTACATTTTCCTTGTGATCATGCCTTGTATATCTCGCGAAAAGGCCACGAAAGTAAAATCAGAGCGATTTGAGCTCACGCGCAGGCTTGCGGTTTACTGTTCTTCTGACAAACCATTCGTGGAACAGGAAAAGTCGGAAGCGACAGTGAAACACGAAGTAGCGTTCGACACGCTCCGTAAGGTGGCTTACGGAGTGTAGATGTAAATATAGATGTAAATACAGAGGCAACATCTCGTGCAGACCACTTTTGAGGCTACCTACTGTCGAGGGTTCCTGGTGACAAATTCCCGATTCAGGCGACTCAGCTGCCGCCTCCTGACGTAACCGCGTCGCTCTGCGCAGCCGCCGCCGCCCCTGCCCGACCCGCTGGCCCGCTTGCCTGGTGAATAATGCATACTTTTTAACCCGGCGGCGCGCGGACGTAACGGCTCATGAAGCGGCCGCCTAGCAGGGCTTTAGTGCCGGGCCCGTCCGCCGTCGAGTTTACCGTCCTGGCCGCGTTTACAAGGCGTGGTGACCAGCCACGGCCGATAAAATCCCCTCCCACGGGCGGAGCGCTCCGACCAGTTCTTGCAGATATCGATAGCGTTAGACGGAACCCAGAAATACTAGCAGCATTGTCGGCCCTTACATGAAAACATGGTAGTTTTTAAGATCACGCGCGTTTGTTTGCTCAGTGAATGTCGCTTATTAGTCAATGCTCTGTTTCATTACAGCGGAGCAGTTTACGCGTCTGTGTTCCATCATGATGACTAAATTTCAATTAAAAAAAAAGTTCAAATTTGTGTGAAATCGTATGGGACTGCCGAGGCCATCAGTCCCTAAGCTTACACACTACTTAACCTAAATTATCCTAAGACCAAACACAGACACACCCATGCCCGAGGGAGGACTCGAACCTCCTCCAGGACCAGCCGCACAGTCCATGACTGCAGCGCCTAAGACCGCTTGGCTAATCCCGCGCGGCTCCATTTTCTTCTCTTCCCGGTGATGTTGCATTATGTAACGCGACAGTCGGATTTTACTATGTAAAGACGTTTGATACTATGGAGCAGGTTAATCGGCACCAACCTGGGATTACAACAAGAAAATTCAAACAAGTATTACCAATACTGTACCATCAAGTGTGCATTTCTGAAATGAAATAATTCAATGAAATAAAATAATGTGGTCCAGGCCGACGAAGGTTGGTAAATGATTTATAATGAGCACTATCAGTTTTTGGGAACATTTCAAAAATGGCTCTGAGCACTATGGGACTCAACATAAGTCCCCTAGAACTTAGAACTACTTAAACCTAACTAACCTAAGGACATCACACACACCCATGCCCGAGGCAGGATTCGAACCTGCGACCGTAGCAGTCCCGCGGTTCCGGACTACAGCGCCAGAACCGCTAGACCACCCCGGCCGGCTGGGAACATTTCTTGAGGAGTCAAACAGCAATGTAGCTAAAATAATTCAATACTGGATTAAAAACAGTCTTCAGGGCAATAAAATATTTATCTTGGTGGTAACCGGTTTCGGTGAGCATGTTACCATCTTCAGACCATTTATACCACAGCGATACGTGGTGGCGGTGAACGGAGGAGGAGTTGTGACTACAGGAACGCTACGAGCGATAACACCTGCTCCGCTCACCGCCACCACCTGCCTTCATAGTATAAATGGTCTGAAGATGTGTTACACTCTGCCCGAAACCACTTATCGTTCAGATAAATAATTCATTGCGGTAAGGACTGCTTTTAATCAGTTTTGAAGCTGTCAGTTTGTATAATTCTTAGTTACATCAATGATAGTTACATGTACATAAAATTAACATTACTGATTTCAGCAAACAGCTGTCATCTTTAGATGTGACATAACCCACTAAAAATCTTGATACTGATATACAACAGAAACAGTTGAGCGCTTCGAACATCATAAATGTTACCCAAATATTTCATATATGGAAAATGAAGCGACGAGTGGAAATTTGTACCAATAGTGGAACTCGATAAAATTTTTATTCTTCCCTTGAGCCTGTATATACACATTACACATTTTCGAGACTTAAAACAGGTCTCCGGAACGATACACATTCATTGATAAATTATTCCAATGAACGCACATCATATGGTTACATTACAAAGTGAGTTACTTTTATCATGTGATGACGTGAAGGACATTCACCGAAATATTTTAGTTGACTTCTGTATGTAGCTTTGCAATGCATTTTGTCATACTCTAATGTGACAGCCGTTCGATGAAATCGGTAACGTGAATACTTTATACATATTTAAGTGATCGTTGACACAGTAAATTATTATACAAAATTTACAAAGACAGCGTACTTCCAATTAACGATATCTCAGTTTTCGAAGATCAGCACTGCATTTACGCAGGAAATATGTCGCCCACAACAAGCCTTCACACACACACACACACACACACGAACACAAACACACACACACACACACACACACACACACACACACACACACACAAACACACAAACACACACACACACACACTCACATGCACACTAACATGCACACTCCGTTTTTATTAAGCATGAACAAAAATAATGTCGCCAATTTTTAAAAGAACGTGCTATCGATGATACTGAGCAGCTTTTACAGTAGTGTGAACTGCCTGTGATGACTGGAAATGGAAATTTTCTCCTAAACGTACCCAGTTGATATCCCCTGTGCCCCAATCCTAGCTTGCTGATATTTAGCTGAAAAAGCGAGTCAGCGAAAAAGCGTGGAATGTCAGATCCCTTAAGGGACATTGTATGTGAAATTTGACATTTTCTGTTTTCTACTCGATTATGTACTTTTGACTTTCCTGAACACTTTGGTATATAATGCATTAAATTCAGACAATTGTGAGACCTTCAAATAATATTTTGAATGTTGATGTGTGGCCAAAATTTCGTGGCTATGTATGTACTGCATCAGTTGAGCAGTCATATCTTCGGAATTACACATTCTAGAAAGCTGTGAATTGCTTTCTTTTGTGCCTGCTGCTACGTCTCATCAGTTGGCATTACGAATAAACAAATCAGTCCTTTGTTTCTCATACTAGTTTTCATTGAAAGTAGTGTGGTTATCGGCTATTTTTGTACTAAGCTAATTTCTATTGCTTTTTGTATGTAAATGGAATTACTAAGCGCAAAATTAACTACAAGAAACGCCAAGTTTCATGTAACAGATATGTGAGACATGCATTTTCTTCTGAAGTACTTGAAAACACGTGTGCTAGCAGTGAAGGAAATCACGATAGTGTTTCTGAAGTGACCATTGAAAAGTAAAGTAACTTTAGAAACGGGTGACATTCTCTTCCTTTGGCAGTAATGGAGGCTATCAAACCTATTTACAGAATTTTAGCAAATCCTGAGCTACTAAAGTACTAAAGAAGTGTTTACATGGAAAGACCCAAAATTTGAATGAATCCTTCAGTAACTTTGTGTGGTGCCATAGGCCTAAAAATATATTTGTTGGCCTTAGGACTCTAAAGTTAGCAGTATCTGATGCTGTAACAACTTCTAATGGCGGCAACTATGAATGACTTAAGGTTCTGCAGAAGTTAGGGGTAGGATTTGGACAGAAAATAGCTAAAGGACTGCAGGAACTGGATGAGCTTCATGTACGTGAAGTAGAGTTGGCTGCTCAGCAAATGACAAAAGAAGCAAGAAAGAAAAGGAGGAGGCAAGCACTGGGCTATTTTGACGCTGATGCAGACACAGACTATGGGCCAGGGCAATTCTAGTGCATAAAAGATGCAGAAATGTAGGTCTGTGTAAGAATTTGTAATTAAAGAAGTTTTAAACCTCAGTATCACTGAACTACATTTTTTGGAATAAATGACCCATTTTCTAAAAAAGTACTCGTAGTAGAGACATGAAATTTTCACAGCATGCCAAATGTGAGATTCAACACATACTCTACTGGAGTCATTAAAATATCCTGGGTTGTTTGGTTTTCATGTTCATTTATTTACAAAATTCTGTTAAAAAATTGAGTGCTTTAACAAATAAAAAGATAACATGCATTCAATAATTGTAGAAAATTGTAAGCTGGTGTCTTAAAAATTTTCCAACATAATGGGTCACAGAATTCGATAATTTAACATCAATAATTTAACATTGGCGGAATAGGACATACAATGTCCCCTTAACAGGGCAGGTGGGTTATAAATTTTTAAATAGGAAATGCATAGGTTAAAGCCAGATATAGTGGGAATTAGTGACGTTCGGTAGCAGGTGGAAGAAGACCTCTGGTCAAGTGAATATAGGGTTACAAATACAAAATGAAATACGGGTAATGCAGGAGTAGGTTTAATAATGAATAAAAAAATAGGAGATCGGGTAAGCTACTATGAAGAGCATAGTAAATGCGTAGACACGGAGCCCACGCCTACCACAGTCGTACAAGTTTATATGACAACTAGCTCCACAGATTACGAAGAGATTGAAGAAATGTGTGATAAGATACAATAAATTGTTCATTTAATGAAAAGAGTTGAAAATTTAATAGTTATAGGGGACTGGAATTCGATAGTAGGAAAAGGAAGAGAAGGAAAAGAAGTAGGTGAATATGGGGAGGTGGTAAGGAATGAGAGAGGAAACCAACTGGTAGAATTTTGCACAGAGCATAACTTAACCATAGCTAACACTTGGTTTAACAATCATGAAAGAAGGCTGTATACGTGGAAGAGGCCTGGAGACACTGGAAAGTATCGATATATTATAATAACGGTAAGACAGAGATTTAGGAACCAGCTTTTAAATTGTAAGACATTTCGAAGGGTAGACGTGGACTCTGACCACATTATATTGGTTATGAACTTTAGATTAAAACAGAAGAAACTGCAAAGAGGATGGAATTTAAGGCGATGGGACCTGGATAAACCGAAAGAACCAGAGGTTTTAGTTTCAGAGAGAGCATTAGGGAACGATTGACAGGATGAGGGAAAGAAATACAGTAGAAGAAGAATGGATAACTTTGAGAGATGAGTTAGTGAAGGTACCAGAGGATCAGGTAGGCAAAAAGACGAAGGCTAGTAGAAATCCTGTGGTAACAGAAGAGATATTGAATTTGAAACAAATGTTTCAAAAATTAGATCGATAGAAAGTGCAAAATGGCTAAGCAGGGATTGATAGAGGACAAATGTAAGGATGTAGAGGCATACGTCACTACGGGTAAGATAGATATTCCTTACAGGAAATTTAAAGAGACCTTTGGAGGAATGAGAACCACTTGTATGAATGTCAAGAACTCAGACGGAAAACCAGTTCTAAGCAATGAAGGGAAGGCAGAAAGGTGGAAGGAGTATATAGAGGGGCTATACAATGGCGATGTATTTGAGGGAAATATTAAGGAAATGGAAGATGACGTGGATGAAGATCAAATGGGAGATAAAAAAATGGATCTGAGCACTATGGGACTCAACTGCTGAGGTCATTAGTCCCCTAGAACGTAGAACTAGTTAAACCTAACTAACCTAAGGACATCACAAACATCCATGCCCAAGGCAGGAATCGAACCTGCGACCATAGCGGTCTTGCGGGTCCAGACTGCAGCGCCTTTAACCGCACGGCCACTTCGGCCGGCCAAATGGGGGATATGATACTGCGTTAAGAGTTTGACACAGCACTGAAAGACCTAAGTCGAAACAAGGCCCCAGTAGTAGACAACATTCCGTTAGATCTACTGTTAGCCTTAGGAGAACCAGCCCTGACAAACCTCTACCATCTGGTGAGCAAGATATATGAGACAGGCGAAATCCCGTCAGACTTCAAGAAGAATATAATAATTACAATCCCAAAGAAAGCAAGTGTTGAAAGGTGTCAAAATTACCGAACTATCAGTTTAATGAGTCCCGGCTGCAAAACACAAACGTGAATTGTTAACAGACGAATGGAAAAAGTAGTAGAAGCCGACCTCGGGGACGATCAGTTTGGATTCCATAGAAATGTAGGAACACGTGAGGCAATTTTGACCCTAAGACTTATCTTAGACGATAGTTTAAGGAAAGGCAAATCTGAGTTGCTACCATAGATAAAGCTTTTGACAATGTTGACTGGAATGCTCTTTCTCAGAATCCGAAGGTGGCATGCATAAAATATAGTGAGCAAAAGCTATTTACAATTTGTACAGATACCAGATGGCAGTTATAACAGTCGAGGGGCACGAAAGGGAAACACCGCGTTATTCAATCTGTATATTGAGCAAGCAGGAAAGGAAACAAAGGAAAAATTTGGGGTAGGAATGAAAATCCATGGAGAAGAATAAAAATTTTGGGGTATGCCGATGACACTGTAATTCTGTCAGAGACAGAAGGATCTGGAAGAGTAGTTGAAGGAAATGGACACTGTCTTGAAAGGAGATATGAGATGAATGTCAACAAAAGCAAAACGAGGATAATGGAATTTAGTAGAAGTAAATCAGGTTGTTGTTGTTGTGGTCTTCAGTCCTGAGACTGGTTTGATGCAGCTCTCCATGCTACTCTATCCTGTGCAAGCTTCTTCATCTCCCAGTACCTACTGCAACCTACATCCTTCTGAATCTGCTTAGTGTATTGATCTCTTGGTCTCCCTCTACGATTTTTACCCTCCACGCTGCCCTCCAATGCTAAATTTGTGATCCCTCGATGCCTCAGAACATGTCCTACCAACCGATCCCTTCTTCTAGTCAAGTTGTGCCACAAACTTCTCTTCTCCCCAATCCTATTCAATACCTCCTCATTAGTTACGTGATCTACCCACCTTATCTTCAGCATTCTTCTGTAACAGCACATTTCGAAAGCTTCTATTCTCTTCTTGTCCAAACTAGTTATCGTCCATGTCTCACTTCCATACATGGCTACACTCCATACAAATACTTTCAGAAACGACTTCCTGACACCTAAATCTATATTCGATGTTAACAAATTTCTCTTCTTCAGAAACGCTTTCCTTCCCATTGCCAGTCTACATTTTATATCCTCTCTACTTCGACCATCATCGGTTATTTTACTCCCTAAATAGCAAAACTCCTTTACTACATTAAGTGTCTCATTTCCTAATCTAATTCCCTCAGCATCACCCGACTTAATTTGACTACATTCCATTATCCTCGTTTTGCTTTTGTTGATGTTCATCTTATATCCTCCTTTCAAGACACTGTCCATTCCGTTCAACTGCTCTTCCAAGTCCTTTGCTGTCTCTGAGAGAATTACAATGTCATCGGCGAACCTCAAAGTTTTTACTTCTTCTCCATGAATTTTAATACCTACTCCGAATTTTTCTTTTGTTTCCTTTACTGCTTGCTCAATATACAGATTGAATAACATCGGGGAGAGGCTACAACCCTGTCTCACTCCTTTCCCAATCACTGCTTCCCTTTCATGCCCCTCGACTCTTATAACTGCCATCTGGTTTCTGTACAAATTGTAAATAGCCTTTCGCTCCATGTATTTTACCCCTGCCACCTTAAGAATTTGAAAGAGAGTATTCCAGTCAACATTGTCAAAAGCTTTCTCTAAGTCTACAAATGCTAGAAACGTAGGTTTGCCTTTTCGTAATCTTTCTTCCAAGATAAGTCGTAAGGTCAGTATTGCCTCACGTGTTCCAACATTTCTACGGAATCCAAACTGATCTTCCCCGAGGTCGGCTTCTACCAGTTTTTCCATTCGTCTGTAAAGAATTCGCGTTAGTATTTTGCAGCTGTGACTTATTAAACTGATAGTTCGGTAACTTTCACATCTGTCAACACCTGCTTTCTTTGGGATTGGAATTATTATATTCTTCTTAAAGTCTGAGGGTATTTCGCCTGTCTCATACATCGTGCTCACCAGATGGTAGAGTTTTGTCATGACTGGCTCTCCTGAGGCCATCAGTAGTTCTAATGGAATGTTGTCTACTCCCGGGGCCTTGTTTTGACTCAGGTCTTTCAGTGCTCTGTCAAACTCTTCACGCAGTATCTTATCTCCCATTTCATCTTCATCTACATCCTCTTCCATTTCCATAATATTGTCCTCAAGTACATCGCCCTTGTATAAACCCTCTATATACTCCTTCCACCTTTCTGCTTTCCCTTCTTTGCTTAGAACTGGGTTGCCATTTGAGCACTTGATGTTCATACAAGTGGTTCTCTTCTCTCCAAAGGTCTCTTTAATTTTCCTGTAGGCAGTATCTATCTTACCCCTAGTGAGACAAGCCTCTACATCCTTACATTTGTCCTCTAGCCATCCCTGCTTAGCCATTTTGCACTTCCTGTCGATTTCATTTTTGAGACGTTTGTATTCCTTTTTGCCTGCTTCATTTACTGCATTTTTATATTTTCTCCTTTCATCAATTAAATTCAATATTTCTTCTGTTACCCAAGGATTTCTATTAGCCCGCGTCTTTTTACCTACTTGATCGTCTGCTGCCTTCACCACTTCATCCCTCAGAGCTACCCATTCTTCTTCTACTGTATTTCTTTCCCCCATTCCTGTCAATTGTTCCCTAATGCTCTCCCTGAAACTCTCTACAACCGGTGGTTCTTTCAGTTTATCCAGATCCCATCTCCTTAAATTCCCACCTTTTTGCAGTTTCTTGAGTTTCAATCTGCAGTTCATAACCAATAGATTGTGGTCAGAATCTACATCTGCCCCAGGAAATGTCTTACAATTTAAAACCTGGTTCCTAAATCTCTGTCTTACCATTATATAATCTATCTGAAACCTGTCAGTGTCTCCAGGCTTCTTCCATGTATACAGCCTCCTTTCATGATTCTTGAACCAAGTGTTAGCTATGATTAAGTTATGCTCTGTGCAAAATTCTACAAGGCGGCTTCCTCTTTCATTCCTTCCCCCCAATCCATATTCACCTACTATGTTTCCTTCTCTCCCTTTTCCTACTGACGAATTCCAGTCACCCATCACTATTAAATTTTCGTCTCCCTTCACTACCTGAATAATTTCTTTTATCTCGTCATACATTTCATCTATTTCTTCATCATCTGCAGAGCTAGTTGGCATATAAACTTGTACTACTGTAGTAGGCATGGGCTTTGTGTCTATCTTGGCCACAATAATGCGTTCACTATGCTGTTTGTAGTAGCTAACCCGCACTCCTATTTTTTTATTCATTATTAAACCTACTCCTGCATTACCCCTATTTGATTTTGTATTTATAACCCTGTAATCACCTGACCAAAAGTCTTGTTCCTCCTGCCACCGAACTTCACTAATTCCCACTATATCTAACTTTAACCATCCATCTCCCTTTTTAAATTTTCTAACCTACCTGCCCGATTAAGTGATCTGACATTCCACGCTCCGATCCGTAGAACGCCAGTTTTCTTTCTCCTGATAACGACGTCCTCTTGAGTAGTCCCCGCCCGGAGATCCGAATGGGGGACTATTTTACCTCCGGAATATTTTACCCAAGAGGACGCCATCATCATTTAATCATACAGTAGAGCTGCATGTCCTCGGGAAAAATTACGGCTGTAGTTTCCCCTTGCTTTCAGCCGTTCGCAGTACCAGCACAGCAAGGCCGTTTTGGTTAATGTTACAAGGCCAGATCAGTCAATCATCCAGACTGTTGCCCCTGCAACTACTGAAAAGGCTGCTGCCCCTCTTCAGGAACCACATGTTTGTCTGGCCTCTCAACAGATACCCCTCCGTTGTGGTTGCACCTACGGTACGGCCATCTGTATCGCTGAGGCACGCAAGCTTCCCCACCAACGGGAGGGAATTAGATTAGGAAATGAGACACTTAATGTTGTAAGTGTGTTTTGCTATTTGGGGAGCAACATAACTAATGATCTTAAAGGTAGAGTGGATGTAAAATGTAGACTGACAATGGTAAGGAAAGGGTTTCTGAAGAAGAGAAATTTATTAACATCGAGTATAGATTTAAGTGTCAGGAAGACGTTTCTGAAAGAATTCGTATGGAGAGTGTCCATGTATGGAAGTGAAACATGGACGACACAATTTGGTCAAGAAGTGAATGGAAGCTTTCGAAATGTGATGCTACAGAATAATGCTGAAGATTAGGTGGGTAGATCACTTAACACATGAGGAGGTACTGAATAGAATTGCGGAGAAGTAGAGTTTGTCGCACAACTTGACTAGAAGAAGGGATCGGTTGGTGTGACACGTTCTGAGGCATCAAGGTACAGCCAATTTAATATTGGAGGGAAGCGTGGAGGGTAAAAATCGTAGAGGGAGACCAAGAGATGAATACACTAAGCAGATTCAGAAGGAAGTAGGTTGCAGTAGTTATTTGGAGATGAAGAGGTTTGCACAGGCTAGAGTAGAATGGAGAGGTGCTTAAAACCAGTCTCTGGACTGAAGGCCACAACAACAACAATATGCTATTTGTACAGACAGTACTAAAAGTTAAATATTTCCCAATAACCACTAAGAAGTGGAACTATTTGTTACGTTAATAACACGGTGGGACACATACTTAGATGTTTTAAATTATATTATAGCTGAAAAAAATTATGCGTTTAATGCCTCGAATTTACTGTGTCGTTACAATTATCTCTACAATTACATTATAGCAGTAAGCGAAAACTGACGACTAGTAACGATGATACTACTCATATATTTTTATGGTAGAAAAGAACTACTTAAGGTAAAATCAAAGACCAGCCATAGCTGACAAATACTGTTTCATAAAACAATAAGCTGATTTCCTAACAAAACGATATCCAACTTATAGGAGGCATTCCAATGAAAATGAGACGTATGGAAAAAGATTGAGTAAAACGTTTATTAGTTCTATCAACACATTTCATCCACTGTGAAACAAGCCTGTCAATGCCTTCATGGGCAAATGTTTGCGGTTGCCTACAAAACCGTGATTGTACCCAGGCGTGCACCGTACAAAGCACATCGACGGCCATGAATGTCTTTCTTCAGGGCTCCATAAACATGGATATCGCATAGATATAGCGTGCTGGGCAGCCCATCTTCATAGATTCTTTATTCCAGCAGCAACTAGATAGACATATCATCCTTACGGTGTGGAGGCACTGATGAAGAAGCAATGGCTGTGAACAGATATATGTAGTTTGGAGGTGGTAGCTGTCTAAATGGGGGCAACGGCCTTGCCACAGTGGATACAGCGGTTCCCGTGAGATCACCGAGGTTAAGCGCTGTCTTATGGTCCCGGTAGGCCACTCGTGGCCTGAAGACGGAGTGCTTATAGCTGTCTAAATGGTATAAACGTATATGCTCCCGAGTGTCAATTTCATACACCTCTTTCAGATGGAGTGCCGCACTTGTTTCTTCGTCTCCCAGATCTCTCTTCCGGGGCACTTTGACTACGGATGACGTTAAATGCACTGAAACAAAATGGATGAGCGTGAAATTCGCGTAGGTGCAATGACATGACATTCCATCAGTGCAAAGCGTTCGGATGTGATGACCCTCCAATCCAGTGAACATGTTATGTTCGATTACATTATAAGTCCAGCACATCTGAACGATTTGTGGGGATGTGATTTCATGTCATTACATCTTCTTTGATTTCTTCCGCATCAATTCATTTGATTTCAGTGCATTCAGTTCATCATTACCGTCACTTTCAAGAATTATGCGTGATATCTCTTCAGAATATGCAGCCTTAGACATGTCATCTCTTCCTCGGAACCCTTCACTTCAGGTACTAAATCACATGTTGACTACTATATTACGTTAAAAGGACCAAAGTGTTTGGATGATTTTAGGTGTGGTAGTATTAACGGTGTGTCTGATATACAGAAGTGTGAGAATCGGAAGACTTCTTCTCTGTATTAGACTAAGAGTGATGTGTCACCTGTAACATATCGAATGGGACGTCTTTGTCATTTAATGCGGGCTAAGGAGGTGGACCGAACGGACAAAGTATTTAGATTATACCGATTCACTTTTAGTTAGTAAGTGGCCGAGGATAAGCTTCATTCAGAAGAATTATCAAGGTTTCCAAGATATGGTAGCCAAGGTACACCGGTTCATCGAGTGTCTTTTGGAGTACAACGGTTGGTCCAGTCGGGTTGTTAAGGCAGGCTGCCAGATTTGTTATCTGATAATTCGAACAACACGCAAGTATGACGGAGATGCTTCGGGAACTCAGGTTCGTATCAATGAAGGTAAGGCGATGCTCTTTTCGAGGAGCACTGTTGAGGAAGTTCAGAGAACCGGCATTTGAAGCTGACTTTAGAACGATTTTACCGCCGCCAAAATAAATGTCGACATGTCACATAAGGACCACGAAAGTATGATCAAAGAGATTAGGGCTCGTATGGAGGCATATAAAAAGTCTTTTTCCCTCTCTGTATTTGCGAGAGGAACAGTAAAGGAAATGACTAATAGTGATATATGGTTCCATACGCCACGACCCAACGGTGGCTTGTGGAGTAGGTATGTAAATGTAGATGTAGATCTCCTAGCTAAATTAACTGCAGTCCAAGAAAGTCGAAACTGTTCGCATGCTCTGTTATCTGATCCTAAATGATAATGTTTGGTCTAAAGTGTTTGAAGTCTCGTAGTAGTGAAACTACCTAGCAGATTAAAACGGTGTGCCGCACCCGAACTCAAACCTAAGATCTATGTTTCTCGCATCTTCAGACTGAGCAAGTACGACACATGATCCGCTATCACAGCCCAATATCCGCCAGTACCTCCTCTCCATTCTTCAGCTATTCGGGTAGTGCTGTTCAGAAGTCGTAGGTGAAAACATCAGTGACAACGAAAGTTTAAGACAGGCAAAGAGGCATGCTCAGATAGCCTGCTAGTTATAGTGGTTGCTCCTGAAAAGCAACTAATTTCTATCCGTCGTCAATAAATATTTATCACATTTAGACTAATTCACGAGGTGAGTTTTTCTATTGAAGGTGTCTCAATCACGGTATCATGTGACAACCGGAACCATTGTTCTAAGACGTCGGAGGGGATAGCTAAGTTACCTGTGTCCTTTCACCAATCAAACGGTTCGTGCCTAATCACCTGGCAGCAGCTCCACAAGACACAGCCGTGACCACATAAACGCCTACTAGGAAACCGCTGTCTTGCATCGATGATTATTGAAAACCCCGCCTCTGGTAAAAGGTTGCGAGTTAGTTGTTTACAGCGACTCGTGACGTTTCAATATTGGAAGCTACAGTCTCCTGGGTGATCTCCAGCTACCCTCTATCTTTACTCTGGACGCTCCAATTACTTCACTGACGTGGGTTGTCAACAAAATTCAGACATCATGAATACAGAGTTTCGGTTCACGCCAGAGCCTATCAAATTGTCTACTATAAAATTTTTCTTTCCAAACTGTTCTGAAGCAATAACAAAGGTACAACATTTACTCAGAGAACTAAATAGTTGAACATTATTTTAAGGAGCGTGTATTTACGCGTTGGTTGAGCAGTTTCAGTAAGTTGCATTGTTAATAAAACATGAGAATGTGGCACCAGGCCTGCTAAAAACCAGTTGTAATTTGTAAATGAGAGATCCAAGTAAAACTTACGTGAAAATTGTAGTTTCTTAAGGAACTGTTTATGGCATCACTTACGCTGGTAGAGCCTCGCTTGGCTTCATACATACCTGGAAAGAACAAAAAGATTATTGAAATGGCGTACAACACTGTATCTATCCTACTGCATTACTGCTCAGTGAAGCTCCCCTGCACTTATATTGAGGCTATAGCCGGGGCAATTTTAAACCGTATTTGTACATATAATTATAGACGAGAAAGTATGAAACATAAGATCTGTATTTAAGGCAGGAGGTGAAAATTTTGTATTCATTTCTGATCTGTAAATAGTTACTTGTATTGAGATTACTGTGCTGCTAGTGAAAATTAAAGATTCTGGAAATAATGAAGCAGGGAATTTAGTCTTTGTTGTTGTAGTAATTTACGACACAACGTACATATTATATTTAAACACACTGAAGAACGACAGAGGTAAGCATTTCCATATAAATTCATCATCTGGCATTGCGCAGAGGGTTGTCAGGATGGCCTGCTGAAGAATATATCGGGTGGTCGATTTATTCGGGTGTTGGAAAACTATCGACTCATTCGGTATAGCTTTACGTGTAGGTTGAATTACTCACTGATTTTTTTGACTGATTCTGGACTGAGGAAGCAGCCGAAAGAAAACAGTAGCATAAGTCGGTTGTAGTTTCAAGTGCCGGTTGGATTATTATTTATTTATTTTATTCGACTGAAAGCAGTCTGTGCGAGCAACCGAATGAAAATATTCGACACCGTTCGAGCTTTGCATATTGACTAAATTACTCAGTCTTTCCTGTAAGTGAAATACTTGTTACATTAAAGAGGTATTTTTAGTTAAATATCTATTTTATGCTTTTTAATCTTGTGTGGGTGAAATTTTTCAATTGATTTAAAACATTTTGATGATATTACAACAGAGACATGTGGTAAATTTCAGGTTTATATCAGTTTGTTTTCAACTGAACGAACCAATATATTGTTTCCTCCTACTATATCTCGCAAAAAGACCAAAAACGTAAAAATTAGAGAGAATCGAGCTCACACGGAAGCTTCGCAGCAGTCATTCTTAATTGCGAAACATTATCGACTGGAATAAGGAAACAGGGAAATAGCAGTGCTATACCATGTACTCTCCGTCACACACCGGAAAAGAAAGCGATTTAACATTGCAGTGTCTGAATTGAAAGTATCAAGTCTTTAGGTTTTCGGGAAGTTAGTTTAAATCCAGTTGAAAAATTTGTACCGAACAGAGAGACATACTGAAAAACAAAGTATCCTCCGCCACACACCAGACCCGAAAGCGAGTTAATATGGCAGTGTCATCCAGTTCTGAGCTGTGTTGAGAGTTTCAAGACTCTAGTTTATCTGTAAGTTAGTTTAAAATCAACAGCAGAATTTTTTCCGATCAAAGAGACAAGAAACCGACCACGTAACGAATTAAAAAGTGGTTGCTCGTTTATATATACACAAATTTACAGTCAAACGCCAGATATTAAACTTTTAAAACAAACTTAAAATTCGTATTTAAGTAAGTAGATACAAACTCTCTTGAAATGATTTATTATTAGAAATGTAGTCTTTATTTACTTGTCGTTGAAATAAATCAGTTGTCAGTCCTATTCATGGTTCATGTATAACCGAAAAGGCTGACAAGGTTTATAAATAAAATCATTCAGACCCGGAGACTAAGTCAAAATATTCATGTGCCGGTCGCAACAGATAGAGACATGCATCGCATCGAATTAGACAATTTAAGCCCGGTGAGCGAGTGAGGACATCCATACAGTTGACATGGCTACAGAGACTAGCTTCATTCAATTGTTTCATTGGACAGAAGAGAACGACTAAACAAAGAAAAGTCGATTGGCCAATAGGTTGTTGAAAGCAGTCTATTGTCCTGCCACTACAGAGGTGAGAAATGGACAGCTTAAGGGATATGATTAGAGGTACGGATATGCATTCAATAAACGTGTGGTTCCTGAATAGTGGCAGCAGCCTTTTCAGTAGATGCAGTGGCAACGGTCTGGATCACTGACTGATCTGGACTTGTAAGATTAACCAAATCGGCCTTTCTGTGCTGGTACAGCGAATGGCTGAAAGCAAGGGGAAACTACAGCCATAATTTTTCCCGAGGACATGCAGCTTTACTGTATGGATAAATGATGATGGCGTCCTCTTGGGTAAAATATTCCGGAGGTAAAATAGTCCCCCATTCGGAACTCCGGGCGGGAACTACTCAAGAGGACGTCGTTATCAGGAGAAAGAAAACTGGCGTTCTACGGAATGGAGCGTGGAATGTCAGATCCCTTATTTGGGCAGGTAGGTTAGAAAATTTAAAAACGGGGATGGATAGTTAAAGTTGGATATAGTGGGAATTAGTGAAGTTCGGTGGCAGGAGGAACAAGACCTTAGTCAGGTGAATACAGGGTTATAAATACAAAATCAAATAGAGGTAGTGCAGGAGTAGGTTTAATAATAAATAAAAAATAGGAGTGCGGATAAGCTACTACAAACAGCATAGCGAACGCATTATTGTGGCCAAGCTAGACACGAAGACCACGCCTACTACAGTAGTACAGGTTTATATGCCAACTAGCTCTGCAGATGATGAAGAAATTGATGAAATGTATGATGAGATAAAGGAAATTATTTAGGTAGTGAAGGGAGACGAAAATTTAATAGTCATGGGTGACTGGAATTCGACAGTAGGAAAAGGAAGAGAAGGAAACATAGAAGGTGAATATGGATTCGGGCTAAGAAATGCAAGAGGAAGCCGCCTGGTAGAGTTTTGCACAGAGCATAACTTAATCATAGCTAACACTTGGTTCTAGAATCATGAAAGAAGGTTGTACACATGGAAGAACACTGGAGATACTAAGAGGTTTCAGATAGATTAGATAATGGTAAGACCGAAATTTAGGAACCAGGTTTTAAATTGTAAGATATTTCCAGGGGCAGATGTGGACTCTGACCACAATCTATTGGTTATGAACTGTAGATTAAAACTGAAGAAACTGCAAAAAGGTGGCAATTAAAGGAGATGGGATCTGGATAAACTGAAAGAACCACAGGTCTTACAGAATTTCAGGTGGAGAATAAGGGAACAATTGACAGGAATTGAGGGAAGGAATACAGTAGGAGAAGAATGGGTAGCTTTGAGGAATGACATAGTGAAGGCAGCAGTGGATCAAGTAGGTAAAAAGACGAGAGCTAGTAGAAATACTTGGGTAACAGAAGAAATACTGAATTTAATTGATGAAAGGAGAAAATACAAAAATGCAGTAAGGGAAGAGGAAAAAGAAATACAAACGTCTCAAAAATGAGATCGACAGGAAGTGCAAAATGGCTAAGCTGGGATGGCTAGAGGACAAATGTAAGGATGTAGAGGCTTATCTCACGAAGGGCAGGATAGATACTGCCTACAGGAAAATTAAAGAGACCTTTGGAGAAATAGAACCACTTGCATGAATATCAAGAGCTCAGATGGAAACCCAGTTCTAAGCAAAGAAGGGAAAGCAGAGAGGTGGAAAGAGTATACAGAGGGTCTATACAGGTGCGATGATCTTGAGGACCATAACATGGAAGTAGAAGAGGAGGTATATGAAGATGAAACGGGAGATATGATACTGCGTGAAGAGTTTGACAGAGCACTGGAAGACCTAAGTCGAAACAAGGCCCTGGGAGTAGACAACATTCCATTAGAACTACTGACTGCCTTGGGAGAGCCAGTCCTAACAAAACTCTACCATCTGGTGAGCAAGATGTATGAGAAAGGCGAAATTCCCTCAGACTTCTAGAAGAATATAATAATTCCAATCCCAAAGAAAGCAGTTGTTCATAGGTGTGAAAATTACCGAACTATCAGTTTAATAAGTCAGCTGCAAAATACTAACGCGAATTCTTTGCAAACGAATGGAGAAACTGATAGAAGCCGACCTCGGGGAAGATCGGTTTGGATTCCGTAGAAATATTGGAACACGTGAGGTACTACTGACCTTACGACTTACCTTAGAAGAAAGATTAAGGAAAGGCAAACCTTCGTTTCTAGCATTTGTAGACTTAGAGAAAGCTTTTGACAATGTTGACTGGAATACTCTCTTTCAAATTCTGCAGGTGGCAGGGGTAAAACACAAGGAGCGAAAGGCTATTTACAATATGTACAGAAACCAGATGGCAGTTATAAGAGTCGAGGGACATGAAAGGGAAGCAGTGGTTGGGAAGGGAGTGAGACAGATTTGTAGCCTATCCCCGATGTTATTCAATATGTATATTGAGCAAGCAGTAAAGGAAACAAAAGAAAAACTCGGAGTAGGATTTAAAATCCATGGAGAAGAAATAAAAACTTTGGGGTTCGCCGATGGCATTGTAATTCTGTCATCGACAGCAAAGGACTTAAAAGAACAATTGAACTGAATGGACAGTGTCTTGAAAGGACGGTATACGATTAACATCAACAAAAACAAAACAAGGATAATGGAATGTAGTCGAATTAAGTCGGGTGATGCTGAGGGTATTAGATTAGGAAACGAGACACTTAAAGTAGTAAATGAGTTTTGCTACTTGGGGAGAAAAATAACTGATGATGGTAGAAGTAGAGAGAATATAAAATGTAGACTGGCAATGGCAAGGAAAACGTTTCTGAAGAAGAGAAATTTGTTAACATCGAGTACAGATTTAAGTGTCAGGAAGACGTTTCTGAAAGTATTTGTATGAGTGCAGCCATGTATGGAAGTGAAACATGGACGATAAATAGTTTAGACAAGAAGCGAATAGAAGCTTTCGAAATGTGGTGCTATAGAAGAATGCTGAAGATTAGATGGATAGATCACATAACTAATGAGCAGGTATTGAATAGAATTTGGGAGGAGTTTGTGGCACAACTGTACCAGAAGAAGGGATCGGTTGGTAGGAGATGTTCTGAGGCATCAAGGGATCACCAGTTTAGTACTGGGGGGCAGCGTGAAGGGTAACAATCGTAGAGGGAGACCAAGAGATGAATACACTAAGCAGATTCAGAAGGCTGTAGGCTGCAGTAGGTCCTGGGAGATGAGAAAGCTTGCACAGGATAGAGTAGCATGGAGAGCTGCAACAAACCAGTCTTAGGACTGAAGACCACAACAACAACAATGTTAAGACATTATGCAATAACCTTCATGGTACCAGAGGGAGCTGTCGAGGGTAAAATCCGTAGAGAGAGACGGAGACTGGAATACGTCCAGCAAAAGTGTGGGGACTTAGGTCGCAAATGCTACTCTGAGATGAAGAGGTTTGTACAGTTAAGGCATTCGTGATAAGGACAGCATAAAAGAAAGGCCTGGTAACCTATGAATTTATGAAAGCAGACGACGCCATTTCCATATGCACCATCGCTTTGACGGAATCCAGCAAATCAGATGTCAATATCTGGACGTAAAAGTGGGTACCTCGCCAATTTCATGGCAGTCAGATCTTGTCAGTGACGACGATGATGCCGACAATCGTCGAAAGCTTGGGATTTTATCCGAAATTTATGCCGAAGTTTAACAGAAAAATTTTCATTTGCTATCTAATTAGATCACGCTGGGACTGGGAACAATGCTGCACTGTAGCGCACACATGAAAATATTGCCTGTTTTAAGGTTCAGATGGTTCTAATGGCTCTGAGCACTATGGGACTCAACTTCTGAGGTCATGAGTCCCCTAGCACCTAGAACTAGTTAAACCTAACTAACCTAAGGACATCGCACACATCCATGCCCGAGGCAGGATTCGAACCTGCGACCGTAGCGGTCTCGCGGTTCCAGACTGCAGCGCCTGTTTTAATGGGTTAAGCCTTATGCACTGGTTCTAAGTGTACTGTAGATGTTGGGGAGTTGTGGGGGTTAGGGAAGGGGGAGTGAGTTTGTAAGGAAATTTTTATTTTGGCTGTTCCTGACTAAAGCAACAATACTAAATTGCATCAGTGTGTGTGTGTAGTTTGCGAACAATTATGGCTAAGTGCTAAAAAAAATGTGGACATAAAGTTAGCTCTCCGGTCATCATCTTAAGAAATTTACCCTACGGAAAAACCCCTGAGACAGTAACGTTTATTCATACATTAAATATTATCCTATTTCGAGCGTTCAATTGTTATTAGGCTCCAGTGTATGCAGACGACTCTTCCTCGCCCATTTCTACGGACAATCAGTCGCTCGCGCGTAATGGGGCGTCGGGTTATCATGATCTGAAACAGCTTACTCTCCGCTGGCGCTTTAGATTGAACGGCCGCGATTTACATTAAAGGATCGTTTCCTCTAGCACTTTCCAGCGTCTGCTAACGTTGAAGCGAAGACAAACGGCGATCTGGATGAGATGCGGGCATGAGGCTATGCAAGAAAATGTCAGTCTCAACAGGGGAAAGGAATTACTTTTTGGAATGTATCTAACCGGCGATATCGACAAACACTAGAGCCAATTTAAAACTTGGAATATATCTTAGCAAAGTTAATGTCGATGGATGAGGACGGGAATTTTAGACAATCTGAAACGCTATACGTTCAAGATAGCACGTACTCTAAACGAAGACGATAAAAGATGACGAAAAATGTTTAAACATTTGAGTAGGAAAAAGCGCAAACCATAAATCTGTTCAGTTTCTTAACTGATTCTTAGAAGTTTTTTTGGTGTGAAGAAAACGACAGAGCGTTCCAGGTACGACCCGCATGTATTAAAATCTTTTCCGGCATTAGCTCTTTTCATACTTTGCATGTAAACACCTACTAGAAGACAAAAACTGATGCTAACACACTGTCTACAACCAGTGTCAACGCCGATCCCACCACATTTACTGTCAGCTGTGTCAATTGCTCATGCAAGAAAATTGGATTGTGCGGTGCGATTGTCATAAAAGATCAAAAATTCAAATATTCCTTTGTATATATCCTTTCTTGTAAGATCGTCACAGGGATACATCGTCGTATAAGAACACTGTCTGAAAAATATTTATTTTAGAGATTCCCATTAAACTAATGGTCAGGTTTGCAATAGAACATGCTGTAGCTGGGCAGCAGAGTTTTCTCGAGAAAATATATTGTTGGACATAAGATCGCTTGCATGTTCGATTACATTCGGAGCTCGAGGAGCTGCTGAAAGAACACACACAGTCCGCCGGATTGGTCGCCAGCAGCTTGTAGCGGTCCACACATTAAATGTTGTCATATAGTGACGATTTAATGACTTGTACATTGTGAAGCTTAATGCTGTTATCAGCAACAACGGTAGACGCCTACGAAATGTAGACGCTCTCAACAGCTGTCCTATTGGAGCAGTTGGACTTTAGAGGATTAACGGAACTCGAACTACCGCTTAGACATTGTTGTGACGCATGACAGTGGAAGTTGGTCACAAAGAGACACGTCGTCGCAGAGGTACCATGAATGATACTTGATCCTGAAAACTGCGACGTCAGTGGGCTTACAATTGTCTTAGTGCAATAACAGCGGCGGTGCCAAGTGACGAAAAACAGTTGTTGCTGGCCATAAGAGGAAGGACAGTGATGTTTAACATTCAGCTGAATGCTGCGGTGACCAAACGTGGAGTTTGTTAATGTGAAGTCGGGAAACAGGCGTACCTATCGGGTACAAGAAGGGGAGGAATCAGAATGTGGTTGGTTGGAGGTGCCCTGCAGGTGCAGAACTGCAAGGCAGTTTGGTGAAGCCTGCAAAGTGCCAATAGATTGGTGGATCGACTGCACTGAGGGAGAAATAGCATACTGCCAAAATTCTTTAATAACCCCACTTCTTGTTGTAAGTGAGTAGCCTTTACTTGCGTGTGTGTTATCACACACTGAATAGCCAAAGATACTCGTACACCTGCCTAATATCGTATAGGGCGCCCTCGAAAAAGCGGAAATGCCACAACACGACGTGTCATGGACTCGACCAATGTATGAAGTAGTGCTGGAGGGACACCATATACACAGCAGGGCTGTCCATTCATCGAGGGTGTGGAGATATCTTCTGAACAGCATATCGCAAGGCATCCCAGATATGCTCAATAATGTTCACGTCTGGGGAGTTTGGTGGCCAGCGGAAGTAGGTAAACTGAGAACAGCGTTCCTAGAGCCACATTCTAGAACTTTTGGACGTGTTGAGTGTCGCACTGACCTCCTGGAATTGCCCAAGTCCGTCGGAATGCGCAGTGGACATGAGTGAAAGCAGGTGATCAGACAGGATGCTTACGTACGTGTCACCAATCAGGGTCGTATCAAGGTGTATCAGGGGTCATATCACTCCAACTGCACACGCTGTACACCATTGCAGAGCCTTCATCAGCTTCAACAGTCCCCTGCTGAGACGTACACGTCCATCCGCTCGATACAATTTGAAACGAGACTCGTCCGACCAGGCAACACGTTTCCAGTCATCAACAGTCCAGTGTCGGTGTTGACTGGCCCAGACGAGGCGTAAAACTTTGTGTCGTGCAGTCCTCAAGGATACATGGGAGGGTCTTCGGCTCCGAAACCCATATCGATGATGTTTCGTTGAATGGTTCGCATGCTGAATTTTATTGATGGCCAAGCATTGAATTCTGTAGAAATTTGCAGAAGGGTTGCACTTCTGTCATTTCAACGATTTTCTTCAGTCGTCGTTTGTCCCGTTCTTGTATTATCTTTTTCCGTCCGCAGTGATGTCGGAGAGTTGATGTTTTACCGGATTCCTGATATTGAGGGTACACTTGTGAAACGGTCGTAAGGGAAAATCTCTACCGCTGCCTCGGAGCTGCTGTCTCCTATCGCTCAATAATACCATGTTCAATCTGACTTAAATCTTGATAACCTACCATTGTAGCAGCAGTAACCGATGTAACAACTGCACCAGACACGTACGTGTTGTCTTATATAGGCGTTCCCGATCCCAGCGTCGTATTCTCCCTGTTTGCATACCTCTGTATTTGAATAGAATAACTACACCAGTTTCTTTGGCTCTTCAGCCTAAATAAAAATGTATGAATGAGAGCCGACAACCTAAATATGCTACTGAGTTCAAAGCCGCGTCACTTACGTGAAACTGAATACAATCCTGTGTGTGTGAAGACCGATCTCATTCATCATAAGCAAATACGTAAACAAAGCATTAATTTCACGCTCAGTAGACATGGTCCGTGCATAGAGTTTGAGAAAAAGTTAACTGGACAAAAAAAAATAAAGTTGTACTGTCGATCTGTGTAAGAATGAAACGTGAAACACAGGAAATTTTCTGCGCTGATTTATCGCCCTGGTAAAATAAGGAAACTGACAGAACCTACGTTGTGCAAAGGAATCGAAACAATCACGTATTATAAATCTCACCAAAAAATGAAGTGCTGGCGGAAACAGTGATACAGCAAGACTGCGCAAGAGCTAAGAAATGCTGCTAAAAGCTAACTGCACTTGGTTTAGTGAAGTTGTGTTCATAATCTTGACACAGAATGCCAATGAAACACATGGCTCAACCTTTAAGTTATGAAATTTCAGTTAGGAAGGACATCATAAAAAACAATTATAGACTATAATGTGAAAATACATTTAATATAATTAATATAATATCTTCCATGGTACAGCAAAGTAACTCATAAGATCAATGTGTAGAATAATTATTAAAAAATCGACTGTGACGAGGGTGAAGTGGACCAACAAGTCCACAAAAATAAAAATAAACTCTTTATCCCATCACGTAATATCTTGTTCTTCACTTCAAAACCTTTTTTATGTCCGTATACTATCCAACCATTGTTCTGACTCATCATATCTCCTCTGAATAAACCTGCAACTCACATGGTTCCTAAAGTGCTTCCACGCATTACACTGTACTCTCAACTAATTTCCACCTGCTGCACGCCGCAGCTATCCACTTATGACAGTCAAATATTCTACGACTCCACAGTGCTGCCGTCGCAGGTACAGATACTGTCGCCTAACAAATGTTTCTTCTGATCACAAATCTTCAGATATTTCATTTTCCTTTACAAATATTAACACATCCAATAATATCATCAAAAAATAGCCATTTTACATTGTATTCAGACAGAGTTCTCAGTCAGGTCGTCCTGACCCCAACTCCGTGTCACTCGTTGCCAGTCTCGGTAAGCTCTGACAAATCTTTTTCTCTCACTTGCAGTGCTGCTCTCAAAGGTTGTACATAAATTTCTGATAGTGTTCTCTACTTCTGTTAGCGCTCACACCATGCATTCAAACACTGACTTCTGTTGTGCAACCAGTAGCTTCCGTCGATTTCTCTCGTGTTTAGAATTAGACTCCAATGTAGTAGTTAGTCTTATTGCAGATACGTAGTGCTAACCAGACTCCTGAGTATCGTTGAGTCTCCTGCTTCAAGCATGCTATCCAGTCACAAAATGAGAGTCTCTAGTAGGTGCCCCGTGACAGTGTCTGGCGCTGATCCATGCAGTCTGCGTGCCGTCGGTGAAAGTTCATCTTTCTGCATTTGCTCCTAACCCTCTGAAATTGTAGACTGACTTGTAACCCCCTTTCTTCCCTCTATCCTGTGTTAGGACACAGCAAGATTGATTACTGCACACTTTGTACCTCTATTTCCTTGTGATCGATTTTGAAAAGTAAACCAATCCGTCATTAGCAGCGACAGCAGCCATTCCAGTTTAATAACAAGGGCAATTAGAAGGTACTTAATGAATACTGACCCGAATTCCAGTGTATCGAATTAAGTTAAAAACTTGGTGAAATTCTAACATACACATCGAAACTATAAGTTTACCTTCACCTCACTCGTTAAGTTGCTGGTTGATGTAGTGGTCGGAAATACTCTTCTTGGTGCAGCTTGCTTACTTTCTCTTCCATTGCCCAATGTTCATCAACATCCTGATAACACACCATCGAAGAGAGTTTCGTATTCCTCGTTTAAACAAGTGCCATTCCTAATTTGTGTGGCCATAGTGTCCATAATTGCTTTATAATTGTTGAGGGTGTTATTGTTCTGTAGTTGCAATTACGAAAATGCGTAATTTTTTCATCAGACGCGTTTAGGTTTATTGAGGTAAAGTATCATTAGTGGTCTGTTACTAATTTATTTACATTTTGATTTGCTTTTTAGATCGAAAAATAGATCTTTAAGAATAGGTTGCATTGTACTTACGGTAATTTCTCGGCTGATTTCTTGCTTACATCTGGAAATGCCGTCTCCTAGCACATCGTTGTTTTCCTGAGTTAGACACTGATAATTTTGGTCTAATTTTTAGATGTTCTGCAGCACTATGTAGTTCTCACAACACACCACTGTATTATGTTTTTTTCTTTTTTTTTTCTGTAGTGCAAGTATGTGGTGTTGTTTATGTTTCGTAGTGTTGACAACATAACCTTTCCACTACTTTCTCGCCGGCCGCGGTGGCCAAGCGGTTCTAGGCGCTTCAGTACGGAGCCGCGCGTCTGCTACGGTCGCAGGTTCGAAACCTGCCTCAGGCATAGGTATGTGGGATATCCTTAGGTTAGTTAGGCTTAAGTAGTTCTAAGTTCTAGGGGACTGATGACCTCACATGTTAAGTCCCATAGTGCTCAGAGCCACTACTTTGTCATTGACCTACAACATTTTTTTAATTAGATTACTGTATGTGTGTAATTCTATTTAATTATGTTTCTGTGTATTTACGTACTGTGTAAGAGTAGAGAAGGAATAACGATGTAGATATTTTTTAGGGGAGGGGGAAACAACGTTGAGTGGACTTAACTATATAGCAGTGTGTTGGAGTGTGAGTTAGAGCAGAAGGTGAGGAGAGAGCAGTGAAATAAAACTATGAGTGGGGGTGAGGGTTGTGGGAGAGTGGGAGGGGATGGCGGATGCAAAGGACTCTTTTCTTTTTCACGTAATTTCATCAATTATTCTATATAGAGTCTGATTTCCAATATTTATCTGGTCATTGGGCAACTGTTTATTCTGTGTTAATGCATTTTGTATGAGGAAATTTTCTAGGAAAGTGAGTAGCTGTCTGTCTTCACTGATTTTTATAATATTCATATCGTTTTCAATATTGCTTGGTCTATGGGTTTAGATGATCTGCAAATGTTGAATGATTTGTACCGTATTTTAATGTTATGATGTGTTCTTTATATCTTGTGTCAAATGTCCTGCCAGTCATTCCAATGTATATATATCCTCACAATCTCTGCGACTGAGCTGATAGATACCATGTTGTTGGTATCTGTCAGGTTTGGATTTTAGTTTTGGGATGTGCTTTTGTATGGAATTGTTTGTTTCGCAAGCAATGATTATGTGTTGTTTTTTGAATATGTTTCCTATTTTATGAGTGAATTTGTTGTGATAGGTCATCGTATGCTATTCTTTTTGTTGTAGTGTTGTTTGATTAGTTCTTGTCATTAATTGTTTCCTTATTTTTTGTTAAGTTTGTCTACCACTGTTTCTTTGTGTATATTTTAAATGTAATGTGTTTTATAATGGCTAACTCTTTCTGATAATTAGATGTGTTTAGGGCGATCCTGTTCAGCCTGTTTAACATGTATCTCATTTATACTTGTTTGTTTTTTGTGGGTGGTTTGAAATTTCATTTAAGATAATGCCAATTGTTTGGGTTTTCTGTATATGTCAATGTGTGTTTATTATTATCTTTTGATGTGGTTATGTCTAAATAGTTGACTGTGTTTTCTTGTTCTTCTTCTATTGTGAACTTTATGTTTCTACAATATTTATGTCTTCATGTAGTTACTGTATTCTGTTTTTAGGTTCATCTACCACGCATATTATGTCATCCATATATCCATACCAAGAGATGACGTTTAGCTTTTCTTTCTTATTATGTCTTCAAATATTCATTTTTCTATGTGATTCACGAAAATGTTGGCTAATGTTCCTGAGATAGGTGAAACCATGGGCCAACCTTTTTCTTTTATGTAGTGTTCTTAACTGAATTCTAACTAATTTTGTTGTGTTATTAACTGTAACAATTTTATAGTTTCATCTGTGTGTTGATGACGTAGCAGGTTATATGTTTTCAGGTGTTGTTCTATTATTTTTATGGTTTCATTAACAGGGATGCAACTGTACATACTTTCTGCATCAAAGGAGATCAATTTAGCTGTGTCAATGATTTTAGTGTCTATTGTATGTTCTAGCAGTGGAGAGGTATTTCTGATTGTTCTATTATTTTCTAGTTTATAATACTGAGTGAGCTGTGACTGAATTAGTTTTGCTAGTAGGTATGTAGTAGCTGTTCTGAAATTTACTATAGGTGGACTGGATAATTTTCTTTATGGACCTTTGGATGACATCACATGTTGTGGGCTTGAGGGTTTTCTTTTATTTATTTTTTTGTGCAGATCTCTGTTTCTCTTTGTCTGTAAATGTATACTCTACGTTTTTAGTGTTTTTTTAACATGTGTCTGAAATCTGTTAGTTGGGTTTCATTTTAACTTTTTAGTTGTTTTTCTGATGAATTCTTCTGTTTTTTCTATGTATTCTTTTGTTTTCATGAGGACAATACTATTACCTTTGTCTATTTTGTTATAATGACATTTTCTGTTTACAGTTTTTTCCTTAGATTTTCTAGGTGTGTTTCATCACAATTATTTTTGATTTATTGTTTTCTTTTTAATCTGTGTTGCTATGTTTTTAATTTCTTCTTTATATATATATATATATATATAGTGATATAACTTCGTGTCTCAGCCAGGAACTTTTAGCAGCCTGTCTTGCAAGTTTTGCTGCTTTCGAACTGTTTGTGATCTTTCCGTTTATGAATTTTGGCATACGATCATTATGTTAACAATGATTATTAAATCTGAAAGTTTCAACTGTTTTTTTACAAATTAAAATGAATCTTCTTAGACTGGTAATAGAGGCCAACTGGAAATACTTGACAAGGCGACATTAAATTCTTCATTTGTGTGGCCATAGTGTCCGTAGTTACTTTATAATTCTTGAGGGTATTTTTGTTCTGTCATTGCAACTACAAAAAAGCGTGACTTTTCACCAGACGCGTTTGCCTTTATTGAGGTAAAGCATTATCAGTGGTCTGTAATTATTTTATTTTGATTTGCAATTCCATTAAAAATAGTTGTGCGTGATTTTTGTCGAGAGTATTTAGCTGTACCCCCCATTCGACGACAGCGACAGCATAATCATATGAAAGGAAATCACTCCCTTTGGATGTTCAAGATATTGCATTCAACACAGTTTAGCACTTTCAACAGAAGTCTATTTCATGTGCCAGCCGAGCGATGATCATTCTTCACGTGTCCGATCGACTTGTTTTGCAGCGACATTTGTGCTTCTAACAGTACTGGATTGAATCACTCCAGGCTCTCAATGACGAGGATAAATTACAACGTGTAGAGGTTTGCGAATTCATTGCGGAATTGTGATGAAAGATATTGATTTCCTTTCACGTTTAATGTTCAGTGAAGAGATTACGCTCCACTTAAACGGAAAATTGAAATTTCTCATAATTGACGATGGGAAGGAGCGCCCTATATTGCCTTTGAAGAAACTTTTAATAGCCAAGAAACAGCATTAAATACTATTTTCCTGACGAAGGGCTCCAATAGTAAAGACTGTCACCTTCTGGTTTTCAAAGAAATCTTAGTGTTGTACTTTCTGTTCCACTACGACTATGTGTGACAGGCGTAATGGAAGGGGACGAATAACGAAAGAATTCTTTTGAAGATCAAAAGCTCAGATTCCTAATTTTTGTAGCTGGTCGTCGGGAATAAATAGTATTTAATGCGATGTTGACTACTAAATAGAAAAGTCAACAGCAACAACGTAAGGCTATGAGAGCCACAACAGTGTTGTCGAGCGAGAAAGAAACTCTTTCCCCGAAAAGAGATCTGTGAGCCGTGGTGTTTGTACGGGAACAACGATTATAGGAATCACGTAACTGGATGTGTTGGAGATCTGACTTTTTCCACAACTGCGAGAGCATGCCGAACACCAGGGCACTGGCATATGCACGTAATAGCATTTCTTAACATTGGGTTGCACCAGCGATAGACGAATGACTCATTTTGATTTCTGTGGCTTCCGAAGAGCGACATCAGTATTTTCATTAGCCTTAGGACATCAGTATGCGTGATTGCCTGATCTGGCGTTGCAACATCAGCCAACGTGGCTTTACTACGTTCTTAAAGAGTAAAGTTGAAATCAAGGGGAAACTACAGGCGAAACAGTTCCTTAGGACTTGGAGGGTTCATGTATGATTTAATGATAATATCCTCCATGGGAAAATATTCTGGAGGTAAAGTGATCCCCCATTCGGATCTTCGACCGAATGGGGGACATGAATGTTGTCTTCAGGATAAACGAGGCGAGGAAGGTAGGTTAGAGAAGGTACGTGGAGAGCTGAATGTGTTGAAGGTAGATAAAGTGGTAATTATTGAAGTATGGTAGCACTACGGACAGGACTTCCCCTCAAGTCACTACCGTGTTATCAGCACAAAGTCAAGAAGGTGTAATTCACGAACAAGACTAACAATAAATAAGAAAATAATAATACTGTTAAGCTACTATGAGCAGCATAGTGAATGCATTATCCTAACCAAGACAGATTCAAAACCAAAATCTTCTACAGTGGGCTACGTCCACACATGTTGAAGGGATTGAAATAACTGATGATGACATAAAATAAATTATTCAGTTAATTAAGGAGACTGGCACTGTAAGGAAAATGATAAGGAAAATTACTCGGAAGATCGAAAGGGGAAGATGTCGGGTAGAATTTATAACAGGGCCCAATTTATTCTTAGGTAGTGTCTAAATCAAACGAATCTTGGCACTGGGGACCGCATCGATAAACCATGACGCGATTTTTGTCGATTTTGCTACTCCCAACACCCACAGTGTCTTCTTGGAGTGCTTGGTTACGACCACTATCTGATAATATGTCGTTCACGAATTTATTAATGAGACATCGGCCGACCTCTGGCTGTTATGCAAGGCGTTATTCGGGTTAGTATTGATTGGTAGAGTTGTTGGATATCCTACCGAGGGATATCGTGCCGAACTCCGTCCAATTGGCGCGTTAGATCACCAATATCCAGAGATGGCTGGATGGCCCTGGAAATGTTCACAACTGGCGAGAGACCTGGTGACATTGTTGGGCAAGGTAGGGTTTGGAAACCACAAAGACAAGAAGCAGAGACCAAAGCTGGTCATTGAAGATCAATTCGAAGCTAGACTCATCACTGGGGACAATTCTACTCCAGTCTGAAGAGCCCCAGACAGGGGTGGGGCCGGCCGGAGTGGCCGAGCGGTTCTAGGCGCTACAGTCTGGAACCGCGCGACCGCTAAGGTCGCCGGTTCGAATCCTGCCTCGGGCATGGATGTGTGTGATGTCCTTAGGTTAGTCAGGTTTAAGTAGTTCTAAGTTCTAGGGGACTGATGACCTCAGAAGTTTAGTCCCATCGTGCTCAGAGCCATTTTAACCATTTGAACAGCGGTGGGATACCAACTTGAAAGTCGCCCACCATAGAGCCCGACATTCAGGAGTGATGGCCTGGGGTGCCGTTGTTTTCTTTTTTTTTTTTTTTTTCGTAGCAGGACCGCTTTTGTTATCATCCGCGATACCCTTACAGCACAGTGGAACGTCGACGATATCGGAAGCCTCGTTTCGACAATCTTCATGGTAAGCCATCCCGGGATTACATTTCAGCAAGATAATGCTCACACACCACACGGCTGCAGTTTGTACGGCTTGTCTTCTTGCTTGCCACACGCGATCTCGGGCAGCAACATCTTCGAATATCTCCCCGATTGAAAAGGTTTGTAGCATTATCGGCAAGGCACTCCATCCATCTCGGGATTTGATTATCTGAGGCATTAGTGGGATAAAATTGGGCACTGTGTCCCTCAGGAGGACATCCAATAACAGTATCAATCACCGTCATGTCGAATAAAAGCATGCACTAGTGGCAGATGTTGATCAACGGGATAATGACTTGCTCAATTTGTGAAGCTCTTTCACTTGAGTAAATCATGCAAGTTTTCTGAAATAGTAATCATTTGTTTGTCTGTAAATGTACTTGAAATCTACTTATTTACGATATGTTGGAATAATTCCTTCGTTGTGCGCCGTTTTCTTTCCCCTTACAGAGTATGATAAAAGCGAATGCAAGTAGCTATCGTGACAGATATCTGAAAATCGGACATTTGTCAGTGTGAATCGAGTATGTGCCGTTACTGCTCGTGATCGCTGACATGTTTTCTATGGACAGATGCCGTCCGTTATCGGGATGTAGCTGCCACTCTTGACTGCTGGCTGACCCGGTAGTGGGACAGGCAGCTCGTTTGGACGAGGATTACTCTCACTGTGAGTGACTGCGGCTGGTAGGGGGCACACAGTGGATCAGACGGCGGTGAATATTTGATGCCGCCGCTGCGTGCGAGCGGCGGCAGCCGGCCGCCGTGTGTTTAGGGGCGCGCTTAATTTATGAGCGCCGCCTGTGGCAGGCCGGCGGAGGCGTTAACAACCGACGAGGAGCCCGTGTTTTGCCGAGCCCCACGCGCCGGCAGAGTTTTTAATCTTTCAGATCCGGCCTCTGTGTCGGCGGTCTTAACGTGCCGGAAAGAAAAGACGGCTTTCAGATGTCCGATGCAGGTGAGCCTCAGTTACCTCGACAGTCTGTTGCAGCGTTGCCCGTAGGGGACTAACGGGAGCGCTCGTTTAAGCCCGCTGTTTGTCCTGTCGAATCATTATCCTTTGTAGTATCTGTCACCCACCCCCCCTCCCCCGCCAGCACCACCCTTCCGTCCCAAAATATAAATGTCCCGAGAAAAAGCGTTTCAAGTTGATATCAGGTCGATAACGAAGCGGATGCAGAATGGATGGTGGCTGCCCATCTGAAGAATGTTTTCCACAAACCAGTCTGTTGAAACATTTCTAACCTGTTTTCTTGCTCATCAGTCATCAGCCTTCTGACTCGTTTGAGCGGCCCGCCAAGAATTCCTCTCCCGTTCCAACCTCTTCATCCCAGAGTACCACTTGCAACGTGTGTCATTTATTTGCCGGGAGTGCCCCAAACCCTGTCTTTCTCTACAGTTTCTACTCTCTACAGCTACCTCTAGTGCCATGAAAGTTATCCCCTGATGTCTCAATCGATATCCTGTCATCCTGCTCCTTCTTCTTGTCAATGTTTTCCACATTTTCTCCTCCTCGCTGATTCAATGGAGCACCTACTCTTTCCTTACTTCAGCCGCCACCTGATTTTACGCATCTAAAAATGGTTCAAATGGCTCAGAGCACTATGGGACGTAACATCTGAAGTCATCAGTCCCCTAGAACTTAGAACTACTTAAACCTAACTAACCTAAGGACATCACACACATCCATGCCCGAGGCAGGATTCGAACCTGCGACGACCGTAGCGGTCACGCGGTTCCAGACTGAAGCCCCTAGAACCGCTCGGGCACACATCCGGCTTTACGCATATTTTTATATAATCACGTCTCAACACTTTCGTTTCCTCAATTTCCAGTTTGCCCAAAGTTCAAAATTCACTTCCCTGAATCGGTGCGCTGCAAATGTAGGTTCTCCAAAATTTCTTCCTAAAATTATGGTCACTGTTTTATGCTAGCAGACGTTTTTCGGCCAGAAGTGCCCAATTCGCCTGTTAGCAATCCTCATCATATTGAATTATACAGGTGATTCTTGTTAATAAGTAACCACCACAACTGTACTGCTCTGTTGCCAACATAATCTGATGATCTTTCGAACGAATCTATATGTGTTACAATACACGTGTTCTAGTTCAGATGCAGTGGTTTCCTTTTAATATTAACTCTTTTCCGGTGCTAGTCTATTTCCTTTCTATTTTTTCTTAATCCAACGTTTATTTAAGTTCTATAAAACCTGGATTCTTTTAACTTCGTCTGCTTCATAATCGCGAATATTGATGTTAAGTTTACTGTAATCTCATTTCTGCAACTCCTTTTGACGTTCTCCTTTCTTCGGTTTAGTCTCAGTTAAACCACTCTAGGAAAATAAAAAGCCTCATGCTGCAAGAAGGTATTACCCGAGTGCAAGGGAAATGCTAGATGTGATGTACATGTACAGACAAATGATTACAATTCAGAAATTTCAGAAAAATTGGATAATTTGTTCAAGAGTAAGAGCTTCACAAATTGACCATATCAGTAACGCGTTGGTCCATCTCTGGCCCTTATGGAAGCAGTTATTACGCTTACGATTGATCAAGAGAGTTACTGGATGGCCTTCTCAGGGCCACCATGCTAAATTCTGTCCAAATGGCTCGTTATATCGTCAAAATACCGAGCTGATTAGAGGATCGTGTCCATAATTCTCCAAATGTACTGAATTTGGGGGAGATGCGTAGACATCGTTGACCAATCTGGGATTTGGCAAACACGAAGACAAGCATTAGAAACTTTTGCCATGAGCGGATGGTCAGTGCCTTGCTGAAATGTAAGCCCAGGTTGGCTTGCCATGAAGGGCATCACAACGTGGCATAGCACAAAGTCTACGTGTCGCTGGGTTGTTAATGTTCCACGGATGGCAACCAAAGGAGTCCTGCTATGAAAAGAAATGGTCTGCTATGAAAAGAAATGGCACCCAAGACGGTAACACCTGGTTGTCGGGCGACAGTCAAATTAGACCGTACCGCTGTCCCAATTGTCTCCAGACACGTCCTCGCTGGTCATCGGGGCTCAGTTCGAAGTGGGACTCGTCACTGGAGACAATTCTACCGGATTCATTGAAATTCGAGGCAAATTTTTCCACGGAAATCTGAAATAAGGTGATGTGTACTACCTTGTCTACTTGAGTTACGAGGACTTACTACGTTTTAATTTAATTTAGCATAAAACCCCAAGGATCAAAGGTGCGACAGAAAACTTGTGCACCTTCAGAAAACTACTTCTCTTGTTTGCCAATAATTACAGCAAACCGGAAGCGAACGGAAAAAAATTGTAGAAAACTTTTGCTTTTTCCCGGCGAAATTAAAGAAAATTCGTGACAGCGGCGGAGCGAAGCGCGCGCTGTGCTCCTCCCCGAGGACTCTTCGGTGGGTGTGTGGGTGGGAGGGGGAGGGGGGGGGGAAGGAGCAGACGCCGAATCACAATTTTCATGTCTCGAGATCCCGTAATTTCTTGGACAAATAGGCTAATACACTGGCTGCAAGGTGCCGCCCCGCCTCCTGGGGAGAGAGAAGCCTGGCATCTGTTTAAACGTCTGGGGGCTCTGCGCAAACACGCAGCCGCGCCGTGGGCGCCGTGCTCTCGCCTTTGTCTCAGCAAACAGGCGTGGGCGCGCGAGGCGAGCTTCCTCAGCAGCTCGGTGTGTGCGGCGTCTCTGGCTCGGTCAATAACGGCGCTATGGAATTACGACAACCGTCAGCACAGACTCGTCGGACGGTGCCACTCCACCAGCTGCCAGCGCTTATCTGGCCGCTGGGCGTCTAAGGAGAATCGCTGAAGCGGAAATATAGATTCACTGAGAAATAAACAATAAATAAATAAAGTGGGACGATGGTAATTAGAAGGTGACATGAAAGAGAGATGCCCCGTCTTCGCACGAGATGCACTAACTATGTAAGGCTGGACGATTTGCACATAATATGAAGTGATAAACACAAAGCTTACCTGTGAATCAGCCTATCTGTTAGTGAAAGATAATCAAAATTACTGCAGTTGTTCCGAGATTAGCCCGAACATAATGGTAGAATCCGTGGCTGGAGACTATTTTATAATTTGTATACAGAGTGGTCCATTGATCGAGACGGGGACAAATATCTCACGAAATAACCGTCAAACGAAAAAACTACAAAGAACGAAACTTGTCTAGCTTGAAGGGGGAAACCAGATGGCGCTATGGTTGGCCCGCTAGATGGCGCTGCCGTAGGTCTAACGGATATCAGCTGTTTTTTTTTTAAGTATGAACCCCCATTTTTATTACATATTCGTGTACTACGTAAAGAAGTATGAATGTTTTATTTGGAACACTTACTTCGCTTTGTGATAGATGGCGCTGTAATAACCACAAACAGTTGGTAACAGGTAGGTTTTTTAAATTAAAATACAGAACGTAGGTACGTCTGAACATTTCATTTTGGTTGTTCCGATGTGATACATGTACCTTTGTGAACTTCTCTTTTCTGAGACGCATGGTCTTACAGCGTGATTACCTGTAAATACCACATTAATGCAATAAATGCTCAAAATGATGTCCGCCAACCTCAATGCATTTGGCAATAAGTGTAGTGACATTTCTCTCAACAGCGAGTAGCTCGCCTTCCGTAATGTCCGCAAATGCGCTGACGCAAGTTGTCAGGCGTTGTCGGTGGATCACCATAGCAAATATCCTTCAACTTTCCCCACAGAGAGAAATCCTGGGACATCAGATCCGATGAACGTGCGGGCCATGGTATGGTGCTTCAAAGACCAATCCAACTGTCATGAAATATGCTATTCAATACCGCTTCAACCGCACGCGAGCTATGTGCCGGACTTCAATCATGTTGGAAGTACATCGCCATTCTGTCATGCAATGAAACATCTTGTAGTAACATCGGTAGAACATTACGTAGGAAATCAGCATACATTGCACCAATTAGATTGCCAGCTATAAAATGGGGGCCAATTATCCTTCCTTCCGTAATGCGGCACCATAAATTAACACGCCAAGATCACTGATGTTCCACTTCTCGCAGCCATCGTGGACTTTCCGTTGCCCAATAGTGCATACTATACGGGTTTACGTTACTACTGTTGGTGAATGACGCATCGTCGCTAAATAGAACGCGTGGAAAAAATCTGTCATCGTCCCGTAATTTCTGTTGTGCCCAGTGGCAGAACTGTACACGACGTTCAAAGTCGTCGCTATGCAATTCCTGGTACACAGAAATAGCAATTTCTCTGCTACTGATGTGCGGATTAGCCGCGACAGCAGTTAAAACACCTACTTGGGCATCATCATTTGTTGCTGGACGTGCTTGACGTTTCACAAGTGGCTGAACACGTCCTGTTTCCTTAAATATCGTAACTATCCGGCGAACGGTCCGGACACTTTGATGTTGTCGTCCAGGATACCGAGCAGCATACATAGCACACGCCCGTTGGGCATTTTGATCACAATAGCCATACATCAGAACGATATCGACCTTTTCCGCAAATGGTAAACGGTCCACTTTAACACGGGTAATTTATCACGAAGTACATACCGTCCACACTGGCGGAATGTTACGTGATACCACATACTTATACGTTTGTGACTATTACAGCGCCATCTATCACAAAGCGAAAAAATGGTCCAGCTAAAACATTCATATTTTCTTACGTACTACACGAATATGTAATAAAAAGATGGGGATTCCTATTTTAAAAAACGTAGTTGATATCTGTTTGACCTATGGCAGCGCCATCTAGCGGGCCAATCATAGCGCCATCAGGTTTCCCCCTTCAAGCTAGACAAGTTTCGTTCTTTGTAGTTTTTTCGTTTGATGCTTATTTCGTGAGATATTTGTTCCTGTCACTATCAATGGAGCACCTTGTAGATGCATATACAGAACAGATATACTTGTTGTCCTAAGAGTCTTTCACGGTGGCTTGCTTCTATAAATCCAGCTACACAGAAACGAAATTTCAAATATCTGCTGAAACACCAGAGGAAAAGCACCTGGCGACTCTTAAGGAAAGACACACTGATATCTCCAATAAAGGCATCTTGGTGTACAAGTCGCGTTACTTTGAATAAAACACTCAAGCTTCCCATAGCTGTCTTCACCATCGTCATCAGGAGTTAAAATCACTGACAGGAGGCGGGCCTAAACTATTTTGTCACTCCAGGTCTCTTCAACACGCGTCGTTTCTTGTTAGCAGTGACTCCACAGTATGGATGAATGCATCTGGCATGACCTCTGCCGACCGGTGTGGCCGAACGGTTCTAGACGCTTCGCGCTTCAATCTGGAACCGCGTGACTGCTATGGTCGCAGGTTCGAATCCTGCCTCGGACATGGATGTGTGTGATGTCCTTAGGTTAGTTAGGTTTAAATAGTGCTAAGTTCTAGGGGACTGATGACCTAAGATGTTAAGTCCCATGGTGCTCAGGGCCATTTGAACCATTTTGGATGACCTCTACCGCCGATTTATAACTGGTCTTTCGTCGTTGGCACTTGAAAGCTTTTGCTATATATCCTATGTTGTAACCATTTGCTCTTCATGGTTAGAGATATGCTACGTCCCGACAAAAACAAATATAGATCCTTGAGTTCCTGGCAAGTATGTTGTCCCTAGTGAATGCGGCAGCGTTTACATCGGTCAAGCCATTCACATGACTACTGAGAGCTGTGCAAAGCCTTCTCGACATATCAGACAAAGCGAACAAGGGAAGTCAGCCGTAGCCGAACTTTTCCTAGAAAACGCGCATTAAAGATAATTTAAAAAGGTCAGTATTTTGTCTCAAACACCATCACACTGGGATTGTGTTATCAAACAAGTGGAATAACCTAGAATAGTTTGAACAGACACCAAGGGGACAGACTTAGAGCACTGGGGAGGGCTTTCAACATTGAGCGAAAGCAAATTTATAAACCTAACGTTTGTAGAGCCGCGCGAGAGGCAGTTTAAAACTTGGAGCCAAGCCGTTGCGCCATGTGACGCCACTCGGTCCTGCAGCAACGCCTACGTGAAAGACAGGCCGCGGCGCCTACGTCACGAATGTAGATCTGAACTCGCTCGCTCGCTCAGCTCAGCTGCCAAAATGCGTTTCTGAACCCATTATCTCGCAACTGGGTGTGTACGCATTAATGATAATTGCATCTTATACTGGAAACTGTTATTATGAAGTCTTATTGATTAACAGTACTGCCGGCCTGTGTGGCCGAGCGGTTCTAGGCGCTTTAGTCTGGAAGTGCTCGACCGCTACGGTCGCAGGTTAGAATCCTGCGTCGGATGTGTGTCATGTCCCTAGGTTAGTTTGGTTTAAATAGTTCTAAGTCCTAGGGGACTGATGACCTCAGATGTTAAGTCCTATAGTGCTCGGAGCCATTTGAACCATTAACAGTACTACAACAAAATTCAGTTCGAGATCAATGCTCGGTATAAATTTTATAACGGCTTGTTTTCAGCATTTATTTTCTTGTATTTAATCGTCCTCATTTCATACAAGAAGCGTTAACTTATGCAACTGATAATCATTTTGGCTTGATTTTAATTTTATTGTACTCAGCACAACTGTAAGAAATTATTAATAGGCCTATGGATCATTGTAGGACGAATAACAATAAGACTCCATAATAGCGGATTCCAGTAGACTATGCAATTCTCGTTTGTATGTACACACCTAGTGTAGAAATGCAGTTTGTCTGCTGAGTTGAACGAGTGAGCTCTGCCTTACCTTTGTGACGTATGCGCGGCGGCCTATCTTTCTCGTAGGCCTCGGTGCTGCAGTGATAGGGAGCTGCTGCGAGCTGCCCGTCTTGTCTCCCATGCACGCGTCACTACGGTCCTCTCTGGAAGGTTCCAGACGCTGTCGTTACTTGTATACGGCGTAAAGTTTAATAAAACCGACAAACTGCAGGGACGGATCTCTGACGGTAAATGGGGGAGAAAAGGACCTATGATCATGTGTCCGAAACTGCATCGTTACCACGGTACATGGCATTGCTCTGACACGGGCCGTGTGTTTCTTGTGTGTTGCAAGCTGTGTGACTGACGCAGCGTACTATCAGCAGCAGAATGGTCCCGTATTCACGTTGGTAACAAGCCGATGTTGTGTTTGTGTACAGTCAAGCATATGGAAACAGTCGAGAGGCAGCTAGGTTAGCTGTAGAACCTGCTCCTTCAAATTAGGTGTATGCGCAGTCCACCGCCTCTCTGCATGTTCGACTGTCCTAAAGGACCCACGATCCCACAAACACCCAAAAAGAGCTTGAAATGTTGTGTGATGAGGTTGGTGTCAGTGATGGTACTTGTTTTAGTATAGCCGTCCTGCCTCAGAAATGTTCAAATGTGTGAGAATTCCTATGGGACCAAACTGCTGAGGTCATCGGTCCCTAGACTTAACACACTACTTAAATTAACTTAAGCTAAGAACAACACACACACCAATGTCCGTGGGAGGACTCGAACCTCCATCGGGAGAGGCCCCGCAATCAGTGACATGGCGCCTGTAACCGCGCGGTCACTCCGTGCGGCCCGTGCTGTCTCTCTTCCGTTTCTATTTGCTTGATCGTACACAATGACTATCTTGGCGTGTTCACGACACGAATATCGGACCATTCTGCTGCTTTCAGAGCGTTGCGTCAATCACACAGCATGCAACCAACAGGGAACACACGGCCCGTAGTCAGAGGAACTGTCATTCCTCATCGCTATTTAGCGTGGCATTCCAAAACACATGTTCGTAGGACCTATTTACCTCGATTTCCAGTGAGGTATCCGTCTCTGCAGCTTGTCAGTCTTGTTAATGTTCACCCTGAATAAGTGAATTAGGACCGGTAGTCCTAATGACGATGGTGGAGACAGCTATCGAAATCTCTATTGGAGGTATACAGGGTGTCTCTCCTAACATTCGTGTAGCTGTGTTGCTGGAGTCAGTCAAAACAAATAGTGCTCATAACGTTCTCATGCGACGCCCAGCGTCGACGGAAATGTCGGTTTATTTCTCGTTACAAACAAAATAATTATTAAAACGGAATTCTATGTACACATTCGACAGAGCTGTCCCAGATTAGTTTAGTGTGATTTATCTTTTATCGATACGTGTTAAAACGGACAGTAAAACCCCTATTCGAGCAATGACAGCACTGTGGTGGCCCACGCTGAATTCTACAGCCAAGCATGCAGCGCTACTCAGTCGCTACTGGAGTTCTGATCATTCTTTTTTACTGTCTCTGTTTACATATCGATGAAACTAATATTGGACTCGACTAACCTGGGACTGGTCTATCGAATGGGCACGTGAAGTTCCATGATTGAAATTATTTTCTTTGTAACGGGAAACGATTCTACCGACACTGGACATGGGCTGACTCCTGTTACACAATGCAAAAAAGGAATTTCAAGTACCTGCTGAAACACCAGATAAACTGTACCTGATGACCCTTAAGACAAACGCCTTGTATACACAAGATAGAATAGATAGATTACTGCTGATGTTTTACTAATAAATGTGTGCAGTAAGCAGGCGTTCTACTCTCAAGTTAGATAAAGATCTTCTTAATTCGGAAGACAGCAACATACCTATAATTCTCAGAAAATTAGATTTTAGTCAGGGAAAACGGGAAACATACAATATGTACAGCCAAAAACTGGGATCAGTAAGAAAGGAAGATTAAAAATAATGTGCTGGATTGAAAAGTGTCTGTAAAACAAACGCTTATATTTCCAGTTGTTGATTTCAGCAATGTTATCCGTCTTTGTCTTTCTCAAGATTGCTCGCAGAGCCTGGAAACTGTGATTATCGTCTATGTTCGATACGTTATGTTCAATTCTTTCATCTTATTTTACTGTCTTATTCACGTGCAGACGTCGCACACATTTCTATAAAACTTTTTTGCTCTGTTATCAGGACACACTATCCCTAATCTCTCTTATATCTTAACACTCTTATCTAAACAAGATTACATAAATACTCGTCCCCATGAGAACAAAATCCTTTCTTTCTCACTTAGTCACTCAGTCGCTATCTCAAAGTCCTTTACAGTAACGTCTACTTGTAGCATTTGTCAACCATGCTAGTGGGGGAATGGGACGCCCTCCCATGAGAACTCATTGAGTCCAGTAAGGGAGCACGTCGCAGCCCGTGGTGATCGGACGCCCTATTAAGAATCATGTCCCGCCGTAGGCAATGTAGAGGGAAGATCATGCATCGCTGTGACCTCAGTGTAAGTACGTATTGTCTTTTAATAAAAGTGCCATTTCTGTTCGTCTCGTTGCATATTTCTTCCTTTTACCCTCTGGACTACACTGTAGCAGTTCTTTCTTTGTTTGGCCGAAGTTTCATTGAGCTACTTTAGTTGGCAGTGACACATTTTGCGAAAGTTACTTTCGACATTAAGTTTTGCACACCAGTGTAGGTTTGGGAATTCATTGTGAAATCGTTCTAGGAAATAAGATTATGTTGGCAGTAAAATCACAAGTTCAAACTCAATACCATATTGATAATGAAACGATTTGTAGTTCGACATTCAGCTAATGAATAACATATTTGGGAACGGAAAGCATAAATTTGAATATTTTGATGAAATCATGAGAGATTAAGGAATGTTAAAAATAAATATGTTCACAATAACGCATTTTCACTCGTGCGTCGAACCTTCCTGGTAGATTTAAAATGTGTGCCGGGTAGGACTCGAAACTGGGACCTTTGCCATTCGCGAGCAAGTGTCCTACCGACTGAGCTACATTTTGTAACAAATATATTTTACTGTTCTGAAATGGAACGAACTTCATTGTTCTATAAATTTTGATGTAAAATCTAACCATTTCTAAACCATCCTTAAAATTATTGCATCAAGTAAGTAATTAATTTAAGAAATTAAGCAAACAAATTAGAAAACATATGGCAAAACCAGTGTACATTAATGTCGAGAAATACATTTTTCGGTGAAGTAATTTTTTCTCCATTTTCCTGCTGAACATGTTATATGTGTCATGTTTATTTATTGGTTTAACTGCTTTTAGATGTAAGTTAGAGAAATTAAACACCAAATTTTTACAATTTTCACGTAATACTCGTATATTTCTTTCCTGTGTAATAGAAGATAGTGAACATGTGTTTTTTTTCTTTTTTAATTTATCATATCTGAGCGGGACTCATGACCCGTCCTCACAGCTCTACTTCACGGAAACATTTGCAGAAAAACTGCAGAAGATGAACCGTTATCTAAACCTGTTATTGTGATTAGCGACACTTTGGTACTTTTTTATATGCAACATAGGCAAAAGGGCTATGTACGTTTTAATTAAAACTGACATATGAAAATATTGTGCAAAAGAGATTTGCCGAACAACCTCTTTATTCTGTGATGAAAGAGACTGAGTTAGTACCATAAATTTGAATACTTTCGTTGTTACTGAAGTGCTGCCCGTACCTGCGATGTCCAAAGTAAAGGAAGAGCTTAATGGGCCGTGAGCGATACGGTTACTAGAGCACACGATCATCTTGTATAAGGATATGGATGGAAATTCATCCTAAGTGATCAAGAAAAACCACAGAAAACCCGAAACGCAAGATAACTTACAAAGTGAACGTTCACTAGTACAGTGCATGAAGTCCAACTAGCTTTTAGTACAGATATTATTCACCACTCAGATAAACCAGGAGGAGACTAACTCGTTTATACGACTGCAAGCAACCAATACGGATACGTACGGGCGGCCGAAAGCAATGGATGTTGTCTGCAGCGAAGTTAACGTTACTATGTCAGCTCAGAGGATTCACTCGGCAATTCCTAAACACGGCTTCTGAAGCTTGGCTATAGCTTGTTCCGCTAGAGAAGATCCATGGCAGTTGAAGTTCTTTTCCCAGATAATATTGGACTTACTCAACAGCGGTCTCTGAACTACTACTTCGCGCCTCAGTTACCACTAGTCACAAAAATGAACTTCACTTATGTTTCCACGGCAGTGTTGCTGCAGCTCTAGGCCACTGTGATTTTCAGTCAGTATTGACGGCAGCCATGTTTCCGATGAAAATTAGCAACAGTGCAGCACAGTTTTCAAGAATCTTCTCTGCCGAGTACAGTAAGTAGAGTTATTCTTTCCACCAGTCACGCATATGATTTCATGGCGGGGGTAGATGCCACAGTGGTCAGTATGGCAAATCAGAAAGAGCAATTGATATCTCAGGACGCACTAAGGTTTGGGGAATGTTTTAGCGGCATTTATCAGAAATCCTTATGCATCTGTTTGGTTTTGAGTTCATCCCTTGAGATTGGTCACCCGTACAGGAAAGTATTTTACTCCAGACGGATGGCATATTTTAGTAGTTTAGCCGAACTGAAACTGTCTCCTGCCACTTAGATGTCTTCGCAGTATTAATCGTCAAATACGTAGATTTAAATAACTGTGGGAGCTGTGGTTCCACGAGATGTGCTGAAATGTTTGAGTACTGAACAGGGTCACCTCAGTTATGCTGCTGCTCTCTTCGTTATCAAGCTACGAGAATAACGAAACCTGGCAGTGAACTTGTATCGGTTAAAGTGTTTTCTGTTCCACTTGTCATTTGTCAGGTTTGTCGTAGCTGCACTGATCCCCTGACAATGGTTTCCAGCAACCACTGCCATATTCGACGTAATCTCGCCAGCATACTCTCTAAAGTGAAGGATCGTGATATGAAATTCTGCCCACCTAATTGGGATTTGCTTGGGAGCTGTAACTCACTTCAAACATGACGGCGCGTGCGTCTCTCTCTCTCTCTCTCTCTCTCTCTCTCTCTCTCTCTCACACACACACACACACGTTTAATCACTACCACTTCTATAGTCACTCGTTCCCGACGTAATTGGATTACTTATAGGCATGGAGTGTGTGTCTTGATGTGCGGAACGTAACCCCCTCCCATCTATCCCACCCACCCCAAACCGCCGCCGTAAATATTGACATAATAGCCGCGTTTCGTGTCAGGTAGGATGCTCAATAATTGTGTGCGTATTTGAATGAGAGAGAGAGAGCGAGTGAGAGGGTGAGAGAGAAAAAGACAGAGAAAGAATTGGCGGTGGGGTGGGAGTTGGGGGGGGGGGGATAGATAGATAGAGAATGTTTGGAAGAAGTAAAACATTTGAGATTGGTATGCCGGCGAAGGAGAGTGGCGAAAGAAGTAGAGGGTGAGAGGGAAGGAGGAGGCTGTCGGAAAGAGAGAGAAGCGACGGTACTGGATAGAGAGGAATGTGGTTCTGGTGTGAGCAGGCGGCTGCCGCAAGAAACCCGACCACTTGTGCGCCGGCAGGCCGGAAGAAGCGCGCAGCGCTAGCCCATTCATCATTTGACTGGCTCCCCCCTCACCCCCCTCCTTTTATAAGTACAGTCTTTGTAGATACGAACTAATGCTAACTTCGAGCATAACAAAGAAAGGGTCTGCAATATCCAACAGAAAACATCTGCGTATTACGAGCACAAAAAAGGGGAATTGTTGCGGAAATTATAATTTGAAATGCTTACTAAGGTGCGGATATTATGCTTTGTGGAAATACTAGATGCGCTGACGCAATTTGAAACTGGTTGCTATTGTGGCTGTAATAGAAAACAAACCTCTCTGCTTTGTATACGTACGAGGGGCCTTCATTAGCATCCGTTTATCCCTTCGAAAGAGTACAGTTACGCAATTATTTGTTTCTCTTTTTGCAGCTACATTTCTGCAGTTCTTTCTATTTTTTGAGATACTTTACTTAACGTTCAACACTTTCAAATGATCACATCACATAGTAGAAGATATCAGAAGACCACCATTTCATAAATGGCTATATACTCTACATCGCAATAAAGTCGTTAATATTGAGATCTGTAAGAAGTACACAATGAATAAATTCTTTGGTGAAACTTGCGTACAGTTCTTTTGAGAAAGAATGCACGTTTATCAAAATAATTTTTAACTTGGTGTGGTTTGTAGTGTTGTTTACTAATACAGTATATAAGGAGAAATCCTCTTCACTCCTTTCCCTTTTTGAGAGTATGTTAAATATCGTATATCGCTGTAACCAGTTGATGGCATTTTTTTCATTCCCGGCTAAGGTTCTTCATCTGAATGTGGAAGGTCCGTTGGTGTTACCATGTTGGCTGTGCCCTTTGGATACTGTTTAATCTTTTTTGATGAACAGCTTTACGTTGTTTGCCTTGACACAAACAAATTTTGTTCTTCGGTGTCAATTAGATTGCAAGCAGCACACAGTGGAGGGCGTGCCAGATGAATGGAATGCAGTCGACAGTTTGTTGGGATTTTTTTGTTGACAACGTAGTACCACACTGCCCTTATAATACACCGTCGTTGATTCCTAAAAATGCACATAGGAGTTGTACCGAATATTCTAATCCATTGCCACAAATTAGTTAAAAACCACACATTAAGAGGTAATCTAATGAACCAAATACTTCTGCAATCAACAGCAGAAGAGAAGAAGAAACTCTCGTCTGAAAAGAGAATTATTATTCACCGTATAGACCTTCTACGACATTGTTTCCAAGTCATTTAAGATTGGACGGAGGTAACGTATTTGTATTTTAACTGCCAGCCAGCCGCGGTGGCCGAGCGCCTCTAGGCGCTTCAGTCCAGAACCGCGTGACTGCTACGGTCGCAGGTTCGAATCCTGCCTCGAGCATGGATGTGTGTGATGTCCTTAGGTTAGTTAGGTTTAAGTAGTTCTAAGTTCTAGGGGAGTGATGACCGCAGATGTTAAGTCCCATAGTGCTCAGAGTCATTTGAACTGCAAGGCGTAACTCTCAAATTGTAAATCAACAAGGATTTTAACGACCAATTAGTAACAATATTTAAGAACTGCTCCTGTACACATTTTCAATCACCCAGACATATTCTCACAGAAACGAACGTTAATAACGACGCTGAAACCTAGATGCACAAGTACATTACACAGAGTACCACAGTTTTGACTGTACGCATTGTGAACATAGTAGCGTTACAAGATACTGGAGCTTTCACACTACTATATTCCCGCGTAAGTGATTACAGGCGTTGCAGTCATGGACTGTGCGCCTGGTGCCGGCGGCGGTTCGAGTCCTCCCTCGGGCATGGGTGTTTTTGTTTGTCCTTAGGATAATTTAGGTTAAGTAGTGTGTAAGCTTATGGACTGATGACTTTAGCAGTTAAGTTCAAAATGGTTCAAATGGCTCTGAGCACTATGGGACTTAACGGCTGTGGTCATCAGTCCCCTAGAACTTAGAACTACTTAATCCTAACTAACCTAAGGACATCTCACACATCCATGCCCGAGGCAGGATTCGAACCTGCGACCGTAGCAGCCCCGCGGTTCCGGACTGCGCGCCTAGAACCACTAGACCACCGCGGCCGGCGGCAGTTAAGTCCCATAAGATTTGACACACATGTTTTTGCTTACATTAGTACTCAGTCTCCCGCCTGTAACTATGTTAACAATTTTACATGTATATTGAATTAATATGCGAAACATATATGTCACAAAAGTTAGTTTTCTTTTTCATGACAAACACAAGCGCTGCTCAACATGCCGACGGCTGAATATTCGTTATGGCAGCCAGAGAGGCTGAACCAGCCATCCACAAGTTAGGCGACAACAAGAGATCGTACGATGATCGTGTAGTTCAGTCATGGAGAGTCCAGTGTTGCAGATCCCTGACTCCATTTTATTAAATAAAGACAACGAAAATATAAAATAAATGACTGAGTAATAAGTATCATTTAGTATGTGATGCTGTATATACAGCGAGGATTTACATGCAGAGATACTGCAGCCTACACCGGTGTGGACCGAAAATATGGAAACGCCGAGAGAAATGCATGCTTGAAGATAAATGCCGATGCTGCTCAAGCCAGCATCTTGCCCTGTTTGTACTTGATCGCGGCCACTTGCGCAATGTCCACAGTATGTTGTAGGTATCAGTCGTAGTGAGAAAAGAGTTCTGTGAGGTAGTGAATGCTCTATGTCGGAGTTCAATACTTTCGGACGGGGGGCACATTGTTTGTGCTTGTATGGTGGGAGCTTCCGTAACCAAAGGAGCCGAAGCGTTTGACGTTTCACGAGGCACCGAACGGAAGATTTATTCCACTTACAGGGAAATCGGAAAACATCACCCGCTAAGTCACAACGCGGACGAAAATGTCTGCTGAGTGATCGTAATAGAATGTTATTGAATTGGACTGTGGCAAAAAAATGGGATGACAGCAGCAACAGCTGCTGCAGAACTGAATGTCGCAGTCACGAACCTTTTCAGAACACAAACAATACTAACAAGATTTGCAGCTCGAGATATAATTACAAAACCACTCATCAGTGATGTCCTTAACAAGTCAGTGTGGCGCCGAAGGCATGAAACCGGGACTATGCGGCGTTGGAAGAGTGTTATTTCGTTGAGTGTCTTTTTTTTTTTTTTTAACTGTTCACCTCTGGCCGAGGTCCCGTCCCAAAAGCAAAGAATGGCGGGGGTTCATCAGTGATTATTAAGGCTGCCATATCATGGTATTCCGTTGGTTGTCTGCAGTTTCGAGTTACTGCCAAGGATTATGTGACCATTACGGCTGGTCAAGTCTATCTCATGGTACAATGTTTGGTCCCCAGTGGCGATGCAGTGCACCAAGATGGCAGGGGTCATGTTCACACATATCGCATCAACCACGACTGGTCCTGTGAGCACGAGAATGAATCGTCGCATCTGCTTTGGCCACCATAGTCTCCACACCCTAATGATATTAAGCCTTTGTGCTCTACTTTGGTCAGCAGAGTGCCAGATAGCTATACACCTCTGACATCGTCACATCAACTTGCTGCTACTTTCCAGGAAGAGTATTATAAAACTCGCTCGGAAACCATACACGACCTGTATTTATCCAGTGAGAAATGAATGGAAGCTGGTTTGAATGCCTTATTAGGCATTCTGCAATATGCACGGTAACGTGATGCATTTTTGGTGTTTCCATTTTTTTGCCTAACATCTACCTGTATAGTGAAGTGATTTTATGTATTTAAGGATAAAAAACGATACGGCTTTAAGTCCCTAAAGAAAATTTTAAGAAATTTGACGACTGACGAAAAATTATTAAAAAGGAAATGAATAATCACAAACGCTGAAAATCTCAAGGATTACCTCCGAAAAACTATCAAGAATTCCCTAAGTATTAACAGTCACCAGTACAACACATTTACAAAATTAACGGGATTCTACTTTATTCCTGTTACAATGTAACAACTCTGAAAAGAAACACAATATAGTATGTATTGTTTTCCAAATCAGGTAGTTAATGCGATATCATTATCTCTGGATGTTATAGTTCAGAGCGCGGTTGTAAGAAGCAAACCAAATCTTTGGAAACCAATCGTGTCTTTACAACACCAGTTAAGGAAAATAACAAGCATTGTAAAAACTCTACAATCATAAACACACTTTTCTACCAACACTACCTTCAGACAGATGCGTACGCCCCCTTCACTTATTAAATAGATTAAAATGGACGACAGATGACATCAATCTTCTTCGAGCCCGTGAGTCGCTCTCGGGATGGGACAAGGATGCTCGTAATCTTCGATCACCGCAGCGGAAGGTTCCCAGTGTGCACGCCAGGGGCCGGAAGCCCGCAGAGGAAACGTACAAAAGAGCCGCCTCTGTGACGGACGGGGTACGCAAAAGACGGGAAATGTGGCGAGGGAGAAGGCGGCCCGAATAAAAGCGGCGCCGGAATGCATTATCCATCAAATTCAGCGCGAATTTCACTTGTCGGGAATCGAAGGCGTAAATGATGGTCGCCGACGCTCCCACTCAGCTTGGGACGTAGAAATATAAGGACGTCATATCTTTCTCCCCATTTCTCCATCTCGCAACCTTTCCACGAACGCCCGTGTACCTCGCCTCCTTGCACCAGTCGCCGTGCTTCACGCACATGGACAATAATCGATGTTGCTGGTTTCAGGAAACATGGCACGTCACGCGCTGCAGGCATCTGTCTCGTGAAATCGTGTTTCGTTTCCGCGAATATCAACACCGCTTTTCCTCACGTCAAGTAATGTAGGTCTTCTTTTTCTTCTTCGTCTTCTTCTTCTTCTTCTTCTTCTTCTCTATCCTCGTCTTCTTTCATGACGTATTAATCCGATAGGCTTGTTAAAGCCTCCACCTCGTATCAATTGTGTTCGTTTTCCTCAGCTTACCAAAGGTCTGTCTCATGTTGGGACTATGCGTACATCGTAATAGCGAAGCCGACAATGCATCTGAATCGCTAAATATGTATGGAAGCTAGATATACAGCTTAGTTCCTTTCTTCCTGATCTGTCATCTGCTCCTCTTTCCTGTCTTTGTTTATCACCATCTGCTCACCCTATCTCTATCCATCTTGTCCTCCCCATCTCTCTATCCATTTCTTCCTTCGACTGGTCTCTCTCCAACTACTCCTACCTTCTGTCTTGTCCATCTGCAGCTTCCTCCTCTACATGTTCACCCCTCCACCCCCCCCCCAGCCCCTCTGATCCATTTCCTGTTTCACCTACCTCTAACCTTGAACCATGTTTATTGTTATAGCCAACGAAATTCTGATTGGCAACTGAAGTCAATAAAAATAAATGGATAAATAAGCTGGGTTCATTTATGTATGGGGTATGAGAGAGACCCCTCCTGCTGCTGGATCTGTGACGACACTAGCTACAATGGCAATCTTTCACTTAGTTTCAATCTGAAAACAGGAAAAATGTAATGCCTTATTGCCTTTGTCTGTCTGAATATTTATTAGAGTCATGTGAGATTTGAAGTAAGTCTGTCAAGAACTTTTCTGATATTTTTACTAACAACGTTTGCTTGAAGTAAATCGCTCAAGAGATTTTTTTTAATTTTGGCTAACAAATTTTTCCATGCTAACAAATTTTTCTATACTAAAAAATTTTTCTATGCTAACAAATTTTTCTATGTTAACAAACTCTTCCATTTATACACTTATTTAGAAAATTTGCTATCCAAAAATGCCAAAAATTTCTTGAGCGATATACTTCAGAATTTTTTACGATAACTCTAATAGACGTTCGGATGGACATAGGTTCGTTGGGGTTCTTAGGTTAACCATCGGGCGCTTCCCCAGGTGGCGGAAAATGAAAAAATTCCCCGATATGGATCATATGGGTGGTACTGGGGAAATGAAAATCTCAGGGTGGCCCAAATATTAACAGAGACCTAAATCCATTACTTTTTGTGTGTCCATCCGTGTGTTCTGAACTCTGGTAGCCTTACTACAAGTGGCACAATAAAGATGCCTGTAGGTGTTTCATTTTCTTAAAAAACCATTAGTTTCTCTTCTGACATCCAGTGGCTAGGGGTCAGCGTCCGTTCACCAAGTTGGTGCGGCTGCTACAAACATGGCTTGATCTCAACAATCACGTCTTTAATACTTGTGATCTCCAACAGGGTCACCACAATCACCTTCAACGTGAAAAAAATTGGTGAAACAAGAAGAAAAATGTCCATTACCCCAGGCTCCAGTAAACATACCGAACTTGCCGGTAATCGAATTCTGGGGGACCAGGAATGTCATGAGAAGAAGAAGAATAGTCGGAGCCTCTAGAAACCTCTTCGCAAACAGTATATCGGCACGCTCAACATTAACACGCTGGTCAAGATAGGCAAACATAAACAACTTATGGATGTTCTGGAAAAATTTCACATCAAAATCTTCGCTGTACAAGAGACGCGCATCACAGACGAAAACCACTTCAACACAGAAAACTGTAGGATACAGAAAGCGAAACCTGCCGTCAGAACATGAACACCGACAATGATTGCCACAGGATGTGCGGTTCACAAGTCATACACAGACAACATCCTAGATTTCAATCCATATCAGAAAGAACCTCTAGAATAACCTTCAAATCAGGGAACGAAAGATACACAATCATCAACTCACCTGCACCGACAAAAGATCAGAACATCAGGAAACAACGGGAAGTCGAAGACTTTTGGGAAGGCATAGGAGAAATAACAAATAAAATACCAGAAAAACATATTAAAATTGCATGATGAAACTTCAGTGCACAAATAGGCAAGGAGAAGAAGTACAATTAAGTCACAGGCCGATACACAGCACACAATCGCACCAGCAAGACTGGGGAACTTTTCATATCTTTACTGTCAAAATTTTAACTTAAAAATTATGTCAACGCAATTTCAAAGGCCAAAATGAAAACTCATAACATGGAAAACGCCCAGAAATATACTTGGAGAATTTCAGATTACTTAGCCACAATAAGCAAAAATACAAACGAAATTCTGAACGTGAGAACGCGCAAAGGATTCGTCGAGTCCTACCATCACCTGTTACAAGTAAAAATTAGGCCAATCCGAAGAAACAGAAGTACAACACAGAACAAAATTAAAAGACCGGACTCAGAATACTTGAATATAATCGATGACAAAATCATTGAAATAATTAATCAAAGCTCAACAGAAAATAGGACACTCCTCGCGAAGACAATTCAGAACGCAATGCGCTGGGGCCAGTCTCCTAGGAAACGTAAACACAGATGGTGGAACGCAATTTGTGATCAAGCTACTGAACGAAGAATCCCGGCCTGGAAGGAGTTTCGCAGTAACAGAACAAAAGAGACTGGGCAAGATTTCCACGAAGTCCAGATACAATCGTCGAAAGATATTACAAGAGTGAAAAGGACATACGACAGAAATAGACTAAATGGGATAGTGAAAGTGTTGTGGATTGGCAAGAGAGCCAACCCGTTTTTGAGAGGAAGCCGAAAGGCACGCGTTTTAGCTCACGCAGGCAGGCGTGAGGCCTGGAACAGGTCAAGGAAATTAGACTAGCAAAAAAGGACGTAGCTGTGGAATACTTAACTTTAATCCATAAATGGTGAACATCGCTCTTGACGGTACATGTCCTACAGCATCAATAGTAACTGGTAATGGCGCCTTGCTAGGTCGTAGCAAATGACGTAGCTGAAGGCTATGCTAACTATCGTCTCGGCAAATGAGAACGTATTTTGTCAGTGAACCATCGCCAGCAAAGTCGGCTGTACAACTGGGGCGAGTGCTAGGAGATCTCTCTAGACCTGCCGTGTGGCGGCGCTCGGTCTGCAATCACTGATAGTGGCGACCCGCGAGTCCGACGTATACTAACGGACCGCGGCCGATTTAAAGGCTACCACCTAGCAAGTGTGGTGTCGGGCGGGAAAAACCACAGAAAGACTTCAACAGAAATGACACGAGAAATTTCTGCAGAATTTCCACGGGAAACATAGAGGGTTATCAGCAACAAAATCTTTCTTTCAAAGAACGACGGATCTCTGGAAACCTGAAAAATTCGTAGTAATTGTTTTGATAAACCCCTCTATTACGAGTAGCCGAAAGAAGAATTACCTTTCTCGCAAACAGTACGATACCCTGATTCAGAGACTCCTTTAATAACAGTGGTAGATCAGATTACAAAACAACTGAAAAACAACATAGCTCCAGGAGAAGACGGCATTATCTCCGAGATCTGGAAAGTCAAAGACCAAAGCGTCACAAAGAAAATCCATGAAATTCTTGCAAAAATATGGAATACAGAATAAATTCCACAGGAATGGAAACATGAGTTGATTCACCCACACCACAAAAAAGGCGGCAAGACAGATTCTGATAACTACAAAGGTATCTCATTATTGCCGGTCACATACAAAATTCTCGCCAACATATTGCTCAACAGACAAGAACCATAAGCTGATACAAAGATAGGTGAATACCAAACCAGGCTTCAGAAAAGGAAGGTCCTATATTAAGCAGATTTGGAACCTGCGAACTCACCTGAAGGTCAGACAAACAAACAACACTGTAGTTATATTCGTGGACTCCTAGAAGGCGTTCGATTCCATAGACAGATTATCTTTGACACACCAGAAAAATATGAAATAGACAGAAAAACTCTCATACAACAGACACTTAAAGACAGCATATCCAAAATAAATTTTATGGAGGAAATCTCAGACCCGTTAGAGATACATACAGGGGTCACATAAGGAGATGGTCGCTCACAGCTTTTATTTAACACTGTCATGGACAAAATTATGAAACAACGGGAAGAAAAAGTAAAAGGAATTCAGTTATGAAGAACGTGTGCAAATAAGAGAATCATAAAAGGACTGGCATTAGCAGAAGACCTGGCAATACTCGGCAGCAGTAAACAAAATGCACAGGAAGCGCTGGAATACTTACATAAAGTTTTTGCGAAAACAGTTCTTCAGATGTCGTATTATAAAACACAGCACATGGAAAGAAAGAACAACAGCATCCAAGCCATGTACACAAAACACGGACATGTTATCAGAATAGAGAAGTTCTAATATTTTGGGTAATATGTACAAAAACGAGGATCAAACAAGGCGTCCAACACACAAAGAACATTCAGAGTACAAAAGAACGTGGACGCACTACAATAAAAGAAATATTTCGAGACAGGCTAAACTCAGGCATCACAGTACATTTGCACTATCAGAAGTACTCCACGCATCAGAAACGACCACAATGTGAGCATCACAGATCACAGAGACAGAAAAAATAGAACGCTAAATTCTCTGAAAATTTTTGGAGTAATATGCAGAGATGGTAAGATGAAAAGACCAACCAAGGAATTACACTCCTGGAAATTGAAATAAGAACACCGTGAATTCTTTGTCCCAGGAAGGGGAAACTTCATTGACACATTCCTGGGGTCAGATACATCACATGATCACACTGACAGAACCACAGGCACATAGACACAGGCAACAGAGCATGCACAATGTCGGCACTAGTACAGTGTATATCCACCTTTCGCAGCAATGCAGGCTTCTATTCTCCCATGGAGACGATCGTAGAGATGCTGGATGTAGTCCTGTGGAACGGCTTGCCATGCCATTTCCACCTGGCACCTCAGTTGGACCAGCGTTCGTGCTGGACGTGCAGACCGCGTGAGACGACGCTTCATCCAGTCCCAAACATGCTCAATGGGGGACAGATCCGGAGATCTTGCTGGCCAGGGTAGTTGACTTACACCTTCTAGAGCACGTTGGGTGGCACGGGATACATGCGGACGTGCATTGTCCTGTTGGAACAGCAAGTTCCCTTGCCGGTCTAGGAATGGTAGAACGATGGGTTCGATGACGGTTTGGATGTACCGTGCACTATTCAGTGTCCCCTCGACGATCACCAGTGGTGTACGGCCAGTGTAGGAGATCGCTCCCCACACCATGATGCCGGGTGTTGGCCCTGTGTGCCTCGGTCGTATGCAGTCCTGATTGTGGCGCTCACCTGCACGGCGCCAAACACGCATAAGACCATCATTGGCACCAAGGCAGAAGCGACTCTCATCGCTGAAGACGACACGTCTCCATTCGTCCCTCCATTCACGCCTGTCGCGACACCACTGGAGGCAGGCTGCACGATGTTGGGGCGTGAGCGGAAGACGGCCTAACGGTGTGCGGGACCGTAGCCCAGCTTCATGGAGACGGTTGCGAATGGTCCTCGCCGATACCCCAGGAGCAACAGTGTCCCTAATTTGCTGGGAAGTGGCGGTGCGGTCCCCTACGGCACTGCGTAGGATCCTACGGTCTTGGCGTGCATCCGTGCGTCGCTGCGGTCCGGTCCCAGGTCGACGGGCACGTGCACCTTCCGCCGACCACTGGCGACAACATCGATGTACTGTGGAGACCTCACGCCCCACGTGTTGAGCAATTCGGCGGTACGTCCACCCGGCCTCCCGCATGCCCACTATACGCCCTCGCTCAAAGTCCGTCAACTGCACATACGGTTCACGTCCACGCTGTCGCGGCATGCTACCAGTGTTAAAGACTGCGATGGAGCTCCGTATGCCACGGCAAACTGGCTGACACTGACGGCGGCGGTGCACAAATGCTGCGCAGCTAGCGCCATTCGACGGCCAACACCGCGGTTCCTGGTGTGTCCGCTGTGCCGTGCGTGTGATCATTGCTTGTACAGCCCTCTCGCAGTGTCCGGAGCAAGTGTGGTGGGTCTGACACACCGGTGTCAATGTGTTCTTTTTTCCAGTTCCAGGAGTGTATATTAACACGCAGACAGGCTCTCAGACATAATCAGAAAATGCCGATTAACATTTTTATTTTCACATACACAGAATGAACAACAACAGACTCAATCAAAAAAACCAAATGGTGCACAAATAAGAGAAGATATAAAATAAGCAGGGATCAGTATTGAAACGATAAATGAAAAAAACAAATCCAGAAACAAAATGATGAAGACGAAATTTGAAACAAAATAAAGGAAGAAAACAGGCAATATATGGACAGAGGAAAGGAAATTGTAACACAGCCAAAATCCACTGTTTTTCAATCAAGTTGGTACAGCAGTTTTAACGTGTTAGAATTATTTAATATCATTTGATAAACATTTAATTGCTCTTGTTATTTACAATGTGTTTGAACTTTAAATTATATTCGTGTACCTGACAGAGGAACAGAAATGGCCTCTTGCATGTAGTTCTTGTCAGTAAAATGAATAAATTCTAATGCTATATTTATAGATGATATTAAGTAATTTTTCGGTGTTTCCATGACTAGACCAGTGGTCCATTCATGGGAACTGGTAGTTAGTGATTCAAACGTGCCAACACTGTAACATCTGCAACGCATGTCATTAGATAGGACGATGCGGCAAATAATATAAATCTAAATATATCGATGAAAAGAAAAAAGATTCTCTTACCAATGGCATATGCGAAATAAGCCCCGAATAATCGATGTTATCACCATACACAATCCAGTTTGAAACCGAAGCTACTTCAAATGTCAATTTTCTTTATGTGTTTACATCAGGTCTTGATTGTAGCATACAACTTTTAAACTACGGTTGTCGCATGTTCCTCAACTGGTAATTCGGTTCTGCACAGCCGGATGGCCACAGCTATCGAGCAAACGAAAATATAGAGATGGTCCATCCGTGGAACCGGTCCATTGATGGCAACTTACCCCATAATGTTACCCGACAAAAAGAACTTTAGACAATTGGTCCCTGATAAGAAAATTTCCTTAAAAGAACTCTGAAATTTAGTCACTAGAGTGACAATAGCCCTAAATTCGAGGGAGGTATTCAACGTTGTTCGTAGGCATTTTTGGGCTACACATTGTTTATTATCTGTAACGATACTGGATATGCACTGTGTCCACACAATTAGAGGCCGCAATTAAGGAATCAATGCATTTCGAAAACAATGTCTCCCCAGGCATGCTTCCAAAGGCGTAGATGTAAATTCGAAGGGAGTCAGCATGATTTTGGTTGCACACACTGAGATTAAACTTGTGTTGGTTTGGAAATGAGCGTTATTACACAATGGAAAAGCTTTAAATCTATCTAGGGTCCTCTACTCTTTACAGCCTGCCGGATATGACGGTTTGGAAAGTTTTGGAGATAAAATGGAAAACTACGAATTAATCTGTAATGCCTTAACGTAAGGCACATGCTGGACAGTGCGTGTTCCAGAGCGAGAAATGACATATTTTCTCAACACAGTGTAGATTACGAGGATGCATAACTTGAACTGATTAATAAAAGAATGTATGGAGGCTCAGCCTCTCTAGTGGATCGGAATGGCAATTCCAGTCCTCCTAGGAAAAATTTATTTATTTATTTAAGTTTTTCTACAAAAGGCTTGTATGCGCGTACGACAGATAGGGAGAGGGCATCGAACCCTTGGTCCTCGTTGTACGATGCGTAATCAGGAAGACACCCGCAGGCACTACAACCAGCACGGCCGAGGAGTGTGGCTACCTTGCGAGGCAAGTATTCCTGGGTGTCGGTGCGGGTAGGTGTCAGGTGCCGGCACGGTTGTCTAGCGCGAATAGGGAATAGGACGTTAGAAAGGTGGGCTGGCGATCTTCCTTGGCATACGTCAGCGCTGATGGCATCAGGGAACGAACCCTGGCCTTGCGTCCAGCTAGCGACATTTGCTCGGCGGACGACCAGTGGATCAGTGGCTGGGAGTGCCTCAGTTGGACCCCAAGCAGATGGACCCAGCGGATGGCAAGCGTAGATAGCTGCTCAGGTGGGTATGAGGTGAGTGACAACGGCCTTACGGTGACCTAGCTTACATCATGTGGTGTCACCGCCAGACACCACACTTGCTAGGTGGTAGCCTTTATATCGGCCGCGGTCCGTTAGTATACGTCGGACCCGCGTGTCGCCACTATCAGTGATTGCAGACCGAGCGCCGCCACACGGCAATTCTAGAGAGACTTCCTAGCACTCGCCTCAGTTGTTCAACCGACTTTGCTAGCGATGGTTCACTGACAAAATACGCTCTCATTTGCCGAGACGATAGTTAGCATAGCCTTCAGCTACGTCATTTGCTACGACCTAGGAAGGCGCCATTACCAGTTACTATTGATGCTATAAAACATGTACCGTCAAGAGCGATGTTCACCATTTATGGATTAAAGTTAAGTATTCCACAGCTACGTCCCTTTTTGCTAAAGTCTAATTTCCTTGACCTGTTCCTGACCTTACGCCAGTCTGCGTGAGCTAAAACGCGTGCCTTTCGGCTTCCTCTAGTAGTACCGGGTTGGCTCTCTTGCCAACCCACAACACATCATTTTTTAAATATGTGCGACGATGCTAAGCTGATTTTGTATATATTTTGTGACGATGCCACTATGGCTTTATTACTTAAGGACATGCTATAAAACAGATTTGAAGCCGGTTATTGTTGGCCGAAACATGTAATACAAGAAAATAAAAGGGAAACTCATTGTCACTGATGATACGGGCCTGATCCTCTACAGTTTGGCCACTGCTGCGCTAGCTGCTGTCGATTCTTATTAATGCTGCCTTGTTCGTGACGCAGCGTGGAGAACATGTGATGCCGAAAGTTTGCAACAAATTGATCTCTGCCTAGTAATGATGTATTTACTGCCACTTGGCGCTCTCTGTCAAAGTGACGCTCCGGTGGCTGTTTTCGCGACTTGCAGAAGCGAGAGACGTCGTCTTCTCTCTCATGATGCGCAGTAAAGCGGAACTACGCAGCAGTTTATGCCGCCTCCTTCGGCTGTGGTGATAGGGTTTCTTACATGTACCTCTAAGGTGTGAAGCTACTTTTGTGGTAGTTCTTGTGACACGTTTTCTACTGCGCGGTCGTGGGTAAGGGAGTAGGGTTGGATACTGTTCAATATTCCCCTACGCAGCGGAAGTGCTTCAAGGATCTAGAGTTGTTAAGCTGTAACAGTTGTAATAAGAGGTACGTGAACGGTGACTTCTGTGTGATTTCGCAGTCGGTTTAGAGCGTGCATCTATGTGTGGGTGTTATGATTCTCCTAGTTTGTCATCTATCAAGTATTGGGAAATGTTTTGGTTTCATTTTTTTGATTTTGGTTGCTTGCGCAAGGACGTGTAGTTGATCATTCGGGACACATGTGTTGTCTCTTTGTAGGCGAACCGCATGCGGGTTCGTCGGTTTGATATTGTGCACCCGTGAGCGTGCGTTAGGGCTGGGGCACCACGTCGAAGGAAATCGGTTCTGGCTCGCTTTGAGAGGTTTTCACAGTGACGTGCGGTTGCAAATGAAACATTCGCTGTGCATGCAAAACATCTGGATGTCTGGCCCTCGATGGTTAATTTGCCGATGCTTTGTCTTGTCAGCTGTACATTGAGATGCGAGTTGTGCAATCTGGTTGAAATTTTGCATCGATTTTCTGTTAGTGACTGTACAATTTCCGTTGTGAATTTAGTAACGTGCAGTGAAATCGGCACGGAAGTACATAGTCTACTGTTCAGTATGCTCCTGGAAGTGGAAGTCCTTTCGAATCGTTTCTTTTCAGTGTCAGATGGCGTGGTAGCTCTCTTATGAACTTTCAAAGAACCGGCAACCATCGATCATGTTTTATCAGATCCAATGTAGCGCTTTTTCCCTGCTGTAGCACCTCCGAGTAGTCCATCGGTGAATTAGGTGAGCCTACTTGATCCTGGTCAGTCATGCATCAAGCCTTGGGAAATAGGTACTAGCTCGATTGTGAGTGAATCCGCAACGGTGTGTTTGGTGATTCAGGACGGTTACGTTTTGTTTCTTTCCTCGCACTCAGTCCAAGTGTAGGATCAGTTCCTAATAGTTTGCCATTCTGGTATCTTGTATTAGCTACTGTGTATTGAATTTTTGTGACATCCAACTAAAATTCTAATTGATTCCCTGTCTCAGTTGTATGACGGGAGTAGTGAGTTTATTATTGGGGAAAACAGTTTTACACATCATTCGGGAGGAAATGTCTAGTGTCTCGCTTGCGTACTGTGTCGAATCTTGAGCCGTACAGTTGAATTAAGACCGGTTGCTCCATTGCTCGTTAAGTCGTCACTCGGCGGAGTTATCCCTGAATGCGTAGTTTGCGAGACTCGTGTGCGAGCAAGCATCAACTACGGCTGGCCATGTTTTTTACTGATCTATTTTAATATTGTTCGTGACAGTATACTGAACGAACGTGTGCGCAGGTGGTTATGTATTATAAAATTTATTTCATCGCTTTCCCATCGCTTAAGTACATTAGAGCACTTGCCCGCGAAGGGCAACAGTCCCGAGTTTTCGAGTCTGGATCCGGCACACAGTTTTAATCTACCAGTAAGCTTCATATCAGCGCACTCTCCGCTGTAATTAACAAATGCTCTAATTTAAATATGTCTAAATATGTGGAAACCACAGTAAATCCATCGGCACGTGTAAATTGGTACGTTCAGCGTGATACAAGGCATTATCCTCAGTTGGTACTCCATATGGTTGAACTCTGCTCACTCTCTCACTAGGATGGAAGTTTCAGCTAGGTCATTATTACAGCAGAATCAGTCACTGGTGTTAATGGAAAATTGAACAATGGCGCATAAGTCTTCGGTTTCGTTTTCCTACCCAAATTTACATCAACATCAACTAATTCAGGTACTCTGCAAACAGGCATGGCGATGGGTACATGTTGTAGACGCGCCACCCCCTGATTTCTGGTCCATTAATACGTGTTGTACTGGAAGAAAAACTGTAGGGGATGTTTTTTAATCGCCTGAACGTTTGTGGTGCCGCTACATTTACGGGCTACAAGTCAAACGGATCAGTGTTCTGCTTTGGAGGTTTTGGAGTTTCGAGAGTCGGGCGCTACCCAGTGTCCAGCGACAATGAAACTTCTCTTATTGACGGTCCCTTAGCATATCTACGTACCTAGTGTTCTGCCTAGATTAACTCGTGAAAAAAGGGGCGGATCGTTTTTCAATCTTCTCCACCCGCATTAAATACTACATACGTAACGGTGTCAATCCGTCGAAGAAACATCAAGAATTGGTTGAGTGACTGCTTTCTAACAGACTTTCTACGTGGATAAATTAGACTTCCTTAGGCTTCTTCCGCTGCATCTCAGGCAGATATAGTTTTTTATAGTTTCAACAGAAAATTTAAGCGAAATAAACAGATTTAGAGCGTAAATGTCTTCAACACTGCGCGGCCCTGTCAGCAACTGTATCAATATTAATTTTAATTTTAATAATGAACAGCAGCAGTTGCACCGTTTACCTTGAATTTACCTAGGTTTCAGTCGGGATAACCTAACTAACTTCAGAATAACAGTAACTACCATTTGTCCATAGCGGAAATCGTCAAGCTAAAACTACAAATCCATAAATTATCGTCAGACTACAAAACTTATCTGGAACAGACTCGGCCCCACTTCGCGACCACTATGCGGCAGCCACGAGTGCTTTACTGGAACTGAGTTCCAGTACAGCACTCGTGGCAGCTGCATCCCAAATGAAACCTAGGTTAATTCTAATTAAACGGTGATACCGAGGCTGTTGATTATTAAAATTAAATTTAAGATTTAGAGCGTTTGGTAACACGACGAGGTCACTTATTTTTAAAAAAAATTTGAGCGAATTTTAACAGCGCCTAACGAAAACTGAGTCAGATGCTCCAACAGCACGACACACCAGTTTTCAAATGGAATTGCAGCAGTGCTGTCGTGCGCCGTACACTCGCACAACCACACTGCTGCGTGCTGTTTGTGACGGGAGCTGTTTGATTACATTTGCTCGCACAACGGGAGGCAGCTGTGGCGTTCCGGAACACTGCTGAGCACCGCACTGAGTAATGCAGTATGATTTGAAACATACATGCAAGATCGATCCCCATGTGCGAACAGCAGCTACCTCCGGTCATCTCGTCAGTCTGATGTTGCCTGTACACGTCCTTCCTGTAGGTATTTTTAATCAAAGTAATACGCACATAAGGATACATTCTCCTTTCCTACAATTTGTGTATCCTGTATTTTCTTCTTTAGCTTACACGCAGTTCTCCAACAATACAGAGAGACCCTTGCAGCTACTGCTCAATGAACTTTGGTGGTAATACAGACTGGAGCAAACGCCGTCGCACCATGCCACACACTTTTTCGTTGAAGAGGAATAGTGATGGTCACGCTAGCCAGAATGTCCATAATCACCTGTGAGCGCAAAGCCTAATGTGTAAGTAGGCTGTTTATATGTTTCTATTTTGGCAGCGCTATGTAGTGCTTTGTATTAATAACTCTGACAGCGCAGTGCGCACTCTGTAAGAGACTCTGTGGCTGGTCGGACTAGCAGTTGGAGGTGAACAGCCAGCAGTGACGGAAGTTGGAGATGAACAGCCGATAGTGATGGAGGTTGGAAGGGAGAAGTTAACATTGCTGGAGGTTAGAGGTTTGAAGTGTTAGCGAAAGCAGACGATCAGGACGTGTCCGCCTTGGACATTGAATATTATTCATGATTATATAATTTTTGGAATTGGATGTCATGCACGATTATATAATTTTAGATCTGGTTGTCACATTATTAAGGTGAAAAGTATATTTTTTGCTTTGCAACAAATCTTTCCTTTGCTAACCATATGCCAATTAGTAGTTAGAGCCTACAGTAGTTAGAATCTTTTACTTAGCTGGCTGTATTGGCGCTTACTGTATTGCAGTAGTTCGGGTAATGAAGGTTTTTGTGAGGTAAGTGACTTACGTAATGTACAGGTTATTGTTAGGATTTTCTCTAATTCAGGGCCACACTTTTGTATTAATTATTTGAACTCAGGTTATCACTTTTGAACAGTTAGATTGCGTTGCGCTAGGATATTGTGGATCAGTGTTGAGATGATAAAGAATAGCAAATAGTATAGTATATTTCACTCAGTAACATAAGTAAAAATTTAATAAAGAAGTTTCACCTTCTTTGTTATTTCAGTATAAGTAAGTAAAATCATTTTAAGAAGTTTCAAATGTAAACAACGTGTGCATGATCATTGCTGTACTGAACGAGCACACATCAACGGAGACATAGAAACGACAGCTGTACCAACTTGCTGACTCTGTGGATGCATCGGACACTGTTTAGTGTTTCTTTAACAAACCCTGTGCATGATCGGTTATTGTAGGTCATTTCTCCCCTAGCCATGATGCCAAAGTCGCTTGTAGAATCAGATTGTTGCCTCCCTCATGGTCGATAGCGATGTTAGAAACATCAGTTCGACAGGCTGGATGCTGATCTAGTAAATAAACAAATACTCTCTGGATCACAACTTCTTTTGTTACCGACAACAGGTTCCATCCTGCACTGCAGACAATCTTTTGGTCTGATGCCACCGAATGCAATTTGTCGAAAAACTGCACTCTGCGGCGCCAGATCTGAAAATGACTGCAGCGCAGCTGAAACCGGTGGTCGGTTATAGAAGAAAACGTGATCCAGATGGTATTTATTTATTTATTATAACAAAAGAGATAACAGTTCCTATGAAGTGGCGTCAATTATGAAGATTCTGACCTCATCGCTGTAAACAACTGCATGCTATTCGCCTCTCGAATTACGACTTGTCATACAGCTTCGGCAGGGACCTGCATGCTGATGGTATATGAACGGAAACGTCCCAGCTTATATTTTTATATTCTTGTATCGCCCTGAAACGAGCAGCTTTATAGCTGAGGTTGTAGCACTTAGTCAGACATTCAGATACGCACTGCTTTATACCAATGATAACTGAGTGCGATCGAAAAACTAGGAAATCAATCCCGGAAATGAAAAATCAACTATCACTACCACTAGTCCGACTCGACAGCTGCGGGACCAGCCTGACTGGATGCCAGCCGAAGGAGTCCGCGTTCGACTCCTAACCGGGTCGGGTATTTATTCCATTCGGGAACTGAATATTGTGTTGTCTTGATCATCATTTCATCATCACCAACACGCAAGTCGCCTCAGTGGAATCACATAAAACGACCTCTACCCACAGAAGAACGGCCACTTGACAGGTAGTCACCAGTGCAATGGAATTAATACACCAGTATACCAAGCTCATGCATCAAAGCTGCTTACAAAAATAATATACAGAAGAATGGTAAAGAAAATTGAGAATGCGCTAGGTGACGATCAGTTTGGCTTTAGGTAAAGTAAAGGGACGAGAGAGGCAATTCTGACGTTACGGCTAATAATGGAAGCAAGGCTAAAGAAAAATTAAGACACTTTCATAGGATTTGTCGACCTGGAAAAAGCGTTCGACAATATAAAATGGTGCAAGCTGTTCGAGATTCTGAAAAAAGTAGGGGTAAGCTATAGGGAGAGACGGATCATATACAATATGTACAACAACCAAGAGGGAATAATAAGAGTGGACGATCAAGAACGAAGTGCTCGTATTAAGGAGGGTGTAAGACAATGCTGTAGCCTTTCGCCCCTACTCTTCAATCTGTACATCGAGGAAGCAATGATGGAAATAAAAGAAAGGTTCAGGAGTGGAATTAAAATACAAGGTGAAAGGATATCAATGATACGATTCGCTGATGACATTACTATCCTGAGTGAAAGTGAATAAGAATTAAATGATCTGCTAAACGGAATGAACAGTCTAATGAGTACACAGTATGGTTTGAGAGTAAATCGTAGAAAGACGAAGGTAATGAGAAGTAGTAGAAATGAGAACAGCGAGAAACTTAACATCAAGATTGATGGTCACCAAGTCAATGAAGTTAAGGAATTCTGCTACCTAGGCAGTAAAATAACCAATGACGGACGGAGCAAGGAGGACATCAAAAGCAGACTCGCTATGGAAAAAAAGGCATTTCTGGCCAAGAGAAGTCTATTAATATCAAATACCGGCCTTAATTTGAGGAAGAAATTTCTGAGGATGTACGTCTGGAGTACAGCATTGTATGGTAGTGGAACATGGACTGTGGGGAAACCGGAACAGAAGAGAATCGAAGAATTTGAGATGTGGTGCTATAGACAAATGTTGAAAATTAGGTGGACTGATAAGGTAAGGAATGAGAAGTTTCTACGCAGAATCGGAGAGGAAAGGAATATGTGGAAAACACTGATAAGGAGATGGAACAGGATGATAGGACATCTGCTAAGACATGAGGGAATGACTTCCATGGTACTAGAGGGAGCTGTAGAGGGCAAAAACTGTAGAGGAAGACCGAGATTGGAATACGTCAATCAAATAATTGAGGACGTAGGTTGCAAGTGCTACTCTGAGATGAAGAGGTTAGCACAGGAAAGGAATTCGTGGCGGGCCGCATCAAACCAGGCAGTAGACTGATGACCAAAAAAAAAAATCAAGCACTGCTAAAGAGGGAAGCATCTCGGGATCAAAGGGCATTTAAGGATCATAAACAACGAAATTGTTGACCAAATGGCAAAGAGCGACAAAGTGGGGAGATTACATTTTTTGAACTTCTAACCCATTCACATCTTAACCAAGTAAGTAGAGGGGCATTTGATCACTGGTACGAATTCTGGGATACCTCTCAAATGACGAAAGGACATAACTAGGCCCGGATATAGCAATGCGTTCCCAAAACAACGTGGTATTGAAAGTTATAACTTCCACTGCGATATACACCCGGGTCCAAATTACTTTCTGCTGGCCTGGTTCCGCTAAGTCGGTCAGCAGGCAACACTTTAAAAGGCGATCCGCAGAGTGACAATCCCCTACACACAAGCCTCATGAATCTTCCCCGACAGCCATAATTCAACGTCCCCATCGCAAGACGCTTTTAGGAGACTGGCTCCGATTTGTAAATTCCAAGATGCGGAGGCACCGATCCACAATAACCGGGATACTTGGTTGACATCACAAATGCACATCTGCAACCGCTTTCAGAAGAGAAATCTGTATGTAGTCACTTTATAATTGGTTATTTTTGTACAGTGTTAATCTCTTGCCGAATTAGCAATTTAATTCCAGAGATGAACCCCATAAACCTAACTACAGTGAAAAGTGATTCTCATTTAGTAACATCCACAAGACTAATATGGTTTATATGTTTCTGTTTCTTGCGGTGATAATATGCAATTAAGAAATAGTGATATATATATATATATATATATATATATATATATATATATATATATATATATATATATATAGTTAGATTTTTGGGCTGTTTTGGGGCTGCCTGAGAATGACTTGAATTAGTCAAAATAGTAGTAACAGCCGGTAAGTGCATTGCCCGAATAATTTTGTGAGCAATGAAACTTATCTCTGCACAATGGTAACTGCTGCATGTAAAAACACATGATCGAAATAAATATGGCGTACGTTCATATGTCGATGCTCTGGATGACATTTACTTTAGGATCCCTAAATGGTCTGGCTGTTATGAGTGCAGCTGCACATTTGAACCACTTACAGACTGTATCCCTGTAATTCAAATTCTTCGAGACCTAATATGTCGAAATCATACGACATGTTTAATTAGGCTCATCTTAGGCATTATAGGAGAATTTCCGTATATTACAGCAAAAGTGACTGTGCCCAGTCATATCACATACACCCATGTCATTGCTGGTGCTTACTAAAACGCTGCTCCATTTCGCACTGAGACGCAGTCTACATACAAGACAAATTTAAATAAAATGTCCTCCGATTGTGAAAGTTTACGAACGTAACATATCAGTGACTCCTAGCTACTTCTGTCTACATCCCAGTATGCGCATGCACTGCGCCACACTAGTAAGTGAAGTCTCACTTGCCCAATTAGCAATTTAATTCCAGAGATGAACCCCATAAAGGCAGATAAGAAGCTTAGTAGTCAATATGCAGGGTGTCCCATTTATCTTGAGCAACCTAAATAAATATTTGTCCAGATGCAAATTACAAAACGTTTCAAGCAAATGTTCTTTAGCCGTCAGGGGGACATCAATCAGCATGATTGCCTTCGTTGTAGCTTTGTTTCTTACAAAGATATGAGCAGCAGTATGGCTTTCTTTAAAGTGCACCCTGTATTTTTATTCGATAATTCATTTCCTCTCCTAAAGACCTATTCAAAAATGTACCACAGTGTAACATTCACAGAAACACAACATTATTAATTACATAACACAACATTGACTTTGAGACTGGGATCACAAACTCGTCCAACGTGGACGGCGATACGCTGGTGCACTCGCTGAATGAAATAATTATATACTGATCCCAGTGTTTCCTGCTGAAGAGAATTACAAGTAAGCACGATAGGTTCCTGCATGTCCCGAGGAGTTGTTGGAATATCACGGAAGATAATGTCTTTAATGCATCCCGAAAGGAAAAATGTCCAGAGGATTTTAACTAGGAGACCTAGCCGGCCATGTAACTGTTCCTCCTCGACCCATCCACCTGGCAGGATACCATCGTGTTGCTACCACATAAGCATCCTGGTTCTTAGCAACACTTCATCGACAAGAGGAGGAAGAATTCGTCTGAGGAAGTTGGCATACGCTGTGCCGTTTAGACTACCATTCATGAAATAAGGGCCAATAATTGTAGTAGTGAGCATCCAACAGCAGATTTTAACTATCCATTGACGCTGATGTTCCACCTGTCTAAGCCATCGTGAGTAGTCGCTGGACCAATAATGCATGTCCCTTGTATTTACCTGTCCTTTGTTTGAGAAGGAACATTCGTCGGTAAATAGAACATTGTAGGAGAAGTTCGGGTTGGCGAGGGTTTGCTGCTGTGCCCACTGACAGAACTGTACACGATTCTGGAAATAATTCCCATGCAATTCTTGATGTAGTGTACATGGTAAGAGTGGAATCGGTGACGTGTAAGAATACGATGTACAATGGTTTTAGGAATGCCAATCTCGTGTTCAAGCTGTCGTGCGCTCACATGTGGATTCATAGCAACGGAAGCGAGAACAGTAACTTCGGCAGCTTAGTTTGTACGAGTGCTACGACGATTGCGTTGTCGTGGGTTGAAACTTCCCATTGTTGAAGCGTCGCAACAAGTCGAGAAAACATCCGTGGGGAAGGTGGGTTCTTGCAAGATATCGCTCTCTGTACAGTTCCGCTGCCTGCATAGCATTTCGGCTATCTTCAACAACAACAATAAAATCAACGTTATGTCGATGCAGTTTGTTGGAAGGACAGCCTTTACTGCATGGCCACTCTATACAACAGTATTTAAAACGACTAAACTACTGTAGTAAATGTATCCGTACTTAAAAAAACAGTATTGCAATAACTGTTCTGCTAACTTACGTTCCCCATAGATGAGTAGCATTTCTACCTTCTTTTCGTTGGTGTACATTCTACTCACAAAACTCAAAAACAATCAGCTAACGATGATTGACGGAATCACGGGTGTGCATTCTACTTGTGTTTGCATTAGTCCTCTGTCAACGTCAGCACGTGGATGTATTCCATTACCCCCAGTACTTGCACTAAGTTCTGGGAGCGTCAACGTCATTTTTGTGTTATGTAATTAATAGTGTTGTGTTTCAGTGAATGGTACACTGTGATACAATGTTGAATAGGTCTTTAGGAGGTGAAATGAATTACCGAATAAAATATACAGGGTGCCGTTTAAAAAAGTCTTACCGCTGTTGATATCTTTGTAAAAAAAAAAGCTACAATGAAGGCAATCATGCTGATTGATGTCCCCCTGACGGCTAAAGAACATTCCATTGAAACATTTTGTAATTTGCATCTGGATAAACAGTTATTTAGGGTGGTCAAGATAAATGGGACACCATGTATACACCAGTTCTGATGTAACTAGATGACAGAGAGTAAAGCGGTGACTCGTGATACAGTCCTTATGAAAATTTAAGTGCAATGAGTAGAAAATAAATATAGAACTACACTACTGGCCATTAAAATTGCTACACCAAGCAGAAATGCAGATGATAAACGGGCATTCATTGGACAAATATATTATACTAGAACTAACATGTGATTACATTTTCACGCAATTTGGGTGCATAGATACTGAGACATCAGTACCCAGAACAACCAAACCCGGCCGTAATAACGGACTTGATACACCTGGGCATTGAGTCAAACAGAACTTGGATGGCGTGTACAGGTACAGCTGCCCATGCAGTTTCAACACGATACCACAGTTCATCAAGACTAGTGACTGGCGTATTGTGACGAGCAAGTTGCTGAGAGATCTGCAGAATGTGCTGGCCAGGGCACCAGTAGAACATTTTCTGTATCCAGAAAGGCCCGTACAGGACCTCCAACATGCAGTCGTGCATTATCCTGCTGAAATGTAGGGTTTCGCAGGGATCGAATGAAGGGTAGAGCCACGGGTCGTAACACATCTGAAATTTAACGTCCACTGTTCAAAGTGCCGACAATGCATACAACAGGTGACCGAGACGTTTAACCAATGGTACCCCATACCACCACGCCGGGTGATACGCCAGTATGGCGATGACGAATACACGCTTCCAATGTGCGTTCACCGCGATGTCGCCAAACACGGATGCGACCATCATGATGATGTAAACAGAACCTGAATTGATTCGAAATAATGACGTTTTGCCATTCGTGCTCCCACGTTCGACGTTGATTACACCAACGCAGGCGCTCCTGTCTGTGATGCAGCGTCAAGGGTAACCGCATCCATGGTCTCCGAGCTGATAGTCCATGCTGCTACAAACGTCGTCTACCTGTTCGTGCAAATGGTTGTCGTCTTGCGAACGTCCACATCTGTTGACCCAGGAATCGAGACGTGGCTGCACGATGCGTTACAGCCATGCGGATAAGATGCCTGTCATCTCGACTGCTAGTTATACGAGGCCGTTGGGATCCAGCAGGGCGTTCCGTATTACCCTCCTGAACCCACCGATTCCATATTCTGCTAACAGTCATTGGATATCGACCAACGAGAGTAGCAATGTCACGATACGATAAACCGCTATCGGCTACAATCCGACCTTTATCAAAGTCGGAAACGGTACGCATTTCTCCTCCTCACACGAGGCATCACAACAACGTTTCACCAGGCAACGACGGTCAACTGCTGTTTGTGTATGCGAAACCGGTTGGAAACTTTCCTCATGTCAGCACGTTGTAGGTGTCGCCACCGGCGGCAACCTTGTGTGAATGCTCTGAAAAGCTAATCATTTGCATATCACAACATCTTTTTCCTGTCGGTTAAATTTCGAGTTTGTAGCACGTCATCTTCGTGGTGTAGCAATTTTAATGGCCAGTAGTGCACATATTACGTTGTGTGAACCTATGGTGAATCTAACGTGAATATTTTAAGGCTGAAACATTTTAATTGTTAATGTACATCACAGTATATAGGCCTTTCTCATAGCAAAGATGAAACACGTTGGGCTGATACATATGTTATATATGTTATGGGACCGATTTATAGACATACGTAGTATGACGGTACCGATTAATAGGCATATGTACAGTGATGTCATGGATAATGTCAATGATTGTGAAGACATGGCCTTTAACACCTAACTCATTGCTTCTTTTCCATGTTTGTGTAGCAGCATGTTAAATGAGTTGCATAACTCTGCAGGGGAGTGGGTGCGTCACATAGCGGGCAGCGGGGAAAGCCTCTGCTGGCACTGGGCGCGCTCTTTGGGAGAAGGTGCGGCTACTGGGGGTGTCCACTCAGGGCCCAGGACAAAGGACTGCATTTGTCAGCCATACTGCATTGTTTACGGTGGCGCCAGGTAGGCGCGAAACAGTCCCGAGTTCTTTAAAACTGACTTCTTCATCCAGTGCCACCGGAGCCTCTGTCTAAAGAGCTCGGTTTGCGGAAAAATGTTGTGCCTCTGACCAATGCAAAATAAATTATTTTACGAGGCGATATGTCTGCTCAAAGAAGAGTCTAGAAGTGAATTTTTGACCTGCCGGCCTTCCGAGAAGGCTGGTGGAAGCTACACTTGGTGAAAGGCAGCAAATGGCTCAAAATGGGTCAAATGGCTCTGAGCACTATGGGACTCAACATCTTAGGTCATAAGTCCCCTAGAACTTAGAACTACGCAAACCTAACTAACCTAAGGACATCACACACACCCATGCCCGAGGCAGGATTCGAACCTGCGACCGTAGCAGTCCTGCGGTTTCGGGGTGAAAGGCAGCCAACAAACAGTTTTAATTTGAGTAAACTGTGTGGACTTTATATTAATTTATTGATTTGCGTTCTTCTGGGAGAGGCTTGGAGTAGTTGTTAAATTATTTATTTTCGTTCTTGTGGGAGAGGCTTGGAGTCGTCGGAACACCAGTCCACGTGAACAACGAATTACATCCCCCGCAAGGTAGGAAGGCCGAGACAAAAATGTGTCGCATTACTTATTGTACGCACGTCTTAGAATAATTGACTAAGCTGCGTGCAGTTCTTTCATATTTATAACAAACTGTTATCGATAGTGACGTGAAAGTAGGATTGACAGTTTATAGAAATTCTATTCTTGATCAAAGGGTACCGATGCAAATGTCACCCAAATAAAAAAAATAAAAAGCCTTCATCGCATGGCTGGTTAAAAATCAGACACAGCTTTTGTTACGTAAACATTTACATTGCTTCTAAACTGTAATCCTGGTATTGTGCCCTGTAGCAGATTATGAAATATAGCTAAGTAGTCAGTTGTCAGATTACAAGATGTATATTAACTGCATTTCCCGCAACGTTAATGGTGCTTAATTGGAGGTTACCTGCACCTTAAATAACTGTGCAATACAGTGACCCAGAAATGTTGCTGTATATTTAATCTCTCACTGATCCTGTTTGGAAGCGGTAACATACGTCTAGTATCTGGGTGTGACTGTTCGAAATGATCTCAAATGGAATGATCAGATTGCACAAGTAACGGGCAAGGCGGACTCTACATTGTGATTTATTGATAGAATTCTGAAGCGATGCAGTCCTTCGACAAAGGAAATTGCTTACGGTACTTTAGTTCTTCGAGTCTTAGAGTACTGTTCGTCTGTATGGGACCCTTACCAGTTGGGTCTGATTCAAGAGACAGAGAAAGTCCAAAGAAGAGCGGCAAGATTCCTGACTGGTACATTTAGCCATCGCGAGAGCTTTACAAATCCCATAGAAAGTTTGAAGTGGGACACATTTGCAGGTATACGACGCGCTAAACGGAAGGGGTCGCTCAACAAATTCCGAAATCCTATCTTCGCCGAGGATGTAGAGCATATATTATTACCACAAAATTTCAAATCGCGCAATGATCACCATTCAAAGATAATTGAAATTAGAGCCCGTACTGAGGCCTTCAGACAGTCGTTTGTCCCTTCCGCGATCAGCGAGTGGAACAGAGGGGGAGGGGATGTAGGGAGGAGGAGGGAGGGCGGGTGCGATATGACTCTGGCGCGAATTGTGATCTCCGCCACACACCGCTTGGTGGCTAGCTGGATATATATGTAGATGTAGATGCGATGGCTCTTTCGTAACTCTATGGAGTATAAGGAATATGAAAATAATAGATCATATAACACAATATATTACGCCTACGTATTATGCATGCACGTTTTGTAGTGATATTGTAAGCCTGTTATAGATGAAAATGATCCTAAATTGACCTAAATCGGCTGCTTAATAAATATGTGTTCGTGGAGCGAAATTTCTAAACTCAGAGATAATGGTTGATCAGTACCGTTCTAGAAGATTTTGATGTCCTCGAGATCAAATAGAAATATCGCAGTCGGGAATACTTGGCGGACAGAAGATCATTGCTTCTAGAGCAGAAGCAGAGCTCGCCCTTGCCACTTGAAACGAGGCACGAATGATTATGATGTTTGGTTTGTAGGGCGCTCAACTGTGCCATCATCAGCTCCCGTACAAAGACCATAGTTTACACGGTCAAATCAATGCACTGTTACGAATGATGATGAAGATGATGATGAAATGATGAGAACTACACAAACACCCAGTCTCCGGCAGAGAAAATCCCCAACCCGGCCAGGGATCGACCCCGGGACCCCATGATCCAGAGGCAACAACGCTAGCCACTATACCACGAGCTGCGGTCATAACGAAACGCGGCATGAAGGTCAGTGGGCGAGACGTTAAGGAATCAGCCGCGCGCAGTTCCTGCTGCTTGGCCACTACAGTTCTGTGGCTGATGTGTTCACCAACTGACACAGCTTCAAACTCGACCAAACTTACACTAGAACAATCTGAGCATACTCGCTGCCAGCTTTGATGACTCACTGCTGTATTATTTTGCTGTCGTTTTAGCTAAGCGACCAATTCACGGGATTATAATTTACAGAGCGAAGAGGAGCACTCGGGAGGTCGATAGTTCAAACCCGCGTGCGGGTATCCTGATTTAGGTTTTCCGTGATTTTCCTAAATAGGGAAATCAGAATGGTTCCTTTGAAAGGGCACGGCCGACTTCTTTTCCCATCCTTCCCTTAACAGCCGCGTGGGGTTGCCGCACGGGTAGAGGTACCTCGCCACGGTTCGCTCGTCTCTCCCCGTCGGAGGTTCAAGTGTCCCTCGGGCATGGGTGTCTGTGTTGCCCTTAGCATAAGTTAGTTTAAGTTAGATTAAGTAGTGTGTAAGCCTAGGGATGGATGACCTCAGCAGTTTGTTCCCACAGGAACTTAAAACCACCTTCCCCAATCCGATCGGGTCGACGACCCCGCTGTTTGACACCATTCCCCAAATCAACCAAAAAACCAAGCAAATGGCTTATAATTGGTACGTACTTCATAGTTCGAATGTTTACACTACAGTAAATTACAAAGGAATACGATATGTGGATGAGTCATAACATTACGTCCGCCAGCTGAATGGTGTTGGTGCATGTTTGGAACACAATACAGTAGCGATTCTACGTGGCATGGAGTTTACAAGTCCTTGATACATTTTCGAAGTTGTGTGGCACTAAATTTGTACAAATAATTCATGCAATATCCATGCAATTCCCATAATCACCGATCCGTTGGTTTAAAGGCACTGAGGAGGTGCCCGATAGATCCCCAGACATTTTTCATCGGATCCAGGGTAGGCGATTTTGATGTACAGGCGTTTACTAACATGTAGCACGATTCGAATCTAGCCTTGTGAAGGAACAGTTAACCTGCTGAAAAATGCCGTCGCCGCAGCAGAAGAAATCTAGCATTGAGGGATGCTGGTGGCCCGCAGTAAAGTTCACGTACTCCACAGGTGTCATGGTTGCTTCCCCTTGCCTCTACGGTTACCATGAAAGCGCACGTGAATGTCCGCCATAGCATAATACCGCCCGCACTTGCGTGCGTCCATAGCATGGAGCTTGTTAGGAGAGGCCTTCCGTCTAGATGGCGAATCCGGACACGACTGTCGCCGTGATGTGACAACAAACGTGATTCATCAGCCAGGGCTACATGTTTACTTTGATCCACGGTCCAATCTTGATGATCGCGTGTTCACTGCAATCGTAATTGACGATGTCGTTGAGTTAACATTGGGAATACGTAGGCGTCTTCTGTTGTTTGAGCCCAAGTTCAACAGTGTGTGCTGGACGGTATTCCCCAAAACACTTGTGCCTCCACCAGCTTTGTACTCCGTAGTCAGATATGTCACAGATGGCCACCCATACTGCATTACAGAGCGGGCAGCTCTCTGAGCTCCAGCTTTCTTGATGAGGCGTTGAGGTCCTTCTCCTTGCCGTCCGAGATGGTGGGTGATTAGCACATTGGACTTGCATACGTGAGGTCAACGATTCAAACCCGCGTCCTTGTGTCCGGATTTAGGTTTCCTATAACTTCAGTAAATCGCTCCAGGGAAATGACGGGATTGTTCCTTTGAAGGGGCACTGCTGATTTTCTTCCTCATCCTTGACACAATGCCAGCTGGTGTTCAGTCTTTAATGAGCTCGTAGTCGACGGAACGTTAAACCCAATCTTCCTTCCTTCCTTACAACTCACTGTCGTCTACTCGAGGTTTCTCGATCCTTCAACCACTTTTCATAGATGCTCACTACTGTACTATGGGAACAGGCGACCAACTCCACTTTTTCCGACGTGCTCGTCCCCAGACACCAGGTCATAACAAACTGCCATTTGTGAATGTTGCTTATGGCAGTGGACCTGCCGGCTAGCGGCCTGTTACTTCGCTACAATGGTTCCCCATTCGATTCTGCCCCTCTTATGTACTTTCATCACCGCGTCACATGCCCACAACGCTCCCACTTGGAATTCACTCCATCGATGAGCAGTGGTCATAACGTTTTGGCTCATCCGTCTCTTATTATTATGTTCTACTGAACCAAGTAAGCGTAGCCTGTAACATTTTTCACTCAAAAAGTTGGGACTGAAAAATAATCCATTCATTAAAACAGTGCATAGAAATAGATTTTGTATACTGTCTTCACATTTCACAGCACAAATTTCTAAAAGTTTATGAATGACTTGCAAACAGGAGACTATTTTTGAAGGCATATTTAGCTGTAAGCAGTAGCTTCCCGAAATGGTATATATATATATATATATATATATATATATATATATATATATATATATATATATATGTGTGTGTGTGTGTGTGTGTGTGTGTGTGAGGAATGTTTCAGAGTTTGGTTGTACCTTTTTGTAACACCATACATATATATATACAGCGTGGTCCATTGATTTGACCGGGCCAAATATCTCATGAAATAAGTATCAAACGAAAAAACTACAAAGAACGAAACTCGTATAGCTTGAAGGGGCAACCCAGATGGTGCTATGTTTGGCCCACTAGATGGTGCTGTCATAGGTCAAACGGATATCAACTGCGTTTATTTTAAACAGGAACCCCCATTTTTATTACATATTCTTGTAGTACGTAAAGAAATTTGAATGTTTTACTTGGGCCACTTTTTTCGCTTTGTGATAGACGGCGCTGTAATAGTCACAAACGCATAAGTACGTGGCATCACGTAACATTCCGCCAGTGCGGACAGTATTTGCTTCGTGATACATTACCCGTATTAAAATGGACCGTTTACGATTTGCAGAAAAGGCTGATATCGTGTTGATGTATGGCTATTATGCTTTCATCATTGCAGCGCGCCAGTAATCGTAAGTATCGAGACAATTATGAAAAATTCGCCTCGATTGCACAAACTACCTGTTGTTTACGTAGGTTTCAGCGTGGGTAACCATGCCTTTTTCAGAACAAATATAAAACAGCTTGCCTAAATAGGCACAATCAAAGGCTGAAATCAACACCCACAGCGGCAAGAGCACATAAAAAAATTTTTTGAAATGCACGGTACCTGTATACCAAGTCAATAATATTACTTATCGCAACCCTGTGTGTGCTGCCTCGCCCCAGCCATTGTACAATGGTCACAGGCTCTCCACCGGACTGAACGAGGCTGTGGCGAGGCAGCACACACAGGGTTGAGACAAGTAATATTACTGACTTGGTACATAGGTACCGTGCATCTGAAAAAAAAAATTTATGGGGTCTTGCCACTGTAGGTGTTGATTTCAGCCTTTGACTATGCCTATTTAGGCAAGCTGTTTTATTTCTGAAGAAGGCGAAGTTACCCACGCTGAAATCTAGGTAAACGCCAAGTATTTTGTGCAATCGAGGCGGATTTTTCATAATTATATGGCTATTGTGATAAAAATTCCCAAAGGTCGTATGCTATGTTTGCTGCTCTGTATCCTGGACGACATCATCCAAGTGTCCGAACAGTTCGCCGGATAGTTACGTTATTTAAGGGCAGAGGAAGTGATCAGCCACATGTGAAACGTCAAACATGATGTGCAACAAATGATGATGCCCAAGTAGGTGTTATAGCTGTTGTCGCGGCTAATCCGCACATCAGTAGCAGACAAATTGGGCGAGAATCGGGAATCTCAAAAACGTCGGTGTTCACAATGCTACATCAACATCGGTTGCACTCGTACCATATATCTGTGCACCAGGAATTGCATGGCGACGATTTTGAATGTCGTGTGCAGTTCTGCCACTGGGCACAAGAGCAATTACGGAACGATGGAAGATTTTTTTCACGCGTTCTATTTAGCGACGAAGCGTCATTCACAAACAGCGGTAACATAAACCGGCATGATATGCACTACTGGGTCCACGATGGCTGCGACAAGTGGAACATAAGCGACCTTGGCGGGTTAATGTATGGTGCGGTATTATGGTTCAAATGGTTCAAATGGCTCTGAGCACTATGGGACTTAGCATCTATGGTCAGAAGTCTCCGAGAAGTTAGAACTACTTAAACCTAACTAACCTAAGGACATCACACAACACCCAGTCATCACGAGGCAGAGAAAATCCCTGACCCCGACGGGAATCGAAACCGGGAACCCGGGCGCGGGAAGCGAGAACGCTACCGCGCTACCACGAGCTGCGGACACGCCGCATTGTAGGAGGAAGGATAATTGGCCTCCATTTTATCGATGGCAGTGTAAATGGCGCAATGTATTCTGATTTCCTACGTAATGCTCTACCGATGTTACTACAAGATGTTTCACTGCGTGACAGAATGGCGATGTACTTCCAACAAGATGGATGTCCGGCACATAGCTCACGTGCGGTTGAAGCACTACTGAACAGCATATTTCATGACAGGTAGATTGGTCGTCAAAGCACCATACCATGGCCCGCACATTCACCGGATCTGACGTCCCCGGATTTTTTTCTGTGGGGAAAGTTGAAGGATATTTGCTATCATGATCCACCGACAACGCCTGACAACATGCGTCAGCGCACTTTCAATGCATGTGCGAACATTACGGAAGGCGAACTAGCGCACTACTCACTGTTGAGAGGAATGTCGTTACACGTATTGCCAAATGCATTGAGGTTGACGGACATCATTTTGAGCATTTGTTGCATTAATGTGGCATTTACAGGTAATCACGCTGTAACAGCATGCGTTGTCAGAAATCATAAGTTCACAAAGGTACACGTATCACATTGGAACAACAGAAATAAAATGTTCAAACGTACCTGCGTTCTGCATTTCAATTTAAAAAAGCTACCTGTCACCAACTGTTCGTCTAAAACTGTGAGCCATGTGTCTGTGACTAATACAGCGCCATCTATCACAAAGCGAAAAAAGTGGTCCAACTAAAACATTGATATTTCTCTACGTACTACACGAATATGTAATTGAAAATGAGGGTTCCTATTTAAAAAAAGACTGTTGATATTCGTTTGACCTATGGCAGCGCCATCTAGCGGGCCAACCATAGCGCCATCTGGTTTCCCCCTTCAATCTAGACAAGTTTCGTTCTTTGTAGTTTTTTCGATTGACGCTTATTTCGTGAGATGTTCGGCCCGGTCACGACCAATGGACCACCCTAAGATCAGTAATCAAGTATAAGACTAATAGTAAATGCAGTAGCGCAGCCAGCACTCTCTACAGATCGGCTGTCATCATCAAATTTTCATGTAAAAATTTCTTGTGTTACCCAAGATTATTGTTCATGTGCTCAAGCAATGCTCAAAGTTGTAACGGATTACACATTACACTCCACACTTTATTTATCTTTCTTTGTGGAACTTTATATGCCCGCGATCAATCATTTACTTATGACGCTCAAAAAATCCGTTTTCCGTGGCGCTTAGAGGGGTTAATTGTTGAAGCCACATAAATTATAGTCACGTGCGTTTTTAAGCAGGCTTACCAGATAAATGGCTGCAAGTGGTACTAATTTAGACTTACGATGAGATGTAGAAAGATACCAGTTGCCTTGAAAGTGCTAGTGTGGTGTGTGTGTGTGTGTGTGTGTGTGTGTGTGTGTGTGTGTGTGTGTGTGTGCGCGCGCAATTTTCATTGAGTCTAGTAGTGATGAGATATGAATTACACTGAGATGACAAAAGTCACGGAATACCCTCTAATATCGTGTCAGTCATCCTTCTGTCCAGCGTGGTGCAGCAACAAGACGTGCCATGGACTCAACAAGTAGTTGGAAGTTGGAAGTATAAATATCGTGCCATGCCACCTCTATAGCCGTCCGTAATTACGAAAGTGTTGTCGGTGCAGGATTTTGTACACGATTTGACTTCTACAATATGTCATAAATGTTAGATATGATTCATGTCGGGTGATTTGTGTGATCAAACCATTCGCTCGAGTTGTACTGAATGTTCTACAAACCAATCGCGAACAACTGTGGACCCATGACATGGCGCATTGTCATCCATAAACGTTCATCGCTGTTTGGGAACTTGGCGTCCATGAATGACTGCAAATGGTTTCTAAATACCCGAACATCCAGAGGACCCAATCCATTCTGTGTAAACATAGATCACATCGTTATGGAGTCGCGAGCAGCATGTTGAACGTCTTGTTGACAACTTGGGCCCATGACTTCGCGGGGTCTGCGCCACACAGGAATCATACCCTTAGGTCTTACCAAATGAAACCGGGACTTATATGACCAGGCCACGGTTTTTCAGTCGTATATGGTCCAACCGAAATGGTCACGAGCCCAGGAGAGGAGCTGCCGGTGATTTCGTGCTGTTAGCAAAGTCACTTGCGTCTGTCACCAGCTGGCTATCCAATTAACGCCAAATTTCGCCACACTGTCCAAACGGATACGTTCGTCGAGTGTCGCAATTCATTTTTGATGTTAGTTCATGCACCGTTGCTTGTCTGTTATCACTGAAGTCTCTACGCAATGTCGTTGCTCTTAGTCGTTGAGTGAAGGCCCTTGGCCACTATGTTGTATATGGTGAGAGGTGACGCCTGAAATTTGATATTCTCGGCACAGTATTAACACTGAGGATCGCGGAATATTGAATTCACTAACAGTTCCCGAAATGAGTTGTCCCACGTATCTAGCTCCAACTACCATTTCGCGTTCAAAGTTTGTTACTTCCAGTCGTTCGGTCATCAAGTTGAAAACCTATTCACATGATTCACCTGATTAGAAACGACAGATCCATCAATGACGGCCCTTTTGTACCTTGTTAATGCGATGCTACGAGCATTTGTATATCTACCTATCGCTATCCCCTGACTTTTGTCACCATGGTGTCTAAAAATGATGTTTATTGTATTTGTAGGCAATTAACGGCACTGCATTATCTACATCTGTATACATCAATCTGAGACTTCTCCATGTCATTATGGGATATTGTTGTATGATTTTAGAGTATATATATATATATATATATATATATATATATATATATATATATATATATATATGTGTGTGTGTGTGTGTGTGTGTACGCTATTTGTTTACACAATTTTAATTCACAATCCACTTTGACTTCAAACGTCATGTGAAATATATAGAATACAAAAAAAAGAAGGCACTGCTTTCACGATCTTTGGACGATGGTATCAATGAAGGTGGAGCACAGTCATAAATTGAGAAAGGATGAGAACCGACTCGTCTATTACTAAGAACTTTCCGGGCACTTATTTTGAGGAATTTTGAAAAGCAACGGAAAACTTATATCTGGAAGACCGGCCAGGAATTCCAGTAGCCATCCTCCAGAATGCGAAGACCATTGTATTAACTTGTGCACCGTCTCAATACGAATAACGAATAAGGTAAACAACTGTCACAAGAATAAACTGTGTTTAAGGATTGTTTTCATTTCCACAACCGTATGCAGGCAGTATCACCTTAGGCAAAAGCGACATAATAAAATTGTATGACATATATGTATAGAGAAAACTGTGATAGTATTAAATTACTGGAACTTTGATTCAGTACAATACACACGAATAAAAATATTGAACTTTACAGGGCAGTTGTTAAACTTCATAATGAATGGAAGTAAAAGGAACCGGAAGATAGCTGTAATTGGTGAATTCTTTATTGCCAAACCGGTTTCGCTGCGTTAAAGAGCATCCTCAGGTGAACTACATAAAAAGAACATATCAGCAAAATATATAAGAATCTTTTTTTTTAAAAAAAAGGTAAAGAATTTTATACATTTTGTTCATATGTCCTACGTAACAGGCAGAAAAACCAAAATTAAAACGTACTTACAACAGTGTCACGTTAGCAACTCATGACGCCCCCGACTTTCGTAGTGCAGAGCAGTTCATATGTCTAAAAATGATTTCAGTTTCAGCTAGTTTATGGTTACACTTATTTTTACAGGTATTAGTCTTTTCATTATTATATTTATCTTTCCTTGAATGGGCAATGCTGATCTTCAACTTTTTCCTTATTGTATCTCTGGATACATTCTTTCACTGTTACATCGTTCATGAACCTACCTTATTCTGTATTCAAAAATCCCGCTACGTTTACCTTACATCGCGGTCTTACCGTCGCTCACTAGTGTCTCCCATCGTTTTGCCAACTTCCCGTGTTGGTACACACTTTACCGCCTTCCGTGCTGTACCCTTGCAACCACAACAGGTTATGAATAGATTCTCGTTTTATGTCATTTCAAGTTGGCTTAGTCCTTTGCTATTTTGCTATCTTAAATTTCTGTCACGGTCAGTTGTTCTTTCACTTGATATAGTCCGCCTGGCAAATAAATTTTAACATGTCATTAATTATGTCACTATGTTGCGGTTTCAGTTTAGTGTCCTCCATTTCATGGATTCCACATGGATGACATTTACTCACAATGGTGTGATGATGTGTGAAGGGGAGGAGGGTGTGAGAAAGCGTTGGGGACGGGGGTAGGTAGTTATTTAGCTAGCTGTAGAATCAAATTTTGATCTTTCCTTATTTACATCTTTCGTTTTCTGTCATTGTATTTATATACGGTTTCATTTTTCGGTAGTGCGCCACTGCCCTATTCGTTCCGATTTCCTGTTTTATTTATTTTGACAAATTCCCTTCTTCAGGTGTTTAATTTTTGAATACGAACGTTGCTGGCATACTATTGTGAAAATGTGACACTGTTGTTAAGTTCGTTTCAATTCTGATTTTTTTCTCTCCTATTGAATTCTTTATATATGATCTATAAATGAATTTCAAAAAAATGTCCTTAACATTCCTGGCGAAATTTAAAATTTTTGAAAGATTCTAATAGTATTTTGCATAACCCAGCAGCCTTAAACTCTCATATATACCATTTGCATCAAACTTATATTGGCGATTGATCACGTTCTTAAGAAACAGCTTCTGTTAGACAAAACGTCGCTAGGTGATTTCAGCTAATGAATTCGTGAACTATTGAACAGCGAGATTTCGTCTAACGAGCAGGGTCTACTAACGACGTATGCCCCATCAGGACAGTACCTACCCCAGCAAACTGTAGTCATTGTCAAAAAGAAATCTTTAAGAAACAGTTCCTTTAAGTGAAGAAAGATGTGTCATGAGCTCAGACTACCCCTGGTAGGCAGACCACTGGATTAACGGCGACACACACTGCCTATGAGCGCCGCAGAGCGCATATATCCTGCTACCTTCAGACGCATCATTAACGGTAAAAGACCTAGTGTCACTACTAAGTGTCAATGAATTTTTGTCTGTACCAAAAAATATTTCCGATGACGTGATCTACCGTGGTAGATGTTTGAGGCAACGATTTTTAAATATACATATTATTTATGCTTATCAGTGATACTGACAGCTTGTGAAACAACAGTCATCTTCGTACACGCTAAGTATTCAATACTTGTCACAATTTATTTTCTTCAACGTTAATGATAATCCGTCTCGAATGCCAAAATGTTTATTCACATGTGAATAAACATCAGTCTTGATTGCCAAAATGGTTATTCACATGTGAATAAACATTTTTGCAATCAAGACAGATTACAAGTAACGTTGCATAACCAGTGATTGCAGTATCCCTACAGACATTATGTCTGATTTTGCAAAATTTATTTCCTTATTAATCATTTATGCTGAGATGGTGCAGCGGTTAAAATTCTGTCCACGTATCCTGGAGGATGGTTATTGAAAATCCCCGTCCAGTCACTGAAATTTAGCTTATGAATGGTTTTCCTAAATCACTCGAAGTAAATTCCCAGATCATACGTACTTATTTCTACACCCATCCCGTCTTAAATAATCTCATAAGCGATACAATGAGAAACCATTCAGTTCCTTTTTATCTGCATCCTATTTCTTGTATGACATTTGAAGTCTAGGTAGACTATGAATTTCGTTATCGTGTATATGCAGGTCTCTCTCTCTCTATCTCTCTCTCTCTCTCTCTCTCTCCTCCCTCCCTCCCCCCCCCCACACACACTAAAACTATATCAATCATCATCATCATCATCATCATCATCATCATCATCATTTAAGACTGATTATGCCTTTCAGCGTTCAGTCTGGAGCATAGTTCCCCTTATAAAATTCCTCCATGGTCCCCTGTTCAGTGCTAATATTGGTGCCTCTTCTGATGTTAAGCCTATTACTTCAAAATCATTCTTAACCGAATCCAGGTACCTTCTCCTTGGTCTACCCCAATCCTCCTACCATCTACTCCTGAACCCATGAGTCTCTTGGGTAACCTTGCTTCTCCCATGAGTGTAACATGACCCCACCATCTAAGCCTGTTCGCCCTGACTGATACATCTATAGAGTTCATTCCCAGTGGTTCTTTGATTTCCTCATTGCGGACACCCACTTGCCATTGTTCCCATCTACTAGTACCTGCAATCATCCTAGCTACTTTCATATCCGTAACCTCAACATTATTGATAACCTGAATCCACCCAGCTTTCGCTCCCATGCAACAAAGTTGGTCGAAAGATTGAACAGTGCACAGATAACTTAGTCTTGGTACTGATTTCCTTCTTGCAGAAGAGAGTAGATCGTAGCTGAGCGCTCAATGCATTAGCTTTGCTACACGCCGCTTCCAGTTCTTTCACTATGTTGCCATCCTGTGAGAATATGCATCCTAAGTATTTGAAACCGTCAACCTGTTCTTTGTTACTCCTATTTGGCACTAAATCCATTTATATCTCTTTCCCACTGACATTACTTTCGTTTTGGAGATGCTAATCCTCATACCATAGTCCTTACATTTCTGATCTAGCTCTGAAATATTACTTTGCAAACTTTCAGTCGAATCTGCCATCACAACTAAGTCATCCGCATATGCGAGACTGCTTATTTTGTGTTCACATATCTTAATCTCACTCAGCCAGTCTATTGTTTTCAACATATGATCCATAAATAATATGAACAACAGTGGAGACAGGTTGCAGCCTTGCCTTACCCCTGAAACTACTCTGAACCATGAACTCAATTTACCGTCAACTCTAACTGCTGCCTGACTATCTATGTAAAAACCTTTAATTGCTTGCAAAAGTTTGCCTCCTATTCCATAATCTCGTAGAACAGAAATAGCTTCCTCTTTGAAACCCGGTCATATGCCTTTTCTAGATCCATAGAGCACAGATACAATTCCCTGTTCCAGTAGTAACATTTCTCCATTATTTGCCGTAAGCTAAAGATCTGGTCCTGACAACCTATAAGAGGCCTAAACCCACATTGATTTTCATCCAATTTGTCTTCAACTAATACTCGCACATTCCTTTCAACAATACCTGAGAAGATTTTACCCACAACGCTGATTAAAGAGATACCTGTGCAGTTGTTACAAACTTTTCTGTTTCCATGTTTAATGATTAGTGTGATTACTGCTTTCGTCCAGTCTGATGGAACCGGTCCCGACTCCCACGCCATTTCAATTATCCTGTTTAGCCATTTAAGACCTGACATTCCACTGTATTTGATGAGTTCCGACTTAATTTTATCCACCCCAGCCGCCTTGTTGCACTGAAATCTATTGACCATTTTCTCCACTTCGTCAAATGTGATCCTATTTCCATCACCATTCCTATCCAATTGTACATTGAAATCTGAAACATTACTGATCGTATTTTTACCTACATTGAGCAACTCTTCAAAATATTCCCTCCATCTACCCAAAGCGACAACAGGATTCACCAGCAGTTTTCCTGACCTGTCCAAAATACTTGTCATTTCCTTCTTACCTCCCTTTCGAAGACTGCTAATTACACTCCTGAATGGTTTTCCAGCAGCTTGACCCAAAGTCTCCAACCTGTTTCCAAAGTCTTCCCAAGGTATCTTCTTGGAAGCTGCAATTATCTGTTTGGTTTTGTTTCTTTCTTATCAATGTTCAACAGAAATTTAATAGGCATTTGACAATGTCGTATATTGTTACAACATTAATGGTAATAATAATAACAGTATTTGTATGCTTAGATCATTTTGTACAAGGACATGCACTGATTATTTTGTAGAATGATATGCTTTGATCATTTCGTACAATGGTATGGACAAGGCATTTAAAAAGAGGTATACAGAATACAATAATCTAACATAATAGAAAAATCAGTTTAATAAGTCACAGCTGCAAAATACTAACGCGAATTCTTTACAGACGAATGGAAAAAGTGGTAGAAGCCGACCTCGGCGAAGATCAGTCTGAATTCCGTAGAAATGTTGGAACACGTGAGGCAATACTGACCTTACGCCTTATCTTAGGAGAAAGATTAACGAAAGGCAAACCTACGTTTCTAGCATTCCTAGACTTAGAGAAAGCTTTTGACAATGTTGACTGGAATACTCTCTTTCAAATTCTTAAGGTGGCAGGGATAAAATACAGGGAGCGAAATGCTATTTACAATTTGTACAGAAACCAGATGGCAGTTACAAGAGTCGAGGGGCATGAAAGGGAAGCAGTGGTGGGATAGAGAGACAGGGTTGTAGCCTCTCCCCGATGTTATTCAATCTGTATATTGAGCAAGCAATAAAGGAAACAAAAGAAAAATTTGGAGTAGGGATTAAAGTCCATGGAGAAGAAATAAAAACGTTGAGGTTCGCCGATGACATTGAAATTCTGTCAGAGACAGCAAAGGACTTGGAAGAGCAGTTGAACGGAATGGACTGTGTCTTGAATGGAGGATATAAGAATAACATCAACAAAAGCAAAACGAGGATAATGAAATGTAGTCGAATTAAGTCTGGTGATGCTGAGGGAATTAGATTAGGAAATTAGACACTTAAAGTAGTAAAGTAGTTTTGCTGTTTGGGGAGCAAAATAACTGATGATGGTCGAAGTAGAGAGGATATAAAATGTAGACTGGCAATGGCAAGGAAAGCGTTTCTGAAGAAGAGGAATTTGTTAACATCGAGTATAGATTTAAGTGAAGTCATTTCTGAAAGTATTTGTATGGAATGTAGCTACGTATGGAGGTGAAACATGGACGATAAATAGTTTAGACAAGAAGAGAATAGAAGCTTCCGAAATTTGGTGCTACAGAAGAATGCTGAGGACTAGATGGGTAGATCACATAAGTAATGAGGAGGTATTGAATAGAATTGGGGAGGAGTTTGTGGCACAACTTGACAAGAAGAAGGGATCGGTTGGTAGGACATTTTCTGAGGCGTCAAGGGATCAGCAATTTAGTTTTGGAGGGTAGCGTGGAGGGCAAAAATCGTAGAGGGAGACCAAGAGATGAATACACTAAGCAGATTCAGAAGGATGTAGGTTGCAGTAAGTACTGGGAGATGATGAAGCTTGCACAGGTTTGAGTAACATGGAGAGCTGCATCAAACCAGTCTCAGGACTGAAGACGACAACAACAAAAATACGAAAACTCAGTTTATCCTTATTTATTGGTAGTATTTTTGATCCTTTATATCCCATCACATATAGATCCATTAAAATACAAATTAAAATGATATCCTCATTCTAGTTATGACCCTGCGAGGCACATTCTAGTAATTAAAATAGTTAGAAGGTGTCTGGCATTCCTAAGACAGTTTGCTGAAGGGTAACTTGGTCACCGTTAGAGTAGCAACAACGTGGTCACCGGCAGTGTCCGCTGGGTAGCAGTGTCGGCCGGCGCTATAGAGGCGGCGCCGCCACGCCGCGAGGTCAGCACGTCCTGAGCCGCTGCGGCGGGGAGGCACGGATTTCATTATCTGCGGCAGGCGGCCCCCGCTATCTGCGACTGTTGGCCCGAGGACATGACGACGCACCGGGGACGACGGCGCTGCAGAGCCCAGCCAGCCGCCGCCCGACTTCCCACCGCTGCAGAATCAACAGAGTCGCCGGCCCTCTGTTTTTCTTCCCTGCGCGCTCGGCTGCCCCAGCAAACCCTTTACTCCTCCCCGCCCAGCGCGCCGTATTTCTGCCGTCCACGTCCTCTTCTTCCTCCGCCGCCTATCGACTCCGGGGCCGCCATCAGCTGCTGCTTCCCTTCCAGGCGTGGGTGGCTGCTGGAAAAGGCGCACCTGCCGTGTCGCGGCGCTCTCTCTCAACAGCTGTCCCAAAAATTTGAAATGCTTATCGCGTTTACGAGAAAATAATAAAAAAATGGGACGAGGACTGAGGGGAAAGAAAGGGGGCGAGACTGAAAAGAAATTATTCAGAAATATTCCCATCTCGTCGTCTGGAAAGATAATAAATTAGCTAGACCAGCCGGCAGCGGAGGAAGAAACCGGAGCGAAGCAGTTCCGGGGGGCTTCTCGTAGACGGTGACAGCTGCAGGGGGAGCGGCGGCTGCTGTGACGGGGGGGAAGGGTGTGACTCCGCTCCGTAATGCGGTATTAAATTCTGATGCTGAGGAGAAATAAATGAAGAACGGGGCCGGCGCGGCGGCGTGGCCTGAAAAACGCGACACACTGACGGCGTCTGACGCGGGCGTCACTGGAGACGCGCTTAATAGCAGCGGCGACCCTGAGTAGATGAGGCGGCCGCGGGTGTACGGTATCTCATCTGAAATGTGAAAAGCAGTCTATAGTTACTTGCAGGCCTCCATCCGTTTCGCAATGTGTCTATTTATCCAGCGCGGGAAGTACACAAAAAAAGTCAACATGCCCTGGGTGTTCACTCGTCATACTGAATCAACATTATTTGCACAGGTTAATTTCAGCAACTCCAACTACTGCAAGGATTTAGATTCGTTTTGACCAATAAATAGACTGACTCACAAGCACGGTTCTAATTTACAAACATTTCGTATTATTTATTTATCGCATGACGATACAGACACGTAAGAAAGAAACAGACAAATCACTAAAATAACAAACCGGACCGGAAGTCGAACGCGGACTTCCCGCTTTTCGTGAACGGTCGCCTTACCATTAGGCTATCCCAGCACGACTCACGGCCAAACTCAAATTTCCATACGTCATTATCCATGTGCCTACAACCTGTACTCGTACACACATTATCTGTATTCGCGTATAGGGGAGACATTTTTACTTCAAAGTCGGTCGCATTGTGTCTGCGGATAAATATGATTTCGCATGCATGCTCGCCTAAAGGAGCATCGCATCATAATTCGGAACAACACAGGCATTGCAATATCGCTTGAAGGACTTCCACAAGGACACTTAGTCACGTCAAATTATTAATACATGAATGTAACAAGATATTATTATTACCAGAATAGATGGATATATTTTCCTTGTGAACAACATGTTACAAATTAAAGTGCCCTGCCGTCTTTATCTGCCTATATACTCGTATAAACGCTAGTTTCAGTAGCTACTTTTGGGGTTGTGATAACAATTTCACTAAAGATACAGTAATTCGGCGAAGGTTCATGTATATAATTTGTAAATATTGGTAAAGATTGCCTGAACTATAATTAAGTAGTCCCCACGGCTTGTTTTTTCTCTGTGTAAGTGGAGGCTACTCTTAGAAACTGCTATTGGGATTTTGATACTCATGGCGAAGCGTCGCGACGGCTCCGCCGACAAATGACCGGCCGCAGAGACGTGGAGCCTTTGAGCTCGGCTCGCAGTCTAAGCGGGGCAGTCCTTAAACTGTTTAATTTACATAAGCGATGATTTTCAGTTGCCTAATGTTGTTCTCCGATTTTTTGTCATCTCGCTTCAATGTCCTGAAACTAAATTACCACTTCGCCAGCAAGTCGTACGGCCGGTGACACTTAGTGCTAATTGTGCCAAGCTGGAGGAAGTCACAGGTTGTTTTAAAAATATACAGTGTGTTTACGTGACGACATCAGAAGCCGGCCGGAGTGGCCGAGCGGTTCAAGACGCTACAGTCTGCAACCGCGCGACCGCTACTGTCGCAGTTTCGAATCCTGCCTCGGGCATGAATGTGTGTGATGTCCTTAGGTTACTTAGGTTTAAATAGTTCTACGTTCTAGGGGACTGATGACCTCAGAAGTTAAGTCCCATAGTTCTCAGAGCCATTTGAACCATCGACATCAGAACTAATCAGATACTATGCAGAAAAGGTTAATTAACTTTTTTGCTTTGTGTTCCACAATCGCTATGAATTTACTAACAGATTAAAAAATGATTCAAATGGCTCTGAGCACTGTGGGACTCAACTTCTGAGGCCATCAGTCCCCTAGAACTTAGAACTACTTAAACCTAACTAACCTAAGGACGTCACACACATCCATTCCCGAGGCAGGATTCGAACCTGCGACCGTAGCGGTCACGCGGATTCAGACTGTAGCGCCTAGAACCGCACGGTCACTTTGGCCGGCAACAGATTAAAAGCATGGTATAAAGGACTGTAACCATTTTGTCAAAATTACAAATTTTCGGTTTGTAAGATATTTTTTAGTGCTACGTCCACACAGATTCGCGCCAGTAACATTGCTGCACTGATATTTTCTTTGAATTCTGGCACATGAATTCACGAATATAAAAATTTATCAAGTTTCCGGACCTGTGTGGGATAAGGTGATGTCAATATTAACATATTGAATAGTCGGTATTATAAAATAATCAATAAGCGAAATAATTGAGTTACGTTACGTCTCAGTTCTGGTGATGGTTCATACAAAGAAATGCACAAGGATGTAAACGTATCATCCAAATGTTCCATGGTTCGTTCTTGTAATTTTTACGTTCCCGTCGGAACCTTGATTTTAACATTAAGGAAATCATCAGCTTCAGGACGTAGTCCCTCTTCCGTATATGTATGAGTCGAAATATATAAGCAACCAAAGCAGAAAACATTTGGACATACATCTGCTGCCTATATGGAAACCCTGTAACCTCGAAATCTAAGAAACTTATATCAAATTGGTTGCCCTTAAAGAAAGATTGATTATAAAATTTAAAAAACCGGCCGAAGTGGCCGTGGGGTTCTGGGCGCTACAGTCTGGAGCCGAGCGACCGCTACGGTCGCAGGTTCGAATCATGCCTCTGGCATGGATGGGTGTGATGTCCTTAGGTTAGTTAGGTTTAATTAGTTCTACGTTCTAGGCGACTGATGACCTCAGAAGTTAAGTCACATAGTGCTCAGAGCCATTTGAACCATTTTGAACCAAAATTAAAAATATTTTTGATAGCATCCATCTTTAAGAAATATTGAGTTCTAGAGGTGTTGCCTCACTTTTTTGGAATTCTGTTTTGTGTGGAAGGGTGTTGTTAGTTGGAGCGTTTGATTTACGATACACCAACAAACATCCAAAAAGAGAAAATTTCCCGTTTACTTGAAACTACAACCATTGGTTCTTTGCAGTAGACAATCATTAGCGCGCAGATATCAGTTGTGTATCAACGCTAGTGGACAAAATTTTTAACAATGTCACCAAAACAATATTTATCACACTGCAGTTTTAATACCGTACATGATCATCACTAACGTCGAATCGTTCATGGAGCTCTACAGGCGAACCGGTGCAAATGCGATATTTTTCTCACATAAAAATAAGTTTCTTTTTATCTCCTCTACATAGTCTAAAATTTTATAGAATGTATGTAGTTCTTATATCCTGTGTATGGAACGAAGATAAACAGCGTCTGCTACATACTATTACTGATAATTTAATGTATTTTTCTGTATGATAGTAGCGCAGTAGGAAGTATTATGCTATTTTGTGCCTTAGGTTTAATATTGCTACGTAGGCTGCTTTAACAGGATAAGAGACTTGATGATCTGAGGAGTGGAACAGCTGTAATAAAGCCTCGCGGGTTTAGCCGAGCGGTCTAGGGCGCTGCAGTCATGGACCGTGCGGCAGGTCCCGGCGGAGGTTCGAGTCCTCCCTCGGGCATGGGTGTGTGTGTTTGTCCTTAGGATAATTTAGGTTAAGTAGTGTGTAAGCTTAGGGACTGATGACCGTAGCAATTAAGTCCCATAAGATTTCACGTACATTTGAACAAGTTATAATAAATATTTAAGAGTAGCTTTTAGCAGCGGAACTATGACTTTTACAAAACATACGACGTTATAGAATAGAGCCGAACCTAGGAGAGGGGTTTCGACTTTAGAGTACAGTTAACTTAGCATGAAATTAGTTTATAAAAAGCAAATTAAAAAGTTTCAAATACTAGA